>NC_140277.1:11629656-11684656 GCF_964030765.1 Micromesistius poutassou
TTTTGTGTACTCAAGTCCACAGTTGGTTTTATTTCCTTGTTTATTTCCTCGTTCCGTAGTGTTTGTCTGCCTGCCAGTCACTGTTTGGTTGTTTTTTTTTGGGCCTATTTTTTAATCTGCATATTTTGTGCGCCTGTTCTGTAAAGGCTTTTGTAGAATTCACTAGACCTTTCTCTCTCTGCATTTGGGTCCAAGTCCTGATATATCCTGATATATGGCGCCTGATATGATCTTCCCAGCATCCTTATCTATTTCGTTTTTATCTCAAGTGAGTTTTCTTCCAAAGCAAGATATTTGACTTCCAAATAAACACCATATGTTCCACCATGAGTCAGAGGTTAAATCAACTCCTAAAATGTTGAAAATCTGTTTCCCTTGAAACCTTCACCAAGTTATGAGATGGTCTGGTTTCGATAGATACACTGAGACATTTATGGTCTGAAGGGAGAGCAAAATTACATGTTTTTGAAACGAAAAAATAATTTGATGTCCTCCAAAGTCAAGATGTCCCGTTTCTTTTTCAACATGGCTGTCTGCCTGTCACACATGGAAAGACAGAGATAATGAGTGTACCGCCATAAGGCTATGAGAACATAGACTGGCATTTCCTCTGGCAGTTATGCTGACCACATTGAGCACTAGGCTGTGAACACTGAGTCATATGGGACCCTGGGGAGGGAGGGAGGGAGAGAGAGGGAGAGAGAGAGCGAGCGAGCAAGAAGGTGTGACTGAAATCCATCATTACTCATTACAGGGATATAACTTAATGATAGTTTTAACCAGGAGGTGTTCAGTAGAGTGTCTGCAGGGGAATAACAACTTTGTCTTGGTCCCGATTTTCTTCCCGTTCTCTTCAAATAAAGGATAAAGTGGTCGTTATATAAGACATATTTTTGACATGGTAGAAGGAGTGTCCATCAGGGTCCTTCAGAGGTGTTGGATCAGGGTGGAGGTGCTGTCCTGCGGTGGCGCAGTCTTCAAGTGAGAGGGGCCCATGGGTAATACTCTCCTCCTGAGCTCACAGTCTGATCCCTGTCTGCCATACAAGGCCAAAGAATGTCAACCATGAGGGAAGGGTGTGTATGATTTGGAATGGAGCTGTCTCACTTTCATGTCTCAAGAATCACATACACGAACCCACGCACTCACGCACGTTGACACACACGTGCAGACGCAGACGCACACACACATGCACATACATGCACACACACATGCACACACAGGCGCGCACACACACACACACACACACACACACACACACACACACACACACACACACACACACACGCACACACACACACACACACACACACAGTAATATGGAGGAATAGTTCCCAGGCCACAGGCGGTGTGTGCTTTGCTAGCTCAGCTGGCTGACTTACAGTAAGCAAGGCAGCACTTTAGCTCAACCACAACCTTGACGCACAAAAAAACCCCACTTCACTTTGGTCCACTGCTGGAGGCTTCCCTCAGCGGGCTCTCTGGACCCATCTGCATACTGTGGGTCTTCTTGCACCAACTACGTGAACACCAGGGATCCATGCATGCCACTCTTTTGCTCAGATATTGATCCAGTGTCCATGACTCAGATCCTCGACTCACAACCAAAGAATCTTGGCGGATGCCGACTGGCCCGTACAGAGTGTCCCTTTTAGTGCAGCACTATCTCTGGAGTGCATTCCTACATGATCACAAACATCCGTTTGTTATCCGCTCTTCACTTTTCAACTGTTTTCATGACTTTTACTCCTCAAAAAACAGAAAGCCACAAAGTGTGTTGTTTTTTTTTGAATCACTGATTTGACGTGGCCCTTCGTCACCTGATATTCATAACGCGACTTGAAATCGACGGGCTGTGTCTTCAAGAGCCGGCTCAAGGGCCCCATATCTGATTGCAGCCTCGGTATCGGAGCAGCGCTGAGCCGCCATATGTCTCGGCGCAGGCGGCGGCGGCGGCGGTCGCGGCGCTGCCAAGTTTCAACTGAAAAGCAGGACTCCCGTCTCGGGTGAGGCCTCGTTTCATTCTGGCACCTGTAGCGGCCCAGCCTGGACCCATTATCCCTAGGCGCTAATCCATTGGATCCTGTTAACCTCACACACTAACACACACACACACACACACACACAGTGTGTGTGTGTGTGTGTGTGTGTGTGTGTGTGTCATGTCTCGCCCCACCCCGATCGGGGGCTGTTAATTAGATTGCAGGCTGTTTGGAGCTGGAGAGTTTCAGGGGGCCCTAGCGGTGATGCAATGTTAATAGCGGTGGATTAGTGGGACAATGCAGGCGTCGGTGGGATCAAGCTGTGAGGAGGGCGGGGCCTCCCAGATGGGGCCGGCATTGCTGCGGGGGCCCTGGCAGGAGCTGAACACAGGGATACGAAAACAAGCAAGGGAGGGGGGGATACAGCAGGGCACGTAGAAATATAAATAAAGAAGAAGAAAGCAATGGTGTTCACTGAGAGGGGAGGTGTATTGGTAAAATACAGTTGAGGAGATGAGAAATGCTTTCAGCTGTTCACACACTTTTCCAAGGACGTTTTGTTCAAACACATGCTTCTGAGCTTTGCCGATTCATCTGATTACCGTTCGTTGGGTCGCACATGCAAATAGGATTATCACATCATAGGAGGGAGGACAGAGGCAGGTTTCAACAACTTTTGATGTCTCAGTAAGTCTGAGATTAAAAGGTTTAGTCAAGGGATCGGTAATGGAGTCAGCCACCCCCTAAAGCATGTGGGGGAGGATCCATGTATTATCAGGGCCTTGTCAGGCTTGTTGAGTATTCAGCTGGACTTTATGGAGCTCAGCACAAATTAACGGGAGTAGTGGCTGAATATTAGTCCCAGGTGTTGAAGTGAGTGGATTGTCCAACTGGACATCAGTCAACTCAGAAGACTGCAAAGCAAATGCCAAAGGAAATTAAATGCTCAAACAGAACAGTTCACATCTCATATGACATATGATGTTTGAGTACAGAAAGTTTAATAATCCTTGAGTCACAACAACGATTAACCTAATGATAATTAAGTTTATACCGTCTCACATTTGTTTCGTAGTTTCCGAGAGATGAAGATTTAACACCTTTGGCAAAATAAGTTAAACCATCTGTCTGGTTGTATATGAGGCAGTCTTGGATTGTAATGCTCTTCAGGAAACCAGATAGCTCATAAATTGGTTCCCCACATGAAGCAGGTCATGGAAAGCTTGAATACAGAAGAACTTAAGATCTACAGAGACGTCAAGGGCTAGTCTTATGGATAAAAGTCCTTCCTCCTGCTACGAGTGCCGCATGGTCAGGCACTATTAACCCGTCCATGCATCATATTCAGCCTGTGCATTGGCTCAAAAAAGATCCAGTAGTACAGTAGTGGCGATGATCCATCCCCTCTGTGGGAGTTTAAAAAGAGCAACATGCAGTTCCCGCAGCGGGAAAAGTTAGTTCTGTGATGAGAAAAAAGCTGAGAAGAATCAAGCCTAATAAGCAGTGATTTAAATGGCCCAGTGGACTTGCTGAGCTTCCCCTTTATAACTCCAACACAGCAAGATATTGACCTTTGCGCTTCAGGGCAAGCTGCTCAAATTCCTTAGCGATGGAAACTGAGGTTAAGATGGGTGTGAGGAATGTATTATAAGTAGTTAAATGGCAGTATGGCAAATGGTGTTTAACAGCGAGACGGTGTCTGGCCATCTCTGTAACAATGACTCACTGTACATGTGTTTATGTTGGCAGGTTGCTCTTCATCATCATTGGGCCTTGCATGCTTTTATTTCTGGGACGTGTTGGAAGTTTGCAACATTGATGACCTTGGGTTTAACTGTCCTTCTCTTTCCTAAGAAGCATTTAATGCTCAAATTCCCCCACCGTACATGCACACACACACACACACACACACACACACACACACACACACACACGCACGCACGCACGCACGCACGCACACACACACACACACACACACACACACACACACACACACACACACACACACACAGTGAAATTGGGTTGGATGGCTAGTTATCTTTCTAAAACACCCTTTCAGTAGGATCTAGGGGACTGGACCAGCAAACCCTAAACGTTGCCTGGCAACCCCTCCCCCCTTCCCCCTAACCCCCAAAAGAAGGCTGTTAAAACAAAAGACAGAGAAGAAGACAGAGACCAAAAAGCACTGGCAGAAGGCACAGACAATTGTGGTGTGTGTGTTTGTGTATAAGTGTGTGTGTGTGTGTGTATGTGTGTGTGTGTGTGTGTGTGTGTGTGTGTGTGTGTGGGGGGGGGGGGGGGGGCAGTGGAGGTGGAGGAGGTGGAGGAGGTGGAGGAGAGGGAGGAGGAGGAGGTGGGGGTGCAAGAAGACAGGGGATTCATAGGTGCAGGGATGTGCCAGCAAGAGGAACGTCATGCAATAAAGCTGACAGGCCCTTGTTCAATAAACAGAGGGAGACAGGACGCTGGTAACTCAACGATTCCACTCGATTACTTATTACCTCGATAAAGACTGGGTTAAGGTGTGTCATACACTCACACACACCCAGCCAATGTGTGTTAGCGTCGGTTTGTTCCTGAGATCAATCCCATGGACAACGGGGTATTATGTCAATTAAATGTCCCTTGTTTAAAGTGAGCCAGGAACCAATGTAGACACCGTAGAGCGGTACTTCACAACAATCCATCGTACTTCACCGAGTGTCCGTGTGAAATAAAGCTGTTTATGTGTGAGCATTATTTAGGACATGTCGGGTCCAGTAAACCGTTGTCATCAGTGAAAAGTTTGACATTTAGAAAGATCACTCATCCCCTTTTACGTATTTTTCATTAGTTTCAGGCAGGTCTGCCAGCCGTTGTTTCCATCGATGAGTCATTGTGTGATTTGTATCGCATCGTTTCCTTTGATCGGTTCAGGTGAGGTAAGAGAAGGATGGATAATGGAAATGTGGCGAATGTTGGCGTCTTCCCTCTAAATGACAGCATTCTGTCTGAATACATGACGTATAAAAAGACGGAAGATGGAGACAGGGGCCAAAGGACGGGGCCAAAACCGACCATAACATTAAGACCTTTAAAAATACAGATTCCACCAAAGCTCCCTCGCTGACATTTAAGCAAAGAGATGTAGGCTAAAAAGTAATTTAATGTCCATTTGGCTCCAGCCCTTTGTTATTCAAGACGAAATGCCACTCACGTCTTAATGCTTGAACCTTTACATTTGTGCAGCGCTACTTGTTGAACAGCACGACCTCTCCACTCAGGTTGTGCTATAAAACCGTTATTTCCCAACTCTGTTTCCCCAATAAAACGAACGATGCATCGCGTTGACGCATAGTTTCATTTCCATTCTTAGGTAAGCCTTAGTCAGCTCCACCAATAACTCCTTTGTTCCATTATGTTCCGCGCAAACAGCGAAAGCACACGGTTGGCTCACAGTTTCCAAACCCCAGCAGCCGTCCAAACCGTCCTCCTTTAACTCTTGACACACAAACACACAACCCTGGAGAGCGTTTCACCTGGCCGGGGCTAAATGAGGAACACACGTTACCGCGGGGGGGGGGGGGGGGGGGAAACAGAGTGATGGGCCGGGGGACCCTGAGGGGGGGGCTGGAAGAACGGGAGGAGAGAGGCAGCAGAGGAGGAGGAGGAGGAGGAGGAGGAGGTCCAGATGGTGTGAGGAGGCAACAAAGGCATGACACAAAGGCTGCCGGATCAAAATGTGGAGAAATGTTCGTCCAGATGGAAAGGACTACTTGAAAATACTTCAACCCACGCCACACGTCCGGCCAAATGTTTCAACGGTACGGTGTCATTGTGTGACCACAATGACCTCTACGGGGTTATGATTGGGTTCTACACTTGGTTTCTCCATGCTATGTACTATTATGACGGATGCCCCCCACACCCCGCGCCCCCTGCCCCCCCCACCCCCTCCTTCTCCTACCCCCTTTGCCCCGGCGGTGTGAAGAGACAGCATGGTAAGAGCTGGGGGGATGGAGGGGGTCGTGGGGGTTGGGTGGTAGCGGCGGGGGGGGGGGGGGGGGGGAGGGGCTGACTGCCTCTCTTTCATCACGACCCCAGTAGTGACAGCTGCTCCAGGGGGAGGCCGGCCCTCGGTGCCCGGGCCCCGGTCCAGACTCCTGGACGGCTGCTATTGAGCCGGCCCCTGTGCCGTCTGGCTCGGACTGGAGGGCGGTGGCAGAGAGCTGACTTAAAGCTTTATTTAGGGATTTTCTCAGCCCTATTTCCCTATTATTTCGATTCTAGGGTGACAAATGAGGACAATTTTAGAATTGGATCCTTTCGGAGATATACAGGTTGTTGTTGTGTCTAACCAAGTCGTGCGCCAGGAGAAGTCTCGCCCTGGAACCTCGTGCGCTGAAGATCTGAGTGGTGGATACGGCATGAGCTGCAGACAGGCCGCCACCACTGAGTTCACTGTCCTTCTCCAAACGGTGGTTCCCCCCCCCCCCCCCCCCCACTGTTCCCCCGTTTACCCTGCTCATGAGGCTCAGACCACAGCCATGTCCATGTCCGTGGCGTGTCAGGACTACACCCAGTTCCGTGGGAATGCTTGTACTCTGCTTTCCTGGAAGCACAAACCTTAGGAATGGCAGTTTAATATTGGGTAATCATCCACTGACATAACCGAGCTTACACAGTGCACATCATAGCTTAGTATCGCACAGGCAGCGGATGTGCAGATGGCTGTTGATGGGACTTGCCCCGAGCGGCGGCAGAAATACACTCAGCAGGCCTTTGATGGAGGAAGGAGAAACACGGAGAGCTAACTGAATTCCTTGCTGCTTAACTGAAGAAACGGGTTTATTTATTTTTTTCTTCAGACATGTGAAATTTTGTTGTTTTCCTCTGTTGCATAACAAAGAATCAAAGGCAGAAAAGGGAGCTTATAGCAGAGACATGCCAGATGCCAGCAATGCAAATTGGGTTTAAGATACAGCCGAGTGAAGGATCAGAGTTCAGCAATCAATATAACACCCTGCAATGAATAGGCCCTGATCAGCAAACCGGTACAATAAATATACAGAGATGGCGAGAGACCAAAGTGACTCACCACGCACCAAGGACATGGTGAAAGAGCGTTCTTTGTTTCATGGGCACGTGCCAAGACGGCCTCGCCTTCTTTCTTTTTTTCTAACTCAGAAACCCTGACGAAACCAGTGTAACAGGTCGGATGAGCACCGAAAACACAGAAGGTTTCCCGCCCAGCACTAGGCTGTTTACTTGACACATGGCTGTCTATGATTTGTCTTCTAAATATACTTGCCGCTATCTGTACGATTCCGCCGACACTGTCTGTCTATGTTCCGTCTAAAAACCAGGACACGTGAGCTTCCTTACCGGGATTAATACAATGCTATCACATCCAACGTGAACTCCCCTTGCCTCTAAAAATGATATCGGATACACACGGCACAAGTCTGACTCAAATCCACCTATTGTCATGACGCCCCCCCCAGCCCCCCCCCCGGCCCTCCGCTCCCCTCCCCATGGTGACAGCTTCCTCCCGGATGGGAAACGGCTCCCTGAAGGCCTGAGTCGTGTTACACCTCGGTGGCAGGACCACCCAGTGGGGAGGGGGGGGGGGGGGGGGGCTAATCTGAGGAGGGGCGGACCGTGTTGTCAGCCAGGCCGGAGCTTAGTTCACTCCCACCAACAACGGAGCTAAATCCAGCCCTGGTCCGTGCGCACGTCCGTGGCCGTTCCCCTCCAGCCGAGCGTCCTGCCCGGGCCCAGGTTCGCCTCCGCCTCCACAGTTAATTATGGCCCCAGCTTGCGTGGAGCCATATCATTAGCGGTAATTGCACACTGCTTTTATTATTTTTTTGTGTGTAGTTCACCACTGGTGCACCACTGATCTGCGCTGCTCTGGCTGATGGCCGCAGGTGAAGGGAAGGGAATGACGCAGTACACCAGTGGGGGTCGGTGTGTGTGTGCCTGCATCTATCTATCCATGGTATATATTTTCAGGGGCGGGGCAAGGGGGGCAAAGATGCTCGTCTGGGGGAGCTCACGTGGAAGAAGGGCGTGATTCTCTGTGAATTAGGACAGGCAGGTAGAAGTGTGTAGATGGAGAGTGTGTGTTTGTGTGTGTGTGTGTGTGTGTGTGTGTGTGTGTGTGTGTGTGTGTGGGTTATGTGTACGAGTGACTGAGTGCTGTGTTTTGATACAAAGACACAGTTGGGTCGTTTTAGTGTGCTGCACTGATCGGTGGGCTGGTCTATACATGCTGAGGAAGGAGTTGTAGATATAAAGCTCACTATAGACTCTGTGTTTCCCCCCCCGGACCAAAGCCATTTACTACTACTAGCGCTAATGGAGCACTCCCACCTGTATGGTGATGAGAACCTTCAACCCGCTCTCTCGGTGATAGAAGTGGTCCCATGGACAATAAGGCACATGAAATCTTCATGAGGCTCTTGAAATATGAATGTTTATTAAGTTCAGGTTCATGTTCCGTGTGATTGCTCATACCATAGTCAGGGTGTTATAGTGTTAGAGTGCTATCCTTATAGTGGCTTCCTATAACATAGCTTTAGGAAGGCACTATGTTCTAAATGTATATATCTTTTAAACATATGTTGTCAAGTTAAGCTTTATGAAGCGTTCTGAACTACAGAAGAACATAGCTCGGAATAACATTCATGGTGAAAGGGAAAAGGAAAAGAAGCAGGAAAGGCAAAGGATTCAACCTTTTAATATCTTGGGAATATGTGCACCACCACCGTATCCATAGTGGGCAGGGAATGTTGGCCGCCCTTCAGTTAAGATCGCCCCTAGCGAGACCAATCGTTCTCCAGTGCACATTGCTATCCTGTTGCCAGGTCGTCGGCCAAACACAGTTTCTTTGTTTCAAAAGTATGATTAAATCAAGAGTGTGCTTGAGTGCTATGTGGTGTGTGAGAATGTACGTGAAGCTTGAATCACTGTGGCTCACAGAAAGATTTAAGTAAGCAGCATTCCTCCCTCCAAACTCACCTGCAAGGCTTTTGTGAGTGTGTGTGTGTGTGTGTGTGTGTGTGTGAGTCCATGTGTGCGTCCATGCGTGTGTGTTTGTGCGTGTGTGTGGCGCAGATGGCAAAATCCTGCCTGTGGAAGGAAACTGACTTAGCGCAAAATAGCAACAAAAACAGAACCAACGGTAATGCAGATGGAGGCACAAATCCACCACAAATATGAACCCAGAATAATCATCTTGGAGGGGAAAGAACACTTTGCTTTGTTAGAATCCTGGTGCACCCTGAAGCGCCTGTTCTTTTGCTCGTGTGTTATTCATTCTTTCTGGGATCTTTAGCTCCTAAGGAAACAAGCCATGGAATTCTGAAATGTGAATATTTGTGGCCTTGGGGATTGAGCCTAGAGTCTTAAGTAAACCTATCTGATCCAGAGATAGAGGATGACGGAGCGGTCAGCTAACCTTTAGTGGCCCATGGAGAGTTGTGTAACAGACACACCGACCGTCCTTATTCTAATTCTGAAAGGGGATCTACGCCCTCATGAATACCAGAGGACTGTGATAAAAGAGAGCAAAATAATGCTTCCAAAAGTACCAACCTTATATTCTCGTAACCCCTAAAATAGCCTATATTAAGAAGAATAACTCTGTTCTTCCAAAAGAGTTTAATAAATCAAGTCGTATATTATGGGAAATAAGACGCTCGAGGATACTACAACCTTCGCACATTTCTTTTCAGAGCTGATAAACAGTTAAAGTTCACATCGGGTGACCTAAGTCTCAACTCTTCACCGTGTAAGAAGATATCACTTGCATCTTCAAACGTGTAAGATGAGATGTTTTGGTGTTAATAGTTTTCAACTATTTGTTGGTTTGTCTTTCTTTGTTTGTTGCTGTTTTTCGTTTGTTCAGTGGTTTTTGTTTTTATAACTTGTATTGCTCATATTCCTTCTAAACAGTGATTGTTTGTTATGCTTATTTTATTTGCGTCTCTGGACCACAGGAAGAGTTACCAACGTTTCTGCGTTGGCTAATGGAGATCCGAATAAAATCATAAATCCTAGGTTATTGTGCTTCCCTCAGGGAAAAACTTTCTGTGACAGAAACCAGTCTACCAGACAAAGACGTGTTCAAGTGGTTAGCCAACCTGAGGTAGTGTGATAAGGGAAAAGAGAAGCATGTGACCAGAGGAACCAATGGGGTCAACGTGATTCAGTTACCATCTAGAATGTACTCGAGGAGCTGTATCTAGCATTAAAGTGTCTGAGTAACAGCTGTGATAAGGAAATTGTCAAGTCATTCTAGCTTGATAGAGTTTGGAGGGGGGGGATCATTTTAAATTTCATATAAACGGATGCACAAAAGCATGAGACATTGGTTCCATAAATCTCTCTACATATTTGGACAATGAACAGCCTAGGGAACTAGAAAGTGTTCCCAAACTACAAACAATATGAAGCAGAAACAAAAGGATTTAAAAAACCTTAAAACTGTTGGGCCAACCAAAGAAAAAGGTTTTAACCGACTTTTGCAATCCATCTCATTTCCATGCGGCCGCTACATGTAAACCCAAACATAACTGTCGAACTGAAAAAAAAAAATGGAAAGACAACCGCACAGGTATTGCTTGTATATTTTATTTTCTATGTACAGTACATGTAAAAAAAAAACGACAACGAAACAACTCAGAATGGCCAATAACATTGACCCAACGGCGGCAACGGTAAACGGCCATGTAGCTCACACACGTGAATATCCTAATGACCGTTTTGCCTCTCAATCATACCGTAAGAGGGATAACGGGTTAACGGTACAAGGAGGAGAGGGATGGGGGGGGGGGGGGGGGGGGGGGGGGGGGGGGTGGGTGGGGGGGGAAAGGGCCGACACCCAAGCCCCCTGAGGCAATGGGCAGCCCTGGGAAAAAACTAGCTAGGCCTGAAGGGCTAAACACAGCCCAGCCACTGGTACAGCACCATGGGACGGTCAGTCAGCTAGTGTTCACACATCTCGTCCCATCTCCACTTTGCTTTAAAAAAAAAAAAAAAAAAGTCAAATCAAAAATATAATTATTTTGGAGGCGGGGGCGTAAAAGGCCAACAGAAACAAAGCAGGAAGGCTGGCTGATTGTGTGCAATATTCAGTTTCTCCTTGTACTTCTGAAAAGCCAGACTGCATTGTGAGGGCTGTGCTAGGACCGGCCCTGCTCTCTGCCTCGACCAGTCACCACCCCTCCCCCGCCACTCATCAGTTCCAGGACTGTTGCTTTTAAGCCAAAGGTCACCAAAGGACAGCCTTTGCAGTCTTACCCCTCGCAGTAGCTCAATAAGTACAGGCGGAAATAAGCCAGTATCGAGCACCCCCCCCCCCTCCTCGACCAATACATCTCGCCCCCTCTCCCTCTCTCTCCACCTTGCTCTGCACGCTCAGCAGTTGAATTCACAGTATTCCACAACAGCATGTTGTCCTAGGCATTCATCTAAAGCTTTTAACGGTGTGATGCATAGGGGGCTGTGACACATTGCCTGTCCCGGGTTTCAATCTCTCAACAGCATGTGTGTATGTGTGTGTGTGTGTGTGTGTGTGTGTGTGTGTGTGTGTGTGTGTGTGTGTGACAGGAGACACGAGAAAGAGAGACATGCCACCCAAGTCTAGAATACAGTGTACACAACCAACCGCCAACAGTTGTCTGGTCTACGATCTACTATCCCATTATTTAAAACAATGCCTTAAAAAACAAAAAACGGATTATCTTCAAGGCCATACATAGTTAGCCGACCCCCCCCCCCCCTCCCCACCCCACGCGTCTACCAGGGCTGTATATTACGCTAGTGTCAGTGACACATAGCTCACAGCAGGCCACCATGGTACAGATAAAGTGCTTTGTTCTCAACATGATGCATTCAATAATTTAAGTGGTGCAGAAAATAAACTTTATATAAAACAAAAAAAAAAAGGGGTGAAGGGGCGGGGGGGTGGATGGGAAGGGAGTGGAGGTGGGGGCACGGAGGAGCCTTTTGTTGACCTTGGGCACTGGTATCGCCCCCTTTAAACACAACACAAACATGAGATCACTAATACCGTCTGAGAGACACACCCAGAGGACAGGAGGAGGCCGGGCGTGGGGGTGGAAACGTTGGCTGTTCGCAAACTGGATCACACCAAGACCTTGCCTTTGTCAATGTCTCGTAGCCCACCTCAACAGTCTTGGGGTGAGGGGTTTAAGGGGGAGGGATAGGGTGTCTATGGTGCAGGTAACTGCAATTTCAGGCAAGAGTTAGCGCAGCCCCTCGGACCGTGTTTGTGTCTTTTCGGCTTTCGGCTTGGGACTCGAGTCGGACACGGCGATTGTTCAGGATGGTTTGGGACAGCAGCAGCAGCAGCTCATAGGTTCTGTTTATGACCATGGAAGAATGGTGGACCTAATGGATGGTAGTAGTAGTAATAATACAATAATAATAATAATAATAATAATAATAATAACAATAATAATAATAAACAAGTAATAAATACATTCATGTTCTTGTAGTGTTGCTATTCCTCTTAACTCTAGAACATAGAAAAAAAAAAAGTGGAATAGTTCAGAGAAGACCAGCGGGCCTCCGACCGGTCCTCTTTGCTCCCGTATTCAGTCTCAACAACGCTCCACCTTGACGGCCATTTTCTTCCAGCTTGGTGGGAGAAAAAAAGAAAAAAGAAAAAAATAGAAAAAAAAGGAAGGCCTATAAATAGTAGCCGTGGCAACGGCACGTACTACCCTCCTGGGTTTTGATGACAGAGTTCAGGAAAACCTCAAGAGAAAGATCCTCCACTCCTAGCCCCTGCAGAGAAAGGAGAAACCCAATAATGTCATAAAGCACGCAGGGTCATAGTGCCCATATTGGGAGGTTGAAACTGCAAGTGTACCAGGCCTGACCGTGGAGCGCAAGGTTGTCACGTAAGGTTGATTTAGGACCCGTCTCGGAGCTCAACAACTACACTTTTACAATCCACCACCTCTTAACCCGCTACAAATGGCATCAACATATCTGACACGCACGCAAACACACACGCGCAGCAATGTGCGTCACCTGTGTTGGAGACCAGAGTAAACAGAACATGGGAGTTGGCTGTCTGGATCTCGTAACATTCCCAACAATATTTAACCTCTCGGCGTGTTTTCAGGACTGGCAGTTTGCCCCATACTGGCAAGCCGGGTAAACAACCACAGCCATATCAGAAATGGATGCCAGATTTTGGTTGAAATTGTAATGTCTCATTGATTAAACCACTTTGCAGTTATTCCAAGCTTAAAGTTATTCCAGTGTGTTTGACTGTTCTCTTAATATCATATATTAACTATTATAATAAAAGCAAATCAATTTGGTGCGTACATGAAACTATTGAATATAGATAATATATAATAATACATGTGTAATCAATGGATCCTATTTTCATGTACCTTGAGGCTGCTTTATGGCGGCAGCCATGGTCCCCAGTCGTTTATTTAACAAATAACCATATACCACTCTAGAGAACAATTACTTTGTTTGACTGATTTGAGTCGATTGGCATACCAATTCATAATGTTCAATGGCTGACAGCCATGAGTAGGAACACTCATTTTGAATCCATTTTTATAACAGCTTGCTCACAAGGACTTGCATATTGCATGCAGCGAAGCGTGTGTCCATTTGGTGCCCCAATTACCGGAGACAAATAGCACACTATAGGGTGGCAGTTTCTCTCCATTAACTAGGGGAGATGGCCATGCATGTACGCTCATAGATAGTTTTGATGTCTAGGCCGTTTTCTTTTGAAAGCTACTAACCCTAACACCGAAATAGATCAAGACAAATAAACGCCTCCTGTGCAAACAGAACTACGGGTCTCCAGATTGGCCTTGGTAAACGTGAGGACATTTGACAAACGTAAGGAAGTGTGTTTTCGTCCTTACATCACGTAAACATGGTGCTAGCCTACTCTGATGCACATGATGGTCTCAAACGTGTGTCTTTAATACCTCCTCCCAGTCAAAATAACATTCACAATTTTCATTGCATAAAAGGCTTACAAAACTTGAACAGTAGGAGCTGGACGACTTTCACTAAAAGCGATTGCCTGAAGGCGGTCTGACGGTGGTGGACCTACCTACGTTTCACAGTGGGAGAGCAGTGACGTGATCTCCGGGTCCACGTGGCCCACTGCCTTGGCCGCCTCCAGGATGGCTCTCCGGTACATGCCCTTCTTCTTGCGGTTGAACCGGGACCGGAAGAGCTCCCTGAACGGCGAAAGCTTGGCGACGGACAGCTGCGAGGTGGTGGGCGAGCCGAACCACGCCACCTTGGCCTCGGGCCACCGGGCCTCGCAGCTGGCCGTCTCCGCCTTGTGGCTGCCGCTGATGCTGAGCACGCGGGCCGGCCACCAGGGGAACCCGTGGATCTTCCCCCACACAATGTCCCCCACCGCCACGGCGTGGCCCTCCTCCGTGATGCACTTGGTCATGCTGCGGGTGTGCAGCCGCACCGTGATGGGCGGCACCGTCTTGCAGCCGTCCAGCGGCGGCACGGAGGACGAGGTCACCGACAGGTCCTCGCCGGGCGCCAGGTCGCACAGCTCCGGCGAGGTGCCCTCGGAGCTGAAGGACTTGGACTCGTCCAGGCTGTCACTGCTGCACACGGACAGGCTGGACGAGTCCGCCTTGCGCTTGCGGAAGTTAATGAGGAGGGTGAGGTCGCCGTGGCCCCGGCCGGCCTCCTCTCCGGAACTCCCCGACCAGAGCGCCAGAGAGTTCTTGTCCTCCCGGGAGTCTTCAGAGTCGGGGAGGAAGGGAGCGGCCGCCCGCGGGCTGTGCGTCCGGTCGCCCCCGACGAGCTCAGCCTCGTACTCCACCGCGCTCTCGTCGCCGTCCCTCTGCGGGGGCCTCAGGAGGATCTTTGGGGAGGGCAGGTGCTCTGGGCCCACGGTGGTGTAGGGCCGGGTCAGTTTGAGTTTGGGAATGGACACGGTGAGGCCCGACCTGGTGGCGTTCAGGATGTGGCGCTGGTCCCTGGTGGGATCGGAGGCCGTCTTGACGCCCTCCCCGAGGCCGTTGTGCGCCAGCTGCTTCGGGCAGAACGGTTTGACCGAGCCGTGGACCCGCGAGGGGATCTTCATGACCTCCCCCTTGCCCTGTGGAGTGCTGTACGAGATCTTGATGACGGGGCTGTGCGGGATGACGTCCACTCCGGGAACCTTCTCCGCGTCTACCTCCACCCTCTTGTCCCTCCTGAGGCGCCGGTTGTCGATGCCGGGCCCGTTCTCTCGTCTCTTTGCGTCCTTGCCGGTGTCCTCTTTCCTCGCCAACTTGGAGGGGGGATCCTTGCCGTCGTCGTCGCTCTGCAGAGTGTTTTCCTTCCGGGAGCCCTTGGTGCTGCTGCCGGTGCCGTCCTTGCTGTCCTCGTCACTGTTCAGCGTGTTTTTACACTTCTCGCACAACACCTGGCGTGGCCGCAGACGTATCGTGCTCATGGTCATGCGGCCTGGCTCTCGGGTCCGCCTCTTCTTCCTCTTTATCGACCTCGGAGGAGGCTGGGGCACCCATTGGCTGTAGCTGTGGCGCACCCACAGGGGCTGGGGGAAGGGGGCTCCTTCAAAATAAGGAGGGTAAGGAGTCTGTCCAGCCAGTACCGGCGTGGGCACAGGGCACGGGGCTGGTGTGCTGGCTGCGTCGTCCTCAGGAAGTGTGTTTTCGTCCTTTGGTATGTGTAACGCCTCGATGGGAGCGATGAAAACGGGGTCCTCGTTCAGAACTTGAGGGATTTCACAATCCAACTTGAATATGGGGCAGTCTGGTTTTGTTGTGAGATCCGCTAGACGTCCGGTGACATCTGGTAGACAAAACAGCCCGGTCCTATGATGAAAACAAGATGGGTTCAATGAGAAAGTCGCTTCAGGGGTCCCTTTGTTAGGGAAATTAAATGAAAATCATGCAAACAATATGCCCACACAAACATTCTAGTGGCACATGACATTCTAAGTTCTTTGGTTAAGCATTTCCTACCCTGGAGCTCTAACTAATGCATGCCGTCCATTTGGCCCTGACTAGGTTGGTTAAGGCAAACTTCCCACGGTTCAGATTGAAATATAGAATAAGTAAAGCATTGGCATTTAACAAGCAATATAAGTGAGAAGTGTTTAACTTTTTTAAAATATGCCTGTGACATACTGACTAAGAGCCCTGCTTTGCTGTTTTCCATTTTCCAACTAGGCACCGCTTTCTGTCACCTGTATGCTAAATGTGCTTAAAGTGTGGGGGTTGGGATGTGGACGCACAAGAAGGCAGACGGTTGCATTCCCTGTTGCTGCTGTCTAGGGCTGCAACAACATAAAAACTGCCTGCATGTCTTGGTATAAGTACATTCTCATGTTCTCTATCGCTGTTGGAGACCTGTAGACGTGTTCAGGGAAGGCCCGGCCTCTAAGGAGCCTTTTAGGGAGAGGCTGGCAGAGCAGCAGCAACATGGCTGTGCTGCTTTAGTCTAGAGACTGCAGACAAAGAGACTACAGGATGCCCAAAAGCCCCCACCTCACCAACATCACAGTGAACAAAAACAATCTCAGGAATCACTTGGGATTCAGTGATGAAGGAGAAGAGCCAAGAGATTTCTGTCTGTTTTCACATCAACGTCAGGGCACATGGGAAGTGCAATTATTAATTAGGGCACAGTTGGGATGCTAGTTAGGCTAACTCTCCTAAGACACAAAACTGGCAGGCAGATCTCAATAAGTCAGTTGATCCCTTTGGTATATTCCTATGTGTTTCATACAGCAGGGATATACTAGCCAACAGTCAGTAGATACAGTGAGGGACAGGAAAGAGAAACAGTGCTGTTCCTGACAGAGTACAGACAGTCCTAAGAGCAGCACAAGGACATGGCACTTGACCAACCATGACACAATAAACAGTTGCTATTTTACACAGTGCAAACAATAACTAGCTTCTATAACTAAAAGGATAGGCAGGAAGGCAGACATTAAAACCTGTTAAGAGACAATGAAATCAAATCTATTTCCATGATTAAAAACAAGAAAATCACAGTTAAGGCCTGGCTAGATTTAGCCCATGTAAAGTTATTGAAAAAGCATTTGGTCTCAAGAATATCACCAAGGCATACTATAAAATGGGGAAAGCTGTTAAAGATTCTGATTCAAAATAGACTAAGCTTAGTTGCTTTCAAAAAGGCACACTGAAATTAACACAAGTAAGAACATTAGAACAAGCCAATTTAAACATGTCACAGTGTGAACAGAATATATGTACAACACCATTACATCTCTCTCTATACTTTGTGGCTTTCAGACTTTCAGACATGCTAATGCTTTCTTGCCAGCAAGAAGCCACCTTTTGCAAGGGGCCCTTCTGATTCCTAGTTACATCCATAAGGTCTATAAAAAACCCCATCACTAAATCGAATTCGTTTGCATGCTTCGAATTGTCCTTTTCTATTGTTTATATTGCCAAAATGTGTGTTGGGTAAGGGGGGCTTTTTTCAATGTAGCTTATCAAAAGGGATGTGTATTGAAACACAAGTTAGGAAGGCAGGTGACATCCAGATGAATACAAATAACACAATACAATTTTTAACAAAAAGGTTAGTGTCCATATATAGCCTACCAATCTCTAGATACGTTGAAGCTTGTTTGAGATTTATTAGAGCTAACAATGAGCTATAGATTAACCCATTGACACCAGCTATAATTGTGCAAGTCAGTTAGAAAATGTAATGATATGTTTGATGGGTTACAATATTAGATCAAATACAACCTCTTAATAGGAACAGTGTATCTAAAAAATCATGAAAGGCTTTGTATTAGCCTCATAGCTAGTAACATAGCTGCTATGCCAGTTACAATACATCCATGTCTTTTGTAACAAGGCCCAGTAGGCTAACAAGCTAGCTTGGATGGGTTAGCATTCGAGGTAGATTAGCTATAAGCTAAGGTTAGCCAATTATTTTACACCATAATGTTCAAATTGAAGATATACCACTCACTTTTTGTTGGAGTCGAGTAATATCCCCGTGTAGCTTCTTTCTCGAAAGGTTAACGTCACGACCAGTGTATCGTTAATAACATGATCGATAGTGACAGGTAGCCGAGAGCCGGCCCGCAGCTCCTCGGCCACAGCCTCCATATTTCCCGGGTGAGTTATCCGGCTTGGCGGTGCTTGATCCCGGCCAAGGGAGCCACGATCACGTCGGCCTAATATCCTACTCCCCTCTCTTTTCGAGCACGGGAGGCTACACCGGGGCATGAAATGACGCCATCACCCCCTCCAAGTCAATTACAACAGTTCTGCTACTGGTGACATCACGCAGAGAGAAGCAAAATCTTCTCAAGATAAGGCCTTCCCTTCTGTTTTACTTGAAACGGCATTAATAAATGATACATTTAATCCCAACTTTCTATGTAAAGACAGCTTTACCATCTTATCTCACGATGGGTTTCACCTTGATGGAATACATTGCTCTACAGTTAGATTATGTTAATACAATAACTTGTTATCTTATGTAGGAGCTTATATGTTTTACATCACAACAACAACAACAACAACAACAATATCAACAACAACCACCGGTTTCATTACCTAATAGACACTAATATGTAATGCAATAGGTTTAACTGTTGTTTTATTTATGTGAATATTTCATGAGAATATTTCTGAAAGTCTATGGTTTTTTAACAAGTCAAATAAACCTTATAAACATTATCGATATAGATGCATAATGAGATAGATTGCTAGCTAGATAGAAATGTGGAAATAACACAATGTATGTAGTTCATGTGATTAT
Organism: Micromesistius poutassou; assembly: GCF_964030765.1. Taxonomy (NCBI): domain Eukaryota; kingdom Metazoa; phylum Chordata; class Actinopteri; order Gadiformes; family Gadidae; genus Micromesistius; species Micromesistius poutassou. Next base: position 11,648,427 of record NC_140277.1, read on the forward strand.
TCTTTATGTGATTTATGTAACAGTTGTACAAGTAACAAAACATACAAACAACCCAAAACACAAAGTGTTCCAACATTTTCAGTTATTGGGACAAGCTGGTTAAATGTCTCCAGTAAAAGCACTGAATCGATATTCCTTCTCTCCATCTTGTTTCCTTTCCAGGAGCTCAGCTTGCAACTTCAGTGTCTGCCGATAAAAACAACAACTGGATTTAGTGTTCAAGGTGGGGTGTAGTGTTCATGGGGCTATGTATTTTCTTAAAAGCCCTTTTTTGTGTCTGTGATTTCTTGTGTCAGGTGTATTTTTTCGTTTGTTTTTACAGCAGACCTCTATCATATCTTTTTCCGCAGTGGCCTTCTCTTCTTCTACTGTTCCTTTGGGTTTCCCATGTCTCTCCTGCATCATCTGCATGTGCTTGCGAATCCGTTGCTTCAGCTCACGGTCCCGGGCCCCTCTACATGTTTATCACGGATCCAAGGTCAAAAGGTTTATTTTTAGACTCTTTCAGTATCATTCAGTAATGTTGTTGGATAAACTTTTCCATGTTGCCATCATGTGTACACATGGACAATGGATAGATTGGGTACATGAAAGGCCACTTTGGGCTAAATGGCAGCCAAATTAATGACAATCAGTGGTCATGTATCTCTTTAAGGAAGTAATGTTAAGGAAAAGGCACTATCCAGCCCTATTTGACCAAAAATCAGTAATTTTCAGTGGTCAAATATGGGTGAAGAAGAACAAAGAAAAATACTTTAGGGTTGTATACTCCTTGTCGTTCCACTAGGTGTCTCTAGCTCTCCTTATTTACAGACACCATTTGAGTGGAAGAGTTGCAGTGGTATCAAATGGATTTAATTGCCAATAGACACATTTTGTCTCTGGAACCTATAAATCAATCTTATATTCTTTAGCATATATGCAGTGAGTTGTCTTTATATTTCACTAACAAACCAGATTATTAGGTGTGCTTATTGCTTATTGTTGGAACATATTGTACTCTCCACATGGTACTTATTGTACTTAAACCACAAGAATCACATCCCATCTTCAATCACTCCTAATGACCTGGCCTCCTCCTGCTCTTTGTGGCTCCCAGGGGCCCTCTGCTGCCGTTGTGTTGGGTTGGCAGAACCATTGGAGAGCGCCTTCTCCAATGCCTACACCGGAGACAAGAAGCTCTTTATACTCTTTATCTGACCCCTCAATCCTTAACCAAATGAATGGCTAACTCATAAGCATCTGTGGTATAGAGATCTTTCTTGTTATTAATTCCTATTTGTTTCAGATCTTTTTGGAGAGAGCTGGTGTTATGCCGCCCTCTTGTGGCAAGATTGAATCAATCAATTGATACAGTCAATTGATAACGGAAAACGACCTATCCCATTCCCTTCAAACTAAAGTAACATTGTAACCTCTTTCAATTGGTTCTCTCGTCTCTCTTGCTCCAGCCTCGCTGTCTTCTGCTCCTGCATGACCTTTGCGTCGGTGCGCCATTTCTGAAGAAGCTCCTGGTCCCTGTGGGAGTGGCAGGCAGAGGGAAGGTTTTAATAACCTCTTCAAAACATACCTCAGGGATTAATCTTTAACCGGTGGTGGTGTGGGCTGCGGACTAGTAGGCTATAGATTTGATGGCCAAATGACAATTGAATATAAGTATACATTTTCCCCAACTTAGACTGGGTCCCAAGCATGGTCAGCAACGGGAAACAGCCCGCCTCCGTACTTCCCCTCAATTTTCATTTCCCTTCAGTACAACGTCTGGGTCTGCAGTATGTTCGTGGGTTTTCTCAGCCAAATCTCTGGCTGGGCCAATCAGCGAACAGAGGGAGTGGCTGAGAACATTGACGTTGAGGTCGTGCGCTGGTTTGAGTCGTAGTCAAACGTCAGCAATTGGTTATGGCAGATCCAGAGTGGCACTGGGCAGATCCAATAGTTTTAAACTCCAACAGACACCCGCCTTCAAGTGAGTTAACGTTTGTCAATGGAGAGTGGCCAGACTCTCTGTGCAAATGAAATTAAGTATGAGATTCTGGTAGGACCAGGCTATAAATTGCCCCTTCCTCAAAAAAAAAGTTTACAACCTGGATGGGTGAGTCGATTCTGTCAAAAAAACCTTACAGCTCCATTAATCATATACAAATGGGCACAACCTGCTCTTACAAGATGAAAAGGGATAACAGGGCACTCATCCTTATGTCTTCTTGGATGCAAAACAGTTGTTTTTCATGTAGTTCAACCATCTTTATGGCAGGTGTGCAATCAATAGGTTATATTCTCTTTTTAAAAGCCTCAGACTGAAGGCTACAGAATCTCACTTACTTTTTCTTCTGTTCCAGAAGGTCTCGCTTTTCTTTAAGTTTTTCCCCCGCTGCCGCTTTCCTTTTTTCCGACCTCCCAAAATGGCTGTCAAACTCACAGGGTTGTGAAAATGCAGCCTATTTTTTTCTGAAGTACAGTTTGAAAATAACTAAAATTTTTAATTGCCCTCCAAAGCATTCTGCGGTAACAGTTTGACAGGTTTGTATTTGTACTGGACTGCTTTCCCAGAGAATACTATTAAAAAACATTGTTTTCTGTTATTTTTTCTCCCAGGGCCCAACACACCATGCTCTCCCTTATGGCACATCTTTAAACTTTGATCAGTCAAGATCTCTGTTCAATCCATCTACTACTAACTAACTTGCCCTTTAAGCTACTGTCCCATCAGTATACCTCTTGACAACTGGCAGGCTTCCTTGCGGCCGTGTGGTCCTGGGGGAGCTGGGGCCCAGCTCAACACTGTCCAGCAGGATCATCTTGTGCTTAAGCTCCCTGAACCTCTGAAGCTCCTGCTCTTCCTCCTCCTCTTCGTCCTCGGCACACGACGACTCCACACTGGACCTCACCAGTGCTGAGAGCCGGAGCTTCTCCACGGGTGGCACGTCTGTGTACATCAACAAATCAAATGGTGTTACACAATGTTTCTAAATTCTACACTTAAATGTGGCCACTCTCACGCAAACATCAGACAAATGCCTCGTGATCAGCTGACACATCGATTACACCAAATGGTAAATGGTCCTCATTTATATAGCGCTTTTATCCAAAGCGCTTTACAGTGTTGACTGACATTCACCCATTCATGCACACATTCACACACCAACAGCGGAGTCAACCACGCAGGGCTCATCCGGAGCAATTAGGGTGAGGCATCGGACACCACGACACTCAGCTAGGAGGAACCAGCAACCTTTCGGTTACCAGCCAACCCACTCTACCTCCTGAGCTAATGCCACCCAGGAGGAGCTGATGTTTTTACCAGCCACCGACTGCTGCCAGGTGATCTGCTCCTAGTTTTACACACAGGGCTTTATAGTGGCTAACTCCACAATGCTCCAAGACCCTAACAGTGATGAGAATCCTGTGGGAGGCTTGTAAAGGAGACCACCGGCCACATGTCTAATTGGAAGCTATCAGGGTCAATATCCCACCCCGTTGTTTGGTGTTTAACTGCATTCAACTATATTGTTGTGAGCGGATATTAAAAAACCAAATTGAGAAGAAAAAACTATAACCTTATCAGTGGCTTCAATTGTTGTCATTAAAGTCATTTAAGGAAAGGAATCAAGCAACAGGAATGAAGCAACAACAATGAAAATATGATATAGTGGCTGGTGGAAAATATGAATGTTTTACTACTACCGATAGGTGTTGAATTGATGAAATGGAACTGATGGTAAGATGGCAGATTTGTTAGATAAAAATTCAGAGTTTCAAACAATAACAATTACCCAGATGGCTGAATGTGCTAGTGGACTATTTTAATTAGCAGGCTAATGCCCCATGACACTATGGACCTAAATACTTTCTGATAATGCAGATTTGACATTGTAATAAGCAGCCGAAGGCAGTAAATCTTTGATAAGCCCATTACTGAAAGAACTCGGCGAGCTTCAAAGAAAATCAAATCATCTCGATGGCTGGTAACAAAAACACAGTATCCCATGAAATTGGATATATATCTGGCCCCGGAGACACAGAGACCTTTCGCTGTTAATAACCTTGTAGACAGAGGGATAAAGAAGTGGATTGAGGCGCTTGTCTTTGCTCCCTGGGATGATTAGCTGTGGACAAAGCTTAATGACGGAAACACGGCCAAGCAAAGCCCAGAGCTTATCGATTGTTTTCATGCGGCTAAAAATATTCCAGATCTGTAGAGCAGGGAGTTATGGGCAGGGCGGGGAGGGGAGGGGTGGAGGGGCAGGGAAAGGGGGTGGTGGGGTCAGCCGACTGCCGCGTGTCGTCTCCTAGGGAACAGAAGTCACACCACTCGAGTGGAAGCAGGGCAGAGAGCTATTTTAGTTTTTTTTCTCTCCCCTTTTTTGAAAGAATGAAATAATGAAAATAGGGAGCAGATGGCTGAGAGACACACAGGGGGCCATTGGCATAATGATCTCCCTGTTGTCGGTTAGATGAATGTCCGGTGACAGAGCTCACTAAGTGCTCACCTGGATGAGACCTCTGGACACTGACCGGGCGCTTGGCCATGGCGCCCCTCAGATACTGGAGGATACACTCCAGCCCCTGGTGCACAATGTCCTTAGGGGGGGAGCGGATGGGGCAATTTCTCAGGTTCAGGCCTTTGAGGGAAAGAACATTACCTAGGAAGGAGGAAGGATATATCACATAGGGTCTTCTTCAATAGAAAGTTACCACAAGCTAGCTTAATAGCTTTAAAGTCTTAATAGTTTTCTGGTCCTCCAAGATAACTTATTATCTTTCAAATGTATGTATTATATTTCAAATTATCAGACTGTAAAGAACTGTAGCTTATTGTAAATAGGTGTTTCGCTGATTTTAACACTTTAATTTGGACAATATTGTGATTCCATTTAGCATCCATTTTAGATAAATCCTTATCTTAAACGACAAACGTGTCATGGATCAAATTAATTGGCAGTTTAGCGTGAAGGAGCGGTCACACATTGGCTAGTCTCACAGGCCCCGGGAATACAACTCAGACTACACAAGACTACACACTGGCAGAGGGGAAGGAGCTCGGCTCACCCAGCTCTGGGGGAAGCTCCGAGATAGGATTACCCTCCAGCAGCAGTGTTTTCAGATACCTGAAGAAACAAAGGAGCAATTTCATGAGCAATTACAATGAATCTTGTATTATTAGTAAGGGGTGTGAAACTGGAGCGAATGCTGTTAAATGCTTGTAAAATGTATCTCTGCACCACAGCAATCTTTGATAACATGCAGGATCCTCATAAAAGTGCAGACACATCACTACCTGTGAGAGCCAATTCCAGCTGGAAGTGATCCAATGAGGTTATTTCTGAGGTCCAACCACACCAGGTGGGGTAAACGTGCAAACATTGAATCTGGAAGATTGATTATCTTGTTGCCCTCAAGATATAAATCCTAAAATAAATAGGCAAATAAGTTACATTACAACTAATTTGCCAAAGTGGGCAAAATATTTTTGAAATACAAAAAAGTAGTTTGTATAAAGTATAGTGGAGGTATGAATTGTGTGGTGTTTATGGGTCTACAGTGAAATCCAAACCGACCTTTAGTGATCTATGTCTTAGAATAGTTTCGGGTATTTCGTTCAACTTCCTTCTGCTTAGAAACATTGTCTGTGATTCAACATGTGGAGAGCGCTCTGTGTTGGGCTCAGCATTCTCGGTAAGCACGGGTAGCTGGAGGCTCTCCAGGGTGTTCCCATATCCACGACTCAGCTGCAGGTCTGGAATGTGCTCTTGCTCTGTGGAGGCCATTCTAGGAAACAGTTTCACCATTAAAACACTATCAATACTATTTTTTTAAATGAATGAAGCCTTCGTTGAATTTGATAAAACGAAGGCTTCATTGATTTAAAAAAATCAGCTTACACGCACGCACAAACGTGATATCATTTGTAGTTTATAATTCTTCAACGACACTAATTGCATTGCCAAGAACAGGATGATTTAACCGGGATAGCAGCATAACTAGCATTACACCAGTACACTAAGTTAGCTGTCACTCAACCACGCTAACCGTACACACAGCCATCGTTACTTTATATCAACCAGGATCAACCATACTCACCGCTATAAATAGATTACTACAGCAGATAAAGATATAATATAATATAATATAATATATAATCTCGATTACGAAGCGCTCTAGTTAGAGGGAAGTAGTTCCAACAAATTAGTAACCATAGTAACGAGAGTAACAATACGGCAGCTGCCAGCAGTCAACCACAGCGCAAATTGAAAATTACCGTCTATAGTAATATTAGAAACGATGCAATTAAAAGCTAATATATTGTCTTATGATCTCTGACATATTGTATATAAGGCAAGAAAGTAATAATACATATAAACAATAATACAATTATACAGGTAACAATTAATAACAATACATGCTGTAAACAGGCTACTACTATATATTTTAGAATAATAATTGATACCAAATAAAAAAAAGCAATAATATGCTATTTTGTCTGTACAGCCAGGGAGTTAAAGTGTTAACCCTTTTTCCATCAATGATCTGGCACCACCCACCCATCTTCTAATTAGATTCGCTGAATGTCTGAATCCACAGAGGTAACAGGCTACACTCAGGCTGCACTACAGTGAGCAGACAGCACTACTTCCTCTAGTAGGCGGCTAGACCTACAGTCTGAGGTAAGCGAGTCCGAGAGGCTGTTCCTGGATCTTGACGAGCACGACAACACAAGCTGCTACGTCGACTCGACCACAGTATACTGGCCAACAACTGGCACGCTCGCAAGGCTGGAGAACACAAGTCATGTGGCTGAATGGACACTGAAGACAGCAAAGCATAACGCCAAAACGAGCCATTCCCCGAGCATCATCAATTAATTCAGCGTTCACTTTGCAGTGCAGTCTATTCAATTGTGTGTGTGTGTGTGTGTGTGTGTGTGTGTCTGTGTGTGAAAGATTAAGTCGGTAGGGATTAAATGCAAGACATAATGGGCACCGGGAGTGTGTTATGAATTGATCCGCGTGTCCGAGACAGAAGTGTAGTTTTTAAGGAGCGAGGAATGCAATCTGAGCTCGCGTCTCAATGTTTCACTGGGGCAAGTGGAAGAAGAGGATGGGCGCGAATAGCTCCTCAAAAAGACCCGTGTACGACGAGAAGGAGGATGGTAAGTATTTTAAAGTGTTTTTTGGGGGGGATATGACAAAAACTGAACCACGATACACATTTACCAGTTGGAACGGAGTTTTGAGGCGATACTTTGACCGTCTAAGTTATAGAAGTTGTCACCGAGCGGAGGGACTGAATACATCTGTCACTGTTGGATGTAGCTAGTTTCGTTTTATGGCCTGTATGTTTACCATTGGCTGTTTTTGGGAGAAGATCCCCTCCCTGGTCTCGCTGCTTGTTGTGACTAGAGCAGGCTGGGGGTGTGACGCCCAACTTTACACGGATAGACACAACGCCTGCGTCCAGATGGAGAACCATTGTTGTCCTTATGTCGGTTGTAGACTATGTCCATTGATGTGCCTGTTTAGCTTGTTCGTATCGCAGAAAACTTTTATTTTGGCGTAAAACAAATGGCCACAAAGGTGTACATGTGTGTTTGTCACTACGCACTCAGTTGGCTATGGAGCTCGTTCTGGTAGGCCTACTCGCGTGCGTTCGCGTCTTTGAAATCGGAGCAATTGAAGTCTTTGCATTAATTGCATAATTAAGACGAGCTTAGCACCATGCGTGTAAGTAATGCTATTTGATAATATATGTCATCAGTAAGCCTCTTGGGAGTGAAGGATGCTGAATAGTTATTCCCGAATTAAAATTAAACAAATATGGTTAGTAAGTTGAAAGGATACAAAGTATAGAACTTGACGCGTTGGAGTGCATTGCATGCTCCCTATGTTTTATATGGAGGCTATTGCTTTTCCCCAAAACGCCAAAGAATATAGCCCTGCATAGCAACCGCTTCCTTTGAAATATGAATATTACGTTTTTCCATGTATAATCCCATTACACAGATGCGATGGTTCAAAGATAACACTCATACGTATTAGACTCTGGTTTTCAACCGTTTTATTAAGAAAGAAGCATCAAAAGCTAAACAAGGCAACAACCATTTAAAACGGGCTTTGCGTGTTTCTCTGCATTCACGATACGTAAACCAATGTCAATTGTATTACCCCGCCTTACCTAGATATGCATTGACGTTGATAACCTTCTTTAAGCCCTTTCGCCCTGTTAGAGCAATAACACCATCAAGCCATTATCTAGCCTGTCGTTTGCAGGCATCTGTATACTCTACTACTAGCCCATTTCACACTTGCTCATCATAGGTTCAAGGATGTGAGTGATAGTGTTTCCTCTCATGGCACTATACACAAGTGTGTATCTGGCAGTGTCACTAAGTAGGTCACTGATGGTTTAGGCAATGGGAGTCAAACACATTGAGCAGTAAGCATCTGTGACCAACTTACTGACTTCACCGACCAAAACTTTATTGTGTGTGTGTTATAAATACGTTCATCCAGCTCATTCTATACTATGGCTGTTGCTTCAGTTTACATGCTGAGGAGATGACTCTCAGGGATTAACGTCTTTGGTAGAAAAACACATTCCTTAAATATGGCCTATTTTGTAGACCAGCTGGTATGAAGAAGAGAAAGACATTTACACACATTTAACTGCCTATGCCTATATTATGATGATTTGGCTGGCCTTTCGTCATTATCTTAAAGTCATTTTGCAATTCTCCCGGGCTTAATAAAGGGATATTGTTGAGTCCATACACATTAAACAGAGCCTTCTGCCCTGAGGGTGTCTTCAACGTGAGTCTGTTGGAGTACCAGTGGTGTCTCTCTGCTTTCAAGCCAATATTTTATTCTCTCAGATGAGGCTTAATGCCACAAAGTTGCATAGTGTTGTGTAGTGCATCCTTAAGGTCCATCTAGGGGAGCCTATTTGTGCTGGGTCCTGACATACAGTTTTGGTGTGTCCGTTTAGAAAGAGGCTATTCAGGGAGAAAAAAAAGAATGTTGTATTTAAGTGAGAGGAAGAGGGGTGGGAAGTCTGCTCTAGACATGCACTTGATATTTTGTCTGGTGTGTGTGTACGCACACATGTGAGTGAATCTGCACCTATAGGCTTGTATCACCAAATTGTGATGGCTCCCTAAATGCATCTCTGCCTGTATATCAAAGTGTGTGTTTGTGTAGCCGCCTGTCTCTGTCAGATATGAGTGCATAAGGCATTGAAGACACATTTGGTTGAGGGATGAAGACCGATAAAGAGGGAGATGGCTGATTACTCTCCATGAATACTGAGTCCTTCTCATTCTTTTCATCTTCGCAGTAGCCTCACATCTCTCTCTCTCTTTCTTTTATCTCTCTCTCTTCAGCACTCTCTCTTCAACAAAGTGCCTGTAGCTACGTTAACGGTCCCTCTCTCTCTATCTTCAATGTAATGGGACCATTGTAATTGTCCCACTAGTGTGGAAATGGTAACATACTACCCTGGAGCAAGGCTTCCGTGCAATATTGTTGTATATATAAAAAAAGGACATTTTTCTACATTGACTAGATTAGTTGTGGTGTCTGTGTGTGTGTTTTGTTAACAGACACATAAATGTGCAAGCATGACATGTAGTGCAATGCTAGGCAGTGAAGCAGATGAAAATGTATGGCTTGAACGTTTCGAAGACTTGTTTGAAGACGGCGACTGTGTTCATATCATTACCCTCTCAAAATATGTCTCTCATTATAATCTATAAGCGCTTCTTTAATTTTGTTCACTTATTGACATTTTTCTACTGCCACTGATCTTGGGTCATGTTTACTGTTGCTGCAGTCATTAGAGGATAGAGTGTGATCTGACGTCAGCCAATCAGTGGGATGTGCTTGATCACGAGGCATGAGCCTATGATAGTGTAGGCCCTTAAATGGCAGCTAGTGCCATCACCTCGGGTGAGCTAGTTTAAGAAAAATGATTGCAGACAAATTGCAGACATTCAGAGTAGAATAAGAGAAAGGTTAGAAAAAAAATCTTTACCCATGTGTGTTGGATAATAAAGGCAGAATCGACGAATGACCTTTGGCATACATTGAATTTGATTCGTTTTTAATCAGTTAAAAATGCACACCGTCATGCACTTAAACCTTGTGACTTATTGAAATGTTGTTCTGTAGTCAGTATTCACAATTATCACAGACGCAGCTACTTCTTTGGCACAGAATACCAACTGCGCAGTCTCTACCTCCGTGAGCAGTGCCAGGTAAACACCGGATCAGAACATGTGGATTTTGTTGGCACCATTGGAAAGGTCTACCCAGCCATTGCAGCTTGTATGTGCTTCCCTGGGTTAGACCAACAAAGATACAGCTATGAGATTAGCAAAACACTCGTTATGAATACAAAATTTGTCGATATATTAATCGCTTTAGTCCCCCCCTCTTTATCAAAAGTCATGGCTGATCTGCATCTCGACAAGATTATTACAACAATTAACCTAGGGTCTTCACAAACCGGCCAAATCCTTTACAAAGCATGTCTTATCGATGCTATTGCTGTTCTCAAGCTGCCTGGCTACGTCACTCCATCTCCCGGGGAAAGTGCTTGCCGAAATCATCCCATTTGAGGCAACCGATAATACAAATATATATATAATGCTGATTTAATGATTATTTTTGGCTCATAGCCCAGCATACTAACACAAAGTTACAACTAGCAAGTTTATGAATGTCATAATTCATCCCTAATCTAATACACTAACATGCATAGTAGCCTTATTCTACATTTGTAATGGGTTTATAAGATATGGAACATGAATGGGGAAAAAGTGTATTGCAGGCAATTGCTTACACCCTGTGGCAGGAAAGAATGTACCAGCTCATGGCACAATGGAAATAGACGTTATAAGATGAGCTCTCGCCTAATTTATTTTATTTTGCGGTGTAACCTTAAAGCTCAACGTTTTGGGAAGTGGTTTTATTGGTTTTAAAAATCTAGCATTTAATTTCTTTCTAGCAGTGTCAGTCAGGGTGATTGAATTTTCAAGGAGACCATGTAAGAGAGAGAGCTTGTAAGAGATCAGGGTTCTAGCAGAGCCAGAGTGTAGGAGTCTTCAAAGAGATTGGCTCTGCAGGATACCAAGATGAAAACGGCAAGAAGTGTGTCTGTGTCAGTGTGTGTGCGCCTTGGTGTCAATGCACTGTTTAAATGTAAATTATATGCGAGTGCGCTACTGTTAGTGTTAGTGTCAGCAATATTGTGTGAACATTATGTGAGCATATACTCGCAGTTCAGCAAAGGAAAGGATTAGCAAACACGAGGGAACACAATTGAGATTCACCTGTAGGCCTTTCACACATGCACCGAATGTGTGAACACAAATGTCAGAATCAGCCACTCTGGAGTTTACACTACCAGCTCCCTAGTGTAAACTTTGCGTTATGTCCAGCCTCCTACACACTCTACCCAGGCGAAACCCCTCGGCTAAAGTATACAGAGCATCTCCAATATGTGTGAACACGTCTGACGTGGCTCATCTCCTGTTGTGTGTTGCATGTGTGAAAAGGCAACTCATCTCCGGACCTGATTCTCCAGAGTTCATCCAGAGTTTGTGTGAAAGGCCTACTGATGTATCTGGCATAAACCGACATAGTAACATCTCTCTCTCCTATCATGTGACTGCCTCTTCAACCCCCTTTGTTTCCTAGATAAAGAACAGTATAGAGTATTGTCAGCAAAATGTCATCCATACAGTTCTGTCATCAAGAATACCCTGGGTCAGGTTTGACATAATCTGAGCATAATCTATAATAACAATAAAGCAGCACCGCATCATCTTCAGTCTAACCCTAAAGCATCCTGCTTAAAGAAACACAGAGTCTATATCTTTGAAAATCATTAGGGTTTTGGGGTCTTTGGCCATTCATTACATTTGGTTCAACTTTAAGCCCACTGCTCAAATGCAGTGCTAGCTAATTCCCACAGGAAGTAATGTGCGAGAATGTAAGTACACACAAACACTGCATCCATGTGCTGGCAAAAGAAATGAGCAGATTAAGATGGTGAGGAAGGATATAGATTTAGATCCCGGGAACCGATAATGCTATCATATGTTGCAATCTAGAGGATAAAATACACACACACACACACACGCACACGTGCACACATGTGAGTTTGTGCAAGCGTAGGCATAATGCATAATTTTGTTTTGAGTTATTTGTGCTCATTTGTGTTTAATTTCACTGTTTAAGATGAGAGAAACTTTAGAGTCCAATATTTCATTTAATATAATTTCTAGGCTTTGCGCAGTGACTCAAATTGCAAAAACGTTTTGGCTTTTCTGATTAAACGCATAGATCTCCAAAGATTTCAATGTGTTTCTAGCTGTCATTAACATTTGAAACCTATTGTCGCCCACTAAAACAAGCAAATGTAAAGACACGTTTACGTCCTGATATACCTCACCCAAAGGCAGATCATTGATTGTTATAAAATACCATCAAACAAGAATAAGATTGAGAATGAGCATTATAAACATGAGGTTTATTTGATGAGTGGAATGACATCTTTGATAATCATAGTTTTTTTGGCAGGTAGTGTTATAAAGAACTTGTATTTAAGTGGCAATAGCAAACATGAAACAATCTGCAACTATATGCATTATTTTATTACAATTATTTTGTCATGATATCCTTAATATCAGTCTGACACTATAACTGACAGTTATACCCATAATGATATCATTGCCCATCAATAAATACATGAATAATATAATCAACCATGATGAGTTAATCAAACCCTTTCAATAGTGTGACGGTTACATTTTTCTTGAGCTGAGGTTACCACCATTTATATCATATTAGCCGCTGGTATGAACCATAATTGACTGGTGCTAAGAACCACATAATGTCATGCTATGATATGATTAGCATTTGTTTGGGTCCCATTGGAGATTGTATTTGGCCTGAGGACTAGCGGTAACAGTGAAAGAATGGGGCCAGAGAAAGGTGACTTCCAGCATCCCCATGGCGGGGAGGAACAGTGAGGACAGGATGTTGACAGGTCAGCACGAGACGAGACAGAGGACAGGACGAGAGAGGACAGGACAAGTGGCCTGTTTTAGCCATACTCCTTGGTGTCGGAGCACAAAGTCACACACACACACACACACGCACACGCACACGCACACACCACTATAACATCTGTGGATCTTTTCAGCATACGTGTCACCGGAGGGTTTGTCACGCCTGCCTTGCCATCAAACGTGCACACACACACACACACACACTTGTGATGAATCTTGAAATATGCCTTGCTGAATGAATGCTGAAATATGACACCATCAAGGCTGACAGTAGCTCCGCCCCTCCAGCTGCCCAGCAGACCCCCTGGGGAGTGTGTATGCAACAATCCTCCCTGGCTATATGGATCTCAACGGCATTAAAATACAGCACACACTTTGTGTGTGCGGGTGTAAAGAGATGTATATGTTAAACTCAATCACATAGTGAGTGTGGAAAGACTGAGAAAAGTGAGTACTTGTGTAGGTTCTGCTATAAAGGGAAGGGATAGCATGGCTTGGGTTGGGGCTGAATGCAATATAGGACCTGACCAAAGCACTTGTCCTATTTACCTGTGTGAGGGCAAACAGAAGTAAGGTGTATCTGGGCCAGAACACTGTGTGTTCTGCTTTAGCCCCAAAACACTGCAGCTGAGGGGGAAAGAACTAGGCCATGGTGGCCATTTTATACACATACACAGTATAGTGTCTCATGCACATGCTCACACAGCTATGTCAAAGTACTTTTCACCTCCAGCTCATTTTTCGTCACAGATTAATTATATCACTTTTTTTATTCGTTACTGAGGTGTTAACTGTATTATTTCCGAGCCCCTATGATATCCTCACTGTGGAATCAGGACATACTCGGTATTATCTTGTTGGGCTGCCAAAACCTTTTTGTTTGTATTTTTGCCATCATGCCATGAATTTATGTCAGGTATCTTAAGTACTGGACTCTAATTAGAAGCAACATTTGCATAACCTCCTTTATAATAGGCTTGGAGTCAGGTGATTGCAGCAGTTGTTGATTGTCGAGGTAACCATCCCTTATAGCTAGAATAGTGGTAGGAGAGTGTTGTGGTGAGGATGTTTGACAGTGTCAGCAGCCAATAGCATCCTTGAGCAAAAGGCTTAAACCCTGGTGTGTATTGATATAACCAGGATACTGAAATATGTAAACACTGTGTGTTGTAATTCTGTGGTCAGCTTGAGTCTGGTTCCAGTGTGTATTTCCTGAACCCCTAAACATATAATCATTATCATACTATAAGGTTGAAATAAAAACAGGCTTCTACTGCTCTATTTGCATGTGGTGCTGAAAGTGAAGACATATAATTCAAGTCTTTTCACCTCTGCCTCTTTGCTTTTCCCTTGCAATGAACTGAACCGAACATTTCATGGGCTATTTATACTCCAAGTATTCATTGTTTTCTCCTTCGTCTTGAAGTCTCCATCTTGACAGCTATTTCCTCCAAACACCTCTCCAAAAGTCAGAGATGATCCCCTTATGTAACCTGGCCTACACACACACACACACACAAACACAAACACGCACATGCACACGCACGCAAACATACACACACACACACACACACACACACACACACACACACTGTTGAGAAGGTCAATATGGTATTTTAACCCTTTACGTGTGGTCAATTTCTTTAGTGGGACATGTCACGGTCTGGTGGGTTATGAGTCTAAGGGGAGTTGAGTGATGAATGTTCTCTCTGAAGCTGATGACCTGGTGGCCAATCTCATTTTGTTGGTGGTGCTTGCTGCTGCGCCCTGTTCTTGTGTCTGCTGATAGAAAAAGGTTATCCATTATACATTGTGATTGTTGGTTAATAAATGTGTGGGTCAGGTGAAGTTGCAGCTGCAGTTAAGCCGAGGAAATCTCGAATCCCGTTGGGTCATGGAATGTTTATCAGACATAAGGGCTGTCTGATGTTCAATAAATAAGACAAACCAAAATAAATAATTGATGTGCCAATGTCCATCGTGGGAAGCTGTGAATTGTACAGGAATTTCAGTCAGCCCATCAAGTGCTGGGGATTTGGTCATGGCAAGCTCAGAACTTTCCAAGCAGCCCAATTTGTGGCACTACTCAGGGTGCAACAGAGAATTACCTTCTCTGAAGTGTGTGCAGTATGCTTCAGCTGCCCAGTAGACCAAGGTAGAAGTATACCGACACAGCCTGCTGCGGTGAGCACGTGTTTGTGTGTGTGTATGTGTGTGTGTGTGTGTGTGTGTGTGTGTGTGTGTGTGTGTCTGCACGTGAGGGTGTGTGGAGATCCAATTTCATGTCTCCCTCTTCAAACCGACAGCATTGCACCTTGTTTGTGAGGATTCACTGTGCATCCGCAAAACATCTCCATACCCGACTTAACATTACAACTGGAGTGCATTGCTTTAAAGGAATAAAATCTGGCTGTGTTTGTCTTTAGAGACGTACTGCTGTCACGCACGTATTTACAAATATTTACATGTATTTGCCTGTTTTGATACATTTTTCACATGTATCACACTTATACTGTAGCTCCTGTTCCATTAGCCCCCTAAATAAATGGTTCATCATTTTGTTTAATTCACAATTTGAACAAAACATTGAATACTTATTATTTGCTGCTCATTGCTTCAAAAATGCCTTTCTCGGATTTAAGTAATGAATGTTGCTTCTGGTAAGTCGTAATGAGAATTTCTAAAATTGTTCTTGAATGTGAAGCAGGGAGCCCTGAGTATTATTGCTATCAGATGGAGGGAGAAGCAAAAGGCATAAAGTTAATGGAAGATGAATAATGATTTGCTTGGTTGTGAGGCATCGACCTTGGCTGCAAATTGTAATTGCAGTAAATTTAGATTTGTGTTGCTTGTGAATAATTAGGGATGCAGCAGTATTGGCGGCGGTCCAATTGTGTTCTCATGAACTCGTGCTGGCAAAATCTTTCAGATCCAACCACACCAGATACCCCTTTGCGACAACGTGACGTTAATCTCTCGTCAGTGGAGCAGGTTGGGTGGATGAGGAGCATATCATCGGTGGACAGATGAATACATGTACCTTGGCAATCGCATCATTTTCATATAACAATCCCGACACATCGAATCAAATCAATTTAACAATCGTTAGAGAGCGATGAGGACGGTGCAGAGAGGTATGGACCGGCCATCTGTGACAGTGCTTCGCAGCGATCACTGTTCATCTGTCCTTGTGTTTGTTTCCCACTTATGAGTGGAGGTCTTTGCCATTACTGTGTCACCCCCAGTCGGTGAAAGCAATCAACTCTGTAGTGCTCTTATTTATTCATCCCAGGCTGTGTTGGAGAACCCACACGGTTAGGTGCATTAGCACTCCAGAGTGCTAATAGGAAAACCATTCTGATGCCACTCAGTGATGATAGTGATTAAGGTAAACACCGGTCCGTCAAACGTGGTCATTAGCGGGCCGGTGAGAAGTGCCCCCGTATGGCTGGTCAGAATGTGGACAACTCTGTGACAGCAATCGTTTGGGTTGATCCACCAGATGTGTCGTAAAAAACACAGCTGCTGTCAAATTCTATGCCTGCATGGAAAATACATGTGTCTCTAGTCAGGCGCAAGCAATATAACCATGGTAATGAATGGTGTATTAATGGTGGAAAAAAATCAGGGGCATTCAGTTTTGACCCATGCCCATAATGGTTCAT
Source organism: Micromesistius poutassou (assembly GCF_964030765.1). Lineage (NCBI taxonomy): Eukaryota > Metazoa > Chordata > Actinopteri > Gadiformes > Gadidae > Micromesistius > Micromesistius poutassou. The sequence goes on from NC_140277.1 coordinate 11,665,161, forward strand.
GGTTATTAATCAAAAAAAGAGCACATGCTCCGCAGACTTCCCAAAATATTCCCATTCCCTTCCCATATATTCCATCGTGAAAGCAATAAAGCTTTTTCTGATTCACAAGTAGGCATCTTTTTATCAAATTATATTAGAACCATATTTCCTGAATACCAATCTTAAACTGGGCCTTCCATGCCTTTGATGGCTGCTCATCACCGGGTACATGTGCCAGGAGTACCTCTATTCCCCGAGCCCTTAAAAGAAGATTAAGGCCCAAAAGCATGAAATATTCAGTAGTCCTATGGGACAAACAGCTTGCTGTGAAGAAAAGTGTTTCTTTTTTTTTTTTTTTGGTTTATGTATTAGGGGTGTAACGATACACAAAAGTCACGATTCGGTACGTACCTCGGTTTTTAAGTCACGGTTCGGTATGTTTTTTCGGTACAGCAGTTTGTTTTTTTATTAAACAATTTTTTTATTTTTTTTTATTTTTTTATTTGATTTTGGATTTGATTTATTAAATTGTATCAAACTAATGCTTTACACAAATGAAAAGACGTTAAATACAATTGAGGATAAAAACAAGTCTAGGACTTATTTCCATTGTGGTCCTCAACACAAAACATCAGGACAAGACAAGACAGTCACAGAATGTGTGATAAAATCAATAAAAAAGTCTTTCATTTCGGTATGTACCGAAATTAAATGTGCATCGAACCGTTATACCCGTACCGAAAAAATTTGGTATGAATACACGTTACACCCCTATTATGTATATATTTCAGTTCCACCGTAATATGCAGTGCCACGCGTACTACTACATTGATAATCGAGTCTAGGTCCTGCACCAAACCTTTTGAGCAAGGCGCCCTCGAGTCGTCATCAGATAAAGGTTTCCCTATAGCTGCCCTGTTAGAATCTGTTGTAAACCAAGGCATCCAGCACCTCATATTGAGATGAATGTGATGTGCTTGGAAATGCTTGTCTGTCTGCGAAATATGAACCTCTGCTTGGGCAGGGGGCCATGGTTCAACACCTGAGTAGAGGCCAGTGGATTGGAATGAATGCAGAGGAATATTTCCCAAACGGAGAGCAGCAGAGGATCGATGCTAGGAGGTTTTTTGATCTGGGTCCAGTGCGCTGTTGTGTACAGGGAGCAATAGGTGGGAGATTTGATTTATTATTGCTATGGTCTGCTCGGAAGAATATAGCACTGGCTTTGCAGAAGGAAAAAAATGCTTATACCGTTAATACAGTCTTAAACTGCGTTTCAATTTTATAGTGCTGCAATTATTGTTTTCAATCGTTCACCTTACTTACATATAACTATTCAGTGGGAGCCATTTATCTTAGGTCGATGACTAGCTTATTCATGTCATGCTCTATTTAGAGTAGTAATTGTTGAATAAACCCATCTCACTGCATTTTATATTATTGTCTGTATGTGAATATATGTCCCTCAAGGTTTCTGCCATTACACAGACTATGAGTGTACCCTGGCGTAGCCACAATACAGCACAGCTCTGTGATATTTACTGGCTCAGTGTGAGTCAATGGGCTCCGGGTCGGCTAACATCGCAGGTATTCAGTTGCTCCTCTCTAAGGGTATAACACTCTGGCTTCTATTTCGATCCTATATGAGGCTTTTCCAACACACGCTCGATGCATCCCAGCCCAGACAGCGGTGGGACGGTAATCACAGTGTAATCGTCTAAGGGGATCATTCCTCCTCTACGGGATAGTGGGCAGATTCAAATTGCTGCATAGTGTAGTAGCCTGTGGAATCACAGCAAGAGCTGAACATGATATCCTGACGTGAATAGTTTCGTCTGTTTCAGCCTGGGAAGGCGACACAGATTCAAGATTATTTTGTGTTTCCTCTGTTAGATTGTCTGGCCCCGTCCAGCAGACATATGGCCCAGGTTGGGCCAATCCGCAACCATTTAATACTTTGGGGCGGGTTTGATTCAATTACTGTACAGAGGAGTGCATGTAAGCATTTTTCAGGGAAAAACCAAGATGGTGGCAGTGGATGATGAATGGTCTCTTGAATCCGCTGTCGTGAAAGTATCGACCAAACTGTCAATTTGTTTAATACTACGAATTACGTCCAGAGATTTTTTTTGCCCTGCACTCCATGGAAATGGAGGTTCCAGACAAAAAAGCAGTTGAAAATTGGTTGAGCAATGTCAGGCTAGCCTAGCACACACCTGTACAGTTTGACACAAATCCTCATGTCATACTCTCCCCACGCTTATTCTGCTCATGGTTAGCTATTCTTGGTTACCCCTGCTTGTACTGATTCCACTGGTACTACTGCAAATCACCAGAACACACCTATATTTAATTTTATGCATTATGGTTATGAAGAAGTGAAACTTTATTTCCTGTACTAAAAACTGTACTATAGTGACCACTAAGCAGAACCAGGCTATGACTAATTCACTTGTTCATCCATGTTAGCTGTTTACAAGAGTGGCCAACATGGGTTATTTTACTATCACATACTACATCATAATATTTAACCCTAGAGCAAGTGTTTTCATGTCTCTTCATTACTGATTTGTAATGGATAGTGTATTAGCAATCAGAGAACCTAATATATACACCACAACACAGAATACCAATCACCATCACCAAGCTTTTGTACGCAGTGAATCTTGGCCTCTTAGGATCTAATATGTGAGCTTGAGCATATTCCAGCATTCATGCTTTTGATAAACACGCACACACACGCACGCACGCACGCACACGCACACGCACCATTCCTGTCCCTCCCGCTATTCTTTTTGCCGGGAGCGAACACTGTGATTATGATTAATAAAGAAGGCCTCATTAAAATTACATCACTTTAGGATTCATAATTCATGTCAAAATATGACTGAAGATGGTTAGTGCCACAGAATAAATTAGACTTTTTTTATATTTTCAAGTCACACAGTCTCTCGCCCCTGGTTCATGTCGTAGACTATCCTAAATCCATTCTCTGGTGTTTGGTGTCAGAAATTGTGATTACTCCATGGCTTTTCTACTTTGCCGATTCCTGCTCTGTGACAGACCCATTTGAATGACAGATCTTCAAACAGCATTTGTATTTTATTTCCTTTAACCATTTTATGTCGTTGTGCTCATTCATTCATTATTGCTATTATCACAGTAAAGTTATTATTGCTATATCGCAATAATAACACTCTTTGCAACTTTGAACTCCATCCGGGGTGTAGCTTTGTATTATATATATATATCATTTAATATTCAGTCCTTTGTTGTTGTTTTTTTTTATCTAACAACCTTGGTTGTTCATGCATAATCCATACCTGTTCACCTTACAGTGAAAGTAGGGATCCCTCCTTATCAAGCTTTCTTCTATTTCCCTCTGGATTAAGGAAGGTTTCTCTGTTGAAGGGAATACAAATAAACTAAGACCAGACGTGCATTGTGTACTGTTAATATTCTACAACTTGAATGTGTAGATACTTCACCTATTCAGTTGATTGTTTTTAACACCTTTTTAAGAAGAATGAATCTCAGCACGTTCTATTAATGACGTCAATATCCTTTCCGTTGATGTTCACACTTCATGTCACAACCTCATTTATATACTGTAGTGCGACGTTGGGCACATCCTGCTGTATTTCCACTCTCTAGCTGGAGCTGGGACTGTGAGACCTCATTAAATCACCACCACTCACTCTAAAGGCCACTCACTCCCACTCCTCGTTCCCCCACCCACCTCGTCTAAGCCTTTAAGTTTGCAACTTAAAAAACTTCGGACAGGACAAAGACAGGTCGTTTCTGTCTATTTCCGTTGCCCTTTTTATATCAGTTGCCCCACTACACTGCTGCCTGCGATGCAGCATGTATAACTTTGGGGAAACAATGGCTTTCTTGAATGAGCCAAGCACTTGAATTCCCCCTTATCATTATGCTACTTCTCTCTATACCATTCTCTTTGAAAATAACTGGAACCCTGTCATTTATTCTAACCAAACAAAGAGGGAAACCTTTCTCTACTACTACTACTACTACTACTACTACTACTAATAATAAGACTACTACCAGGTAACTGTCAACCAAAAAAAAGGAAAAGTCAACCCATAATATTTCACTTTGAGTCCACCATGTTGCACTCACCTAACCACGAGGATTCAACTAATTAACTTTGGAAGAGGCAGCAACAACTATGGCAGTCATGCCATTATACAGTAAGGAATGTCCACCTCTGCTTGACTCCCATGAAACCCACTCCAAGATCATTGGGCCGGTTGTCACGGTGATCCGAGCCGCTATGTAGTGAGAAGGGATCACGGGACGGGATGGCGAGACACGAGCAGCCAAAATGATTAAAAGAGCCATTTTGATTTAAGATGCTATCTGCCTCATCACTGGGGTGCCTTTACAGCCGCGGACTTTGTGACAGCACTCAATTAGAGGGTTATGCCGTGCACACGCACACACGCACACACACATCCGCACATACACACACACATCCGCACACACGCACGGCCTCATGCCAATATCCGCTCATCCCACATGAGTCAGTCACACGTTAAAGGGACACCCTTGCAAGATATCTCGTCAGCTGCTACCCGACCGCCCAGTGTGTCAGCAGCTTCCAGCCCCCAAGAGAGCTGGGAGGAATGTCACCGAACTCGCACTCGCACGCACCTTCATCCTCAGCATTTGCTGTCAAAGCACTTTTAGCATTCCTCGCTTTCCTCCTTTTTCATATGGGAGACAAAGCTGTTGAGCTCAACCCGACTGAGAACCCGGAGATGAGACTGTACAGGAGCTAATTCACATCAATTCACTTATTTCCAAACGCGTCTTCTGGTTTCTCACTTAATCCAGTTGCCTCGACCAGTTCCTTTGGTTTCACTGAGAGCAGCCACGTATACCACTTAACCTGGGGTTCATCCAGATTGACTCTGTGTCCTCTCATCTGGCCTCTCCCTGGGTATCCTTTGTTACATCTTTCAGACCAAATGTAACCCCCAAATGTAACAACAAGAAGTATAACACAAGAACAGATGAAGGCCAAAGAATCTGTCATTGGAAAAGATAAATAGACTGCGCAGAGGACTCCTACTTTTTTGCTAGTTGGGCTGTTGAATGATAATGCCAGCACATTCTGACTGTAGACCAGGAAATTAAACCATTACGATATGTGGCGTAGACCTCCACTATTGTCCATAAGTACGTTTAAACAATGAGAGGGTTGGAAGTCTACACAGCTAAAGATAAGGGTGAAATTAATATTCTCAAGACGGAATTATACGGAGCGGGGGAAAAGCATTGCTGCTTTTGATCGTTAAAAAAATAAAAAAATTAAAAAAAATATATATTGATTTTAGGCTGGCTTCATCTAGTTATATAGTACAAAAATTTAAGTATAGGATGTTATAGTGAAGTATAAAAATAAATAGTTTTTTCCCTTTCCTTTGGTTAAGTAAATCCGTACTCTGGATGTACTGAGAGACTTCCTTTGTCAGATGGTAATAAATATTATCTACATATGAATCACCTGCAAATGTGCCAGCAAAAGATTTGTCACTGAAATTCCAAAGAAACAATTCACAGATGGATTGAACAGTCCGTTCTCCTCGGACTGTGAGTGTTGCTGCCGATGCCAGACACGGACCTCTTTGTGGGTGTGTTGTGGTCTACCAACATTTACGCCCCATGGCACGTTGCACAGGGGGGGGGGGCCAGACATGTTGGCTAGCTGCAGACCTTAGCATGGAGAGCCTTTTGAAGGTTGGATGGACGGGTTGAAGAAGAGTGACGTCTCTGCAGTAGTAGTTCCAGCAACATGAAACAAGGTTGATTCCCACCTCGCAGTACCACCACCACTCACACCCGGCGTACATGAAACGGGCCCTTTGTTTTTTTGTGTCAAGTCTCTCTTTTCCGGTGAATCATATTTCAAAGAAACCTCTCGGTGGACGGGGTAAATCAATAATAAGACTGAGATCTAATTTGACCTGTTTGTACCAAACAAAACCAGATCCAGTGTTTCCTTTTCCTTTTCCTTCCTGCTCAGACAGGGATAAATTACACAAAATGATGTAGTGTTCGTGTTAGGCACCAAAGCATGATCGATTTAACCTTTTAACACAACAAGAAATTAGCAATTAGCGTATAGTTGTGGGGGAAAAAATCTATTCTGTTCATTATCTCTATATTTTGCGCACACAATTATACATAGAGTAGCGCAAAGTATTGCAATATTAAAAAAAAAAAAAAAAAAAAAAAAATATATATATATATATATATATATATTTAGTTTACTCTGATAGTATGTAGCATGTTGACCAACTCCTTTTTCTCAACAAAAGTGCCAATATTCCCAAAGTAATTTAACATTTTGGTGGATTACCTTGTTGCAGCCAACAGGACTGGACTCTTACACATTTTTGTTTATTTTTCTCAATTTGATTGAAGCTCTAAGTTATTATTAGCTCTAACTTATTTATATGATTATTCTCAGGTTAATGTTTTTGCATGTGTAGACGATAATATTGAGCCAATTCCCATCCCAGTACATACATATTTGATTGTGTAGTACAAAAGTTACAGTATTATGAACCCCAGATGTGTAATGGCTACAAATTGCAGACAGAAATCTGTATTTGCACTTTCATTAGTGGGGAAAAAATGTGGCATGCGATTTGTTGTTATGTTATATTGTTATACCATTTATCTTATCTATTTATCGGCTTATTTATCAGCTTTTGCTCTGTGATGCACACAGGTGTGCATTCACAATAGTCACAAAAAAAAAAAGTCACAAAAAAAAAGACATGTCTGGCTCTGTTGTAAATGGTTGTACGGCAGCAGTGAAGCAGCCGTCTGTAGCGGAGCGATGAAAGACACACGGTCAGGATGAGTCATCGCTCACCATTGCCCTAATGAGCAACTGTGTAGTGCACATCTGACGCAAATCGACAAGTGCTTGTTTCCAACGGGTGCAGGGCTCGGCCCGATCTATTAAAGTGCATTCGCCCGGCATGGCAGAGAACTGTCAAGGAAGTACCAGAAAAAACGACTAGAAACTGGAACAAGTCAAAGCCTCATTGATTGACCTTTAATTGTATGGGGAGGCATTATCTACCCTTTATCTACCCGTCTAGAATGCATACTAATGTGACAGACATGTGAAATGATGCGGTCATCCACACTTTTTTCCACATCCTGCTTTTCTGTTACAGTCTTTGATTTGAGACCATAAGCCCCTGGCTGGAGGGAGATAGGAGGAACGTAACCCATGCCTTGTATGGCATCCAAAGTTTGCAGGCAAACGTTGGGCCCTAGGTTGGTTGGTAGGTAGAGTGGATTTAGCCTCTCACAAAGATCACTGAGCAGAGACAATTTGTGCAAGATCAGCCGACTCTTCCAGACAGAACTAGTAGAGCTAGCTCACCAAGACCCAGAGGAAGGCTTGGAACACTTCGAAACTAGGGCTCTCCTCCCCGCGTTGCATTGACCCTGCAGGCTCCAGCAGGTGGTCGATGACATGGAGTTCATTTTCGGGGGCCTTGCACCCTGGCTGTGGCCCCCGATGGGGGACTCAGGCAGGGCCCTGGCCCGTACTTATGCACTCCCTTGATCTCGCTCCCCCTTGTCTCCCCCGTTGCTGCCGACGGTCTGTGATGTGAGCTTTTAGAGGAGACGCTGTGAGTCAGCAGTGCAGTCCTACTGTGTTCACATCCGCCTGTGGGGCAACACACACACGCAGGCACGCACGCACACACACACACACACACACACACACACACTCACACTGACTTTGCGCACAGACCTTTGCACAGAAGGTCAGTTATTAGTAGCCCATGGCCTTCCTCTGCCCACTCTTGATATCCAGAGACGGCACAGTGACATTTGTGCAATGTCAAAAATAATTCCTCCATATGAGGTTTAAGACGGACTGGCACTGGATTCCTTCGACAAGCTGGGGATTTATTTTCTTATCCAGGACACAACAACAACAACAACAACAACAACAACAGATTAGCTCTTCTGCGTAATGCAAACCTTCTGAAGGCAGCATGCCAATATACAAACCTATAGCTGACTTACGCAATGAAATTATGATATGTTATGAGCCATTATGAAGGAATTGCGAGTGAAAATTACTTAAAACTTGAACATTACCCGTGGGGAGGAAAAAGCAAGACTTTAAGCAGAACTGTGAATATTTTTAATTGCAAAATACGGGTACAAATAAAGTAACCTGAACTTGAAGAAAACCAAATCTAATCGTGTTTCTGCAGATGTGCACTGCACACCATGCTCTGATACTCCTGGTATTTGTGGGATAAACCTGACATCAGTTAATTTCATTAAAATACCAAATGCTCTTTGAGCCGAGCCAAGAATCCAATTCCGTCAAGGCCGGAGCCAGAATCCATTTATGAGAAACTCTACATAAAGGTACTGATGCAAAACATGTACCTCAAAGTCCTTTTTTTTATTCAAAACTTTTCATTTTTATATATTTGTTCAAGCTAAAAATATAGCCTTATATCAATCTTGCTACAAACCAGTGTACAACTTAAAGTACTCTTATTGATGGGGAAACACATTGATTCTGCCTGAGCAGATGGCATTATGTTGGTTCCTCTTGCATTAGCTTCCTTTCTTACGAGAAGATAACCCATAGCAGCAGCAACAGCATAAAAGCCTTCTTGTGCATCCATGAAAAAGAAAAAAACATATCCACATGACAAGTTACTTTCACCAACCAAGCTTGACTGGAGTAATAATCGAGGAAAGCAAATTAAAGGATACAAATAAATGATCATTCAAGTATTTCCCATTATCTCAAATGCTAAGCATTTAAGTAAATCTTTGATCAACGTGTTACCATCTGTGTGTTTCAGCACATTGAACATTCAGTGATATATCTCCACCCCAATCCAGCTGCTTTCACATATTTGATTTACTTTTGGGTTCTTGTCTTTTATTACCCACTTCAGATGGTTGAAATAAAGATTGATGACGACTTTTATTTTCTTCAATTCGTCTTTATTTGAGTTTATTTAGTTTATTTGAATGTTACAGACTACTTCCCAAGAGTTACAGGTCCTCAATATTTGCCATTCACTTAATCTGTGTCAGTAAAGCAAAAATGATTCAACTGGGGATATTCTGACTCCTTTGCATTTCCACAACCCATCCTAATCTCCAGAGGGCTGCTATTGTACTGCCAAAAAAATAAACTGTCATCTCTTAATAACACAGGATTCTCTTTCTCTCCCTCTTCCCTTCTTCTCCCCCCTTTGCAGTAACCTTTGACCACTTCCAGATATTGCGAGCCATCGGGAAGGGGAGTTTTGGCAAGGTAATGTCGAAGAATCTTCCTTTCTCTTTGTGTTTGTGTGCTTCTGACTTTCTGTAATTTCTCTGGACCTTTTGATGGCTCTCTCACTGCAATTATCTGCATAGAGACAGTGCCTGGGCTCCGTCAAGACACAGTGCAGGAGTGGGTAAACTGGGCCGCCAGTAATTACCACTCGGCTCCCATCTCACACTGGGAGATGGATGCACTCGACTTAATCACCCCCACCAACCTCTCACTTAATGATGTTAAATGCTGCTTATTTAAAGAAGAGCAACAACTCTTTCTCTAATAATGGAGGGGGCTATGGCGGTGCCTTTGCTTCTTTGCAGCATCTCTGCCCATCTCAGGAGGGAATGGCGGCTTCTTCTTACCCCGTTTTGATTACAGAGTAGCAATGGGCCTCTGCGCGTCACTGTGAGCAGTGTCTTAAAATATCAGTGTGTGGTTCTGTATATTCCTGTATGTGTGTGCGTGTGTATGTGTGTGTGTGTGTGTGTGTGTGTGTGTTTGTAAGGGGTGGCTGATGATAATAATTTATCATAAAGCAAATTGTTAAAGCAAATTAGTCGTGTTTCAAGGGCCATTATAATCATTTCAGACTACTATTATTTATTTAATTACTTGGTGTAGATGAGATTTGATAATTGACCTTTTGGATAGCTATTTTCAATTAATTTGAAGTGCTTGTGTGCTGTGCAGGCAAGCTTGCATGTGTGTTGGTGTGTGCGTGTGCATGTACGTACAGTGCACGCTCAATCGCTGTAAGCTAGGCTCCCAAACTTGCGGCAGTTAAACTCTCAAGCATCATCTCTGATATTAATTCATTACAGTTATGCTTGTAAGCCAATTTTCTTTCACTTTGCTACAATCTCATACAAAACACTTGCCTCTTTCATACAGCAATCCCTCCCCAGTCACTGCGATTTTCATTTGAATATGCAAATGATTGCATTTCTGCATTTCCCCCAAGGCGGCTGTCACACGCTTGATGATGCTAAAGGTAGGCTGCTGTACGCTAGTAGCTTACCCACTGCGCGGTAGCTTCATCAACAGGGAGCAAGGCTATATTCAGTGGCTCAGACTCCCTAGCCCATTTTGGAGCTAAAGAACTGTGCCTTTGTTTCACCAAGAACTCCCTATGTTGTCAAAATCAGTTAACATCAAGGAAAAAAAGGACAGACTCAAATCGAATGAATGTATTTTACTGAGGAATAGCAAACATTTTATTGAGTACATTTCCAAGTTGTTGTCAAGTATAGATGCATGATGCATGGGCATGCAGGGAGGGACCTAACCGAACAGATATGCAACTTGCATCAAACACGCACACACACACACACACACACACACACACACACACACACACACACACACACACACACACACACACACACACACACACACACACACAGATTTATGCTTATGCTGTGTTGTCAATGGATGATACCAAAATATGGAATCAAATTAGGGTCAAAGGAATTGTAGCTGTGTAACACCATATGTGAATGTGTGAAAACATTTTGTGTGAATACATTCAAATGTGTGATTATGTAAAATAAATTTGAACAAATTGAGTTAACTTGCAGTTAAGTAAGGGATAATGTATAAAACGCTGGTCATTATCGGGAAAATAAGGGTGAACAGGACACCGACGCAGAGTGGAGGTGTCTTGCTTCGCACTGAAGGGGCTTATTTTCAATAATGACCGGCGACGTTCTATACATTATCCCGCTTATTACACGGCTACTCGCCAAAACTAAAAAATAACTTCACACGGTGTGTCTGTTTACAATTAAACATAATTATTACACGGTTCTTCTTAATGCTGTGGAATGCTCGCCTGACTTAATTGACCGTTGCTAAGCATATAATGACCGTTGTCAAGGTAAGTGTATTTTTTGCCTCTGATTCACGTCTTTCGTATCACTCCGCAAGTAGTCTGGTAACTTACCAAACCCAGCGTATACGGTTGCTAAGCGACGTCAGCATCTTTGGCAAACTATTTCTCTGCTGATCAACACTGCGAATGCTGGACACAAATAAATTGTAAACAGACACACCGTGTGAAGTTATTTTTTAGTTTTGGCAAGTAGCCGTGTAATAAGCGGGATAATGTATAGAACGTCGCCGGTCATTATCGAAAATAAGTCCCTTCAGGGCGAAGCAAGACACCTCCGCTTCGCGTCGGTGTCCGGTTCGCCCTGTCTGGGCTTATTTTTCGGATAATGACCTACGGGTTCAAACCAATTGGCGGATACAAAACCTTTGTCCCACAATTGTCCATGAAGAAGCTCCAATAAGGCAGTTCACCATCCTCTCACGGAGCCAGCGGGGTAGAGATGTTTCAATAAAAAAAAATTCCTTCCCGATTCCGATACCTGATTTGAGTATCGGCCGATACTGAGTACCGATTTATTTTCATATATAATTATATATATATTTTTATCATATATATATATATATATATATATAGTTTATTATATGATTTTTTTAAATGCTGTATACTACTAACCCTGTATGGATGGGATATTATTGCTATCATTGTTGTATGGCCTGGCTCAGGTTACATGAACAAAGCCTCTGATAAATGACGAAAAGGCATCAATAAATCTACAGAGAATGAATTCCAATTAATGTTCTTTTATTATCTAATTTTACTAAAAAAAAAGAACAGGAATAAATAACAATGCTTTAAAAAGCAGCCTTCATTTAGTGAAATAATATATTTAGATAGTATAGTAATACTATTACCAACTTGTATTTCTGGCTAACGTGGCCGGGGGGAATCAGGTTGGCTATTATTGCTAATCTCTGCAAAACATAAACTAAACAACTAACTGTAATATTTCAATGTCACGTTCATTGTTTGGCAACATAACACTGACATCACCAATCTAGCTCGTTCTTGTGACCATCAGGGGGAAGAATGTTCAGTTAGTAGTGAGCTAAACTATATTCACATGATTAGTGAAAAGAATGTTACATTCAGAAACTGAACTCTATGTTCAACCTCCTATAGACCCATATATCAATGTTTGGTTATCCAGAGATATTACAGTTAAAATTAGTCTATTTATCAGGAGTTCATCTGATTTTATTCATGAATGATCATATTTGAGTGTCCGGGCCCCAGGCGATCAGAATGCAAGATAAAAAGGCTTCGCCCCACTAGCTCTGTGATTGGATGCGGAAATGATCTGCCTAATCGGCTAGTCAAATTAAATGTTAATCTGAGCATTCCCATTGGCTATTCAGGCGGAAGGTTTAAATGTTGAACAAACGTTTTGTACCCATAGATTTGACTCGTTGCAAAGTGCCAAATGTGGGACAGAGGTTTTGTACCCGTAGGTTTGGTTTATACTCATAGATTTGATTTATTGCTGTAAACTTGGGATTCACACGTACAATTGAGTTCTGTGAGAATTGTATTTAAACACAAACAGTAAGATGTGTAGCTGAAAACCTTTTGATGTGTAACTGGAAACCTGTTGTGTAACTGAAAACCTTTTTTTGTAGGTGCAAACCATTGGAGTGTAACTGCAAATTAAGTCTATTTGTTCAAATTTATTTGACAAATTCACACATTTGAATGTATTCACACAAAATGATTTCACTCATTCCCATATGGTGTTCCACAGCTACAATACTTTTGACCCTATCGTGATTCCATACCAAAGCTGCACAGGAAAGCAGAAACCGACTTGACCCTGGTGTGAAGATATTAATACATGCAAGTTGTTTAATACATAAACAATATGTTGAATAATTCAAAACAAATGTCCAGGGGAGAGATTAGCTGCAGTCGGCGGGTAATAGCAGATAGCAGTGAGTGTATAAACACAGTGCAACCTTTGTAGTCATCTCTCCACATGCAGACGTGCCATAGGAGTCCAGCATGGAGTCGGTCCTCCACAAACACAGAGGTCATCTCTTATTCTCAAAAACCCTGGGTTGCCTCGCTGCGTTGCCACAGCTCCTGAATACTAAACAGTCATCTGCATGTAATCTGTTGACTGCATCCCCCAGCCGTGTTGGGGGATGTGTGTGTGTTTGGGTGTTATTGTGTGCATGTATTGCGCGTGGCGGCATGTGTTTATCTGCCTGAGTGGCAGTAGTTGTATGTTAGAAGCATATGAGAGAGACACCAAACGTGGAGACAGAGAAACGGCGAGTAAGAAAGATGAGCAAGCGGGAGAGAGAGTGAGTGTGAGAGAGAGAGAGAAAGAGAACCCCCCTCCCCTCCCCTGCTGTGTGGATGTACTTCATATTCTGTTGGCACACACAGACAAAATGGTCTGAGAATGTGCATTTGTGGAAGTGAACATGAAGGAGGGGTGTGAGGACCGCCTCTCTCCCGACACACGGTCACAGTGGCAGGCTGGAGATGACAATGAGAGTGCATGTCTTGGCAGGGGTCTGGTGCTGGTGGTGGGAAGCACAAAATACTCATTGGTGCTAACGATGCATTTGAGGAACTGTTGCCTGTTTTTCCCTCTATGTCTTGCTGTTCTTCTTTTTCTCCTCTTTGCAATATTTTGTATCATCTTGCCCTGACTACTACTACTTCTACTACTACTCTCTCTTTCACGCTCTCCGTCTCTTGGTCTCTGTTTCTTTGTCTATCTCTCTACCTTTCCATCCTTTCTTAGTGGTTGTTTGTCACAGCTTTCTTTTATTGCTGTGGGTGATATGCTTAGAATGGCCACCCCTTGTAATGCTTTTGCGGTTTTGCAGGCAATGTACCATGGATTGGGACAATTTAAAGTTTAAGATGGTTGGTCCGAGAGATAATGAACTGCTCCCTGTTTCTCTCTCTCTCTCTCTCTCTCTCTCTCTCTCGCTCTCTCCCTCACTTTCCACAATTTGTCTGTGGATGGTTATCTAACTGCCAATCGGTCTCATGTTAAAGTTCACCCATCTCCTCTGGCTGTCTCTCTCTGCCACCTCCGCCTTTCTCTGTGTGTGTGTGTGTGTGTGTGTGTGTGTGTGTGTGTGTATGTGAGCCTGGCAGATTCCCACCACTATCGTAAGCCAGTGACACTCGTCAAGCCTGTGGAAGACACAGCGACAGTTCCTTTATGGCGATGGATGGATGAATGGAAAGGTGGATGGTTAGAAGGATGGAAAGATTAATGGATGGACGGACAGACTGACGTTATCATCACTTGTTGTGTGTACAGGGTTGGCCTCAATGTGTCTAAATGGTGTTCGGTGAGATAGTGACCACTGCCTCAGAGCAGGTTTAGATGCATCACAACCTATTTCAATGGCATTTAAAGATCATAGTAATCTTTATATAGTCTTCCAGATACGCAAGCCTCGGTGAGCCATTTACCAAATCCCCAGGCTGCATTGGAGAATAGATTCTAGATGAACAATTGATCATCTAGAAAAGGGGCCGTTTCTTGTATAATCTCTGGTTTATTTTGAGCCATTGCGAGCTTGGTATGTGGGGTATTTTTTGTCACAAGTGACAAAGAGTGGTGGAGTATTGCACCCTGCCTTTTCAGAAATGCATAGGTGTACACAGAGATTGATTCATAGACACATATTGATTTATTTATAGAGAGAAAGATACATACATAGATGCATATGTAATATATATACTTGTACAGAGATAGATGCAGAGTGATACACACACAGATTCATACATAGTATTAAGATGGATACAGAGAACAGCATAGATAAGGTATATATTTTACTTCTGAATTCATCACATTATTGACATGGGGTTAATGTCATACAGTATATACTAAGTGGACTAGTGTTAAAGCGTTTGCCTCCGCTTTATGTTGTAAGACGATCTTAGGGACTTAAGCGGCTGACATTATTGTTGCCTGAAAAGCACCAACTATTTCATCATGAGCCTGGCGGCAGAGGGGACATTTTAGAAGTGAAAATGATAATGAGTTCGGCAGACGACCCTGCCACACGCCACCAATATGTCTTAACTGTGCTCCTCTGACACCAGGTAACAGGTAGATGTTCTATAAAGCCATTTATTTGAGAGATGGCAAGATTGTAATAAGCCAAGCAAGTGGTGAATATTGACTATGTCCAAGCTCTATGCTCAGGGCCTATAATACCAGGTTGTAGGACAGTAAAACTGTTCCCAGCAATAACTTTGCTTATCAAACCATGTTAAAACTATAATGTAATCTATTCACGTGCAAAAAAAACTGTCTCTGCCAGGCAGAGCTCTGTGGAGAATGAATCAAATGCAGCGTAAAGGAGCTGATTTTCTCCAAGGATTCGCATGCCTTTTCTGTTTGATTGGGCATAGCGATAGGCCTGGAATGATACCAGGCGCCTGCTGATGTGAAGAGTTCAAGCAAGCGTCATCACCCAAGTCATAACCCTAGTCATAACCCAAGTCATAACCCAAGTCGTAACCCAAATCGTAACCCAAGTCATAACCCAAGTCATAACCCAAGTCATAACCCAAGTCATAACCCAAGTCGTAACCCAAATCGTAACCCAAGTCATAACCCAAGTCATAACCCAAGTCATAACCCAAGTCATAACTCAAGTCATAATCCAAGTCATAACCCAAGTCATAACTCAAGTCATAATCCAAGTCATAACCCAAGTCATAACCCTAGTCATAATCCAAGTCATAACCCTAGTCATAATCCAAGTCATAACTCAAGTCATAACCCAAGTCATAACCCAAGTCTCAATTCAAGTCTCGTATCTGTGGAGCCCATGGGCGGATCAACGCTGCCACAACGCTAGCACTTCAAAGACCAAAACCCCCAGGATTTTTTTTATTGCGTTGTAAGGATAGTTTAAATTAAACAGATTTGAGCTATCCTTATCAGGAGGGAATTATAAAAAGCGTTCATGTCACTTTGGGTTTAATAGCTGAATACCCGTCACACCATTAATATTAGCATTACAATCTAACGGTACTTAAGGACATAAGAGGGGGTTTCTTCCCATGTCGTTTGGACGGCTGTTGGCTAGAGGGACAAGTATCAGAAGGATAGAGCTGCTATGCTTTTCCTTTGTGTCACTTGTTTAGCTCCTGTTCAGTTGTTATTATTACCCTCAGTCACAGCTCTTGTCTAGTTGATCATTTTGTCATGTGAAGCACGTTCTGCCATCTGTTTTGAAGTGCAACACAACAAAAAACGATTTGCTGAAATATTATCGTATCCATTATTAATCCTGAAGACAGCCTTGCTTGTGGATGGTCTATTCAAACCAAAGAGTGGTTTTGAGTTTGAATAAAGATAGTTTAATTTGAGATTTTTTTTTTTAGTAGACTTATATTGGTTGGCCAATAATATCCAGAGGAGTTCTATTGGAATTTCCACGATAAAGGGCAGATAGTCTCCCTAAATAGCATATAAGTAACCACATCATTTGCAGGCCTAACACCACTAGATGACATCAAAACAATCTGGGTTCTCCCCAGATAATGTCAAAGTGGAGCTGCACCACCCTGCTCCTTTTTCAGCACCACCTTTTTTTATGATGCACTGCACAGAACCGCTGCCTCCCCATCCGTGTCACGGAGCTGGCACAAGAGGTGGCTCCCAGCCGCTTGTAAACTACCGTTTTTCCGCCACCCCGACGGCAGCAGAAGCTGGCCCAAGCGCAAGACATCCAGAGGAACGAACCAAATAAAGAGAGCAAATGACTCCTGCTCTCCGCCGATGACATGTTCATTCAAGCCTGAAAAGTGTGTTTGCCTCGTTCGCCTCGCTCTCCCTTTTTTTCAACACACCCTCCCCTCACCAGTTAGTGGCAACCAGTGTAGCTGAAGTCGTGGAGTGTGTGTGTGTTCAGATATGCAGGGAGTTTTTCACTTGCACTCCATTTCAATCACTGGCCAACCATGTTACACTACCACGCTTGCTCTCTCACACAAACACACCCACACATGCAAGTTGAATTCCAAAATGTTATGGATGTCAGTGTTTATATTTCCATTTTGGTGCAGTCAAAATGCATAATGTTACAAGAGAGTCCCCCTCTTGCCCTCTCACTCTTTCCCTCAGGCTGTGGTCCTATATCTTGTCTGTCCATGTGTCTGAGCCAGAGGCTTCTTCTGATCCACTTGGCTTTTACCTGACCTAGAAAACACACACACACACACACACACACACACACACACACACACACACACACACGCACATACACACTCATCTTGCAGTGTCCTGACTAAGTCCACTAAATTTAACATCCATGGTCCTTTTTTAAGCTCCCATCTCCTGCTCTGTGGTAGTCCCAGTAGCAGCAGAAGCAGGCCTGGTGACAACAATTGATAGGGCCGCTAACTATAGCAGAGCGGCTTGGCAGGAGTAGATGAGGAGGAGAAGAGAAAACCCACACTGGATGGGCATCGGGAACAGGGGAACCAGCAGCAGAGCCTTATTAACATAGCAGTGATCACAGGGAGGCTTGAGCAACATGAAAGCCTTTTGATGCTGCACGATATCATGACATGAACAGTTGAAAAGCCCTCTGACCGGGATTCTGAGCACAGAGGTTATATGGTGTAGTATGGCGTCATTCAATCAAATACCGGATCCAAGTACAAGGACGAGACTGTGGGTGGGAGTTAGAGAATATTACGGGTGGATGGGCAGAGATTTTAAATACGATCCCCATGACGACCGTTTGGATTTTGTTCTGGGTTCTGGGGGGAGGCGGGGGGGGGGGGGGGGGGGGGCAGTGGTGTTAACTAACCTTAAACGGCATACGTATGTGTAAGGGAGAGAGACGGAGAGATTGCAAAGGAGAGGGAGAGAGAGCCTGTGTGAGAGAGAGAGTGTGTGTGTGTGTGTGTGTGTGTGTGTGTGTGTGTGTGTGAGAGGAAGATGATGTTTACTACCCACGGAATCCCCTCGTACATGAACTTAATGTAAATAATTTATGAGTGTTGAATTTATGTTTATTAAAAAGCATCATGAAACAAAAAATTCCGAAACATTGAAATCGGATTTCGGGTTCATAATGTAATGGAATATAATATAATTTCAAATATAAATGTCATGTGAGGTTGTCAGATGTTTATATTTGTATAGCTTCATTTCCTTGCCAGATGACCTCCCCAGTCGTGTTTCCCGTCCCTCATTTCCTCTCTCATAGCAAGGGAGACAAGGCTAAATAAATTATAAATAACAAATAAAAACCTTTAATAAAAGGTCTTATCTTTGAACTCTCCATTCATAGCCGAGAAATGATTTCCACAGTGGCAGGTTATTCGGATTCAATTTGAATAAAATTGACGGAATCCCCCGTGCTCAATTAAACTGCTGAAAGATGCATCACCCACGGGGTCAGCTCAGACCGCCACTGCACCGGGAAGAAATTCATTACTTTCCTCCTGTTTTATACCATTGACTTTTAAAGGTAAAAAAGGAGACAATTGTACTGTAATTTCTCTGGCTGTCTGTAAACTTGCATGTCTGCATAGGATGTTACTTGGCATTTATTTTATCATCAAACTTGGAAGACAGGACTAGCATTGCCGCCTTCAAATAAGATAACAAATCAGGAGATGGATGACGGTGTCCTTTGCCCGCCGACAGCGGCGCTGCCCTTGGCGTTGGCTTGCGGTCACCTTCAGAGTCTCGGTGGCGGGAGGCAGCTGGGCCGCGCGTCCACCAGGGAGGAATAAACCAGGGTCAGAGCGGGACGGGTCACACCGGCAGAGGGGTCACACGGGATCAGGAGGATTTCATTCCTCATTCTTTTTTCCAATTTAAACTCCAAGGGAGCTGAATTAATATTTGATTTGAATCCTTAATGGGGCCAGTGTAGGTGTGGTTGGTATGGTTAGGGTGCTCCCAGGGTTAAGGTTTCCACGGATTGACCCACAATGTGTTCAGGGTCTAGCGATATAGGCATTCTTGATGTTAATGATGACAACATTTTTACTTTAAGTCTCTTTGTATAAATAGTGTAGATGGTAAAAGTGTGGATGAATAGATAAAGCTATAATTGTTTGCTCCTTAAACCTTGCCTACCTTCAGTAGTACAAAAGTACAAAAGCTATTGTTATGCTCATCATTATTCACCAGCATTTCATATTTCACTATTATTACACTTCATGTAATTATTCCTCATAATCCTTGAGCACAGTGCTCTCTCTCTCTCTCTCTCTCTCTAACTCACTCACTCACTCACTCACACTCTCTCTCTCATTAGGCTGCAT
>NC_140277.1:11687156-11724656 GCF_964030765.1 Micromesistius poutassou
TCTTTGCTTATATTTTCTCTTAAGTATTATTCAACTTTTAGCGCAGTGCCATCTGCACTGCGCTAAAAGTTGAAGGTCTGACCTGGTGGAGGAGAGGGGAGCATGAGAAAGTGGGTCTGTGTCAGGCTGGCCCAGGTTGTCGAGGAGGATGAAGGAGGTGTGCGGTGTGCTTCTTGGGTATGGGGGGGGGTTGGAATGAGGGCACGATCTTCTGGTGGGGGCCATGCCTGTGTATGTGTGTGGACAGGAACAGTGAAAGGTGGAGTAAGAGACATTCACAGCAAGAAGGAGACCATCCCAGTTTCAGGAAATGCTGCAGGCTAGAGCTCAGTGATAATTCAATATTTTCCTGTAAATTTGATATACATCCCATAATATATTGAATCATGGTGACGTGATATGCTGCAGCGCTCATCACAGCACGAGCTGGTCGGATATATAATGTATTGTACATTTTATATTCTCATAATATGGAATAATTACAGTTCAATGAATCTGGTTATTATCGATCGTCAACATTGGGTGAATGATTAAATACACCACGGGTGTAGCAATCATTATTTGGAGAGTATATACAAGGCTGAAACGTATACATAATTTCTGCCCTACAGATCTTTACCTACACTGCGGTGTGAACAAGGATCATCCTCATCAGCAGGTCCAATCAATGACGCATTTTACAGCAATGTTATGAAACAGATCGAAGAGAGTCCAAAGCTGAATTTGTGGTGGACCATAATGGCGGGCAAGAGAGAAAGTAAACAAAAAGGTGTGAGAGAGCGAGAGAAAGAGACAGAGAGTAATGGCTTAAAGAAGGGAAGGCTGCCAAGTGCTCAATTCGGTTCTCGGCGCTTAAAGGGGAAAACTATCCGCACAATTAAAGCAGGATGTGGGCTGTGAGTCCTACATCACTCTCGGTGACCCAGTTTAAACCGCTCAACTGTGCTGTTGCCGCTACTGCTCCTCAGTACTCACTCACTCAATTCACATTCTTTCATTCTGTTAAAACAAAGAATGAATTAAGTGATGAATGATGGATTCCTCTTTTTGGGGTCACAATGTCCCTCACAGTGATCTATAATTCAGTTAGCTGATGGGGTTTTGTCGCTTCCATCGGTGTTCTTTGATGGAGGCGGGTGCTCCTGTCCATACAGGAGAGGGCCACGGAACACAGTGGCCTTCGTTGGGGTTCTTTTCTGCCGTTTTGTGCTTTGCTCATGTTTCTTTTTATACAACAATTCATGCAACGTCTTTTATTATCTTTGATCTCCTATAACTTGTTAACAATCCACATATGACGTTCACACCACACAGACACATTTACTCCACTCATTGATGTTTAATGCACTTAAGGATAAACACAAGTGTAGCGCCCAGCATTAACATACTAGGTATGCAAGGTATGCATGACTGATTGGATGCTGAGGCTGGGTGAGGCTGCATGCCTGTGAGCAATCAATGTGCAACAGGTTAAACCAGCCACCACACACACACACATACACACAGGGAGAGACACCTCCTGCATGGCAACATAGAGCAACAGGTCATGTATCATTGTCTACAAATGTCTACATTAAACCGTCTTTCAACATCACCACCCTGTGTCCTTGACCGGAGGAGCCCAATAAACACTCCACTTACGTGGTGCGGCAGCCACCTTGGCGGTGCGTAGCGACCGACATTGTGACATCCCAGTAAGGTCAACGGTGTGCTTCGCGTGCCATGATACATAAACGGAGCAGAGCCAAACGGAGCAGAGCCATAATCATAATCAACATAATAACAGTGTGATGAGCGACACCTGTGTTTGTTCTCTGTGTGTGAAGGGTATATTGTAGAGTCTGTTAGGTTTTCACTGTATGCCCGTCAACACAAGGTACATGTAATTCCTCTATTCCTATTTGCTAATGCTGACATTTGCGTCCGTCCGACCTTTTAACAGTGAACAGAAAATGGGAGCTTTGACAGAATCACATTTGAAAAGAAGCAAAAAACAAATAGCTAGCTTGTCTGAGTCTCAGCGGTGGGATTCACACGGACACATTAGCGTCAGTGAATATCCAGCGCATCACAATGACTGGTTAGGCTTGGAGATTACAATAATAATTATTATAACCTCACTAGTGTCCTCGACTACAGCTGACATTTAAGATGATTTCCGCTCAAAACCAACACTTTGAAAAGGTGTTGGTTGGTGTTGGTGTAAAGTCATCTTTCTGTGTCCTTGAATTCTAACAGAATGTTTTAATGTTCAGTGTCTTACAAATCCTTTAACAATATAGTGTGTGCTTCCAAACACTGTGATGATCAACAAATATCTGGTTGAATCCTGTTTTTGTTTGTATATATGAAGTTAGTATATGCTACACGTGAACCTCCTAAGATGGCGCAATTTGATTGGTTCGCTATCTCGGGATATTGGCCAATATCCCATGATTGAGATCTCAAACTCGGGATATTGTTTTCATTGCATAAACAGCTAATAAAAACAAATAAATCCTGGCAAAAAGTGTTATCTTGTTTATTTTTGGACGGTTCAAGTGTAGTATATACTAAAACGATTATTCACCTCAGGCTCCGTGAATAGTGAGGAATAGTGAAAAGCCCCCGAGACCGAAGGTTGAGGGGGCTATTCCCCCGCAATTCATTTTGCCTTCGGCGAATAATCAGAATAGAATAATCAGCCAGACTGGAGTTCATGCAGCTGAAACCTGTGGCACACTCAAACCACGTGACCACCATTACCATAACGTCTGCTCATCGCTCACACAGCAGGGGCTATATTGGGGACCCCTATTGCCTTAGCAGTGGGATCCTTAATGGAGGCCCTCTCCCACTGTCACCACCATTCTGGAATTTTTCGCAGACATGTAAAGCTAAATGCCCTTAATGTAAATGTAAATGTGTGCGTGCGTGTGTGCGTGTGTGTGTGTGTGTGTGTGTGTGTGTGCGTGTGTATTCACACCGTTGATATGTATCTACAACAAAGATTCCAAGACTAACATCTTATTTTCCCCCATTGTTTTTCTTATTTCTCATGGCTCTTTTCTCTCCCTCTCCCCTCTCTCTCCTTCTGTCCTTGCTGCAGGTATGCATTGTGCAAAAGCGAGACACGGAGAAGATGTACGCCATGAAGTACATGAATAAGCAGCAGTGCATAGAGAGAGATGAGGTCCGAAACGTCTTTAGAGAGCTTGAGATCCTTCAGGAAATTGAACATGTTTTTTTAGTAAATCTCTGGTGACTATCCTGTTTTTTTCCACTTTATTAATACACTTTTGTGTGGTCTGCACGGCCTGTTTGTCGGTCGCCTGCTTTGCCTGTGTTTGTTTGTTTGTGTTTGTGTGTGTGTGTGTGTGTGTGTGTTATGTGTCTGTGCTTACCTTGAGACGGCGCAGGCTGGCTCGCTGTCCTCTTGACGTACGTCATTTGTTTGTTTACTTATTTGCTTATTTGGAAATAAATGACTAAACTGTTTCTCAGGCCCTTTCCGATTCTGGGAAAACAAACCACAGTTGTCCCAGAATCGCAGCTGCTACTATCGTGGTGAAAATGGAGAGACCCTTTTCAGAGACATACATTTTACATTTAGATACAATTCCCATATTCTCCCAGCACAATTACTGTGCCTCAGCCCGCCAACGGAAGCCACCTCTTTATTATTCAACACCCCTCCTGTGCATTAGCATGTTTCTGTTGGCTATTGCTGACTCAGTGGGGCATTCACACCGTGTTAGGCTGAGGCACTTTACTCCCTTGTAAGTGGTTGAATGATATCGCATGTCGGTATCTCCGTGGTGGAGTGATTACCGCAGAAACATGTTTGTTAGCAAGTGCTGTGATAAATATAGTCACGAGAAGAGGCAGTTGACCTGGGCAGGCTCGCTCTTTGGTGGTCATAACGTCCTAGATTTAGTCATTGATAGTGTTATATCTAGGGTATAGTTGTTTCTAACATGAAATGTGAGCTAGTCTAAACATTCAAATGACTACGAGTTCAGGATCGGTTGATTTATTTTTAATATTGAATTGAAATACAGGGTGTCTCAGTCTGTGCTTTCGCCCTGCAATTTTAATTTTTCAAGTGTTTTGGCCTTGCCCTCCGGAACGATGCCTCAGTCTACTGACTGGGAAACTAAGCAGCACTATAGCTGCTTGGCAACAGGGTTCACAGCTTTTATATTTCCTATAAAATATCCTCCAAATAATACATATAATAATATTTGTCTGTCCTCTATTTGGATATCATTCAAGGAGACTCCAGTTGATTATCTTGTGGAGAATGTGCAGACACATTTGAGCTTTTCCTCAGGGTCAGCTAGCTTAGAACGTAGCTGACCCTGTCAAGGCTGTGTGACAAGAAACAGTGGTTAATGTCATTTTTTGTGAGTAGAGTTGGCTGGGCCGGGTGTGTTTGCCTTGGGTATTAGCTAGGCCAGGCTTCCCCAACAAGAGAGAAATGGCTTCAGGGATCCAATGGAATATAGGCATCGAATCACAGTTGTTGGTGTCTGGTACTACAGGGTGAGGCGACAGGGTGGCTGTCTCTCTGCATTGCAGGAAGTAAGGAATGAGTGTACCTCACACAATAGATCCTTCCATGGTGTCGCACAATGTGCTTGCTGTTTTATTGCCAGCTTGGAATCATAGGAAAACACAGTGGGAAAATCAAGATTGAGATGTTTCCAGACTGGATTGTATCCATCGTGTTTTGCCCCAATTCTTTGCCAAGTTGCAGGCAGTGGCTGACCAGATCTGTATTATCTGGATTATCTATCTTGGAGCTTTGTGTAGATGATCTTCTGAGCCCTCTGGGCTAGGACTTCCGATTGGTAGTTTAGCCGAATGTGTTTCTCTTCTATCTGATGAAGGAAGAATGGAACAGCTTGATTGAAAAGCAACGCTCATTATTTCTGCTTCAGTTCTGACAGAGTCACCGTGCGCGTATGCGCATGACAACGTTATTGTGCGGTGCACTCAATTACATCAAGGCAACGTCGGCTTCATTTAGAGTGGCCGTTGATGCGATGTCTCGGCTTATCGCGTAATAGATGGGATTGATGAGAATTTGCCTTCATCGTCCCATTGTCTTCCTCACTGTATCACAAGTGGGAGCCCCTAATTGGTTGGCTGCACATGCACACTGTTAAACACGATTCCCCGTGGACCATAGAAAATTGGTAGCATCCATTGGCTTGTCAAATAGCTCTTATGAAGTCTGAAAGTTTGAGCACCGTGATTATTGATGAACCTGAGCTGGTGCATCTTGGGGATGCTGGGAAATGCCTATAGTCTCTCTATGTAAGCCACAAAAGAAGCCGCTCTGGAGAATGCCTTACTTAGGTCTGCCGTCATCAGAGTAGATTCATTGATTACAGTGCCGACAGGGATCAAAACAAAGATGAAAGGAGACTCAGTGAGACCGAGGAAAATGCATCAAAACAGCCCTTGGATAAGTGATAATACCTACTATCAGGGAGCAAAGAGACTTTCCCACTCTGAGAAGACAAGGATGGGATGAAGAGGATGTTGGTGCTGAGAAGGGATTTGCCATTGATTAGTTTTCTCAAGAAAGGAAAAACAGCTGTGCAGACTAAGAGGATTTGTAAGGTTCCTCTCTGTCTCCCCTCACCAAGTGCAGCGTAGCTCCTTTTTGAGCTTGTTGAAACCAGACTCTACTTTCATTACACCGCCCCAAACCTTTTCAGATGATGTTGTTCCAGCCCCTGCTTCAGCGAAGATTCTTTAATCATCGGGAAGCATGATAATGCCTACATTCGCTCTGGACGGATGGGGAAAAGAACGTCAGATGTCAAACAGACAAATTCGACACATCTATTATGATGCCAAAGAAAAAGGGCATATGAAGAAGTTTGTGGAGAGCTTGTATGTTTGTCTGAAAAGGGATTACGTGTGGGAACGGATGAAAATTAACTGTCATGTCCAAACCCCGCAGCAAATCTGCCGAAATCCCACAGAAGGATTTCCGACATGTGATTAGAAGTCTGTTTTCTTTGGTGACGTAACAAGAGGTCAACGTCCAGCCGTGTCTCTCTGACATGCAGCGATGGCCAACGGTGCACTCTAGTGAAGTATCGCTGGACAGTACTGAGCGATTATAGCCCCTGGATGGGGCTGTAAAATTGATTGCTTGGCCTGTAGAGCGAAGAGGTCATTAGGAGAACACTACCTAAGCCTCAGGCATTGCATTCAACTCATAGTATGAGACACTCAGCATAGCACAAAACAGCCAACAGAGCATGATAATATAAACATAATATAGACATTCTTGTGCACACAGATAGTGGGAGTTCTGAGTTACAATTCAATGAGTCGAGAGTGTAAGAGTAGGATGGGCGGGGGGGGGGGGGGGCTTTCACTTCTAAATCAAAATGAAGTTGAAGATGCAAATTTCACCTTTCCCCTGCTCAGCCAGTACATTGCAACCGGTGAGACAAAGCAATAAAAAATCCATAGCTTGTTCCAAAATTAAACACTGTGCTCATGCCCAGTACATTGAACATGCAATAATTCTTAACTGCTCGCCTCTCAGTTTCTAATTCCGTAAGCATGCACAGCAGCGTGTAAACACAGAATGCTAGGGCTGATTGAAATATTGCTATCAGGATTCTGGATTAACACACTGCCTAAAGAGCAGCCACTAACTCTGCTCAGAATTCTAAAGGCACGCCTCAAACTCAAAGTCTGTGAGCATGCGCAGTGGCGAGTAAAAACCAAATCCAAACTTGTGGATTTGTCGTTTAGGGGCACTATTGGAGAAAATGACCTAGCCAGGGCAGTTTGTATGTCGTAACTAAGGTTGGACAAAACAAAGATACAGCTATAGGTGCTGCATTTGCTCACCAACTGCCTAATTTTGGAATGTGCTTACACCAGGATAGTGGTGGAGTTGGAAGAAAAAAACATAGCTTATTTAAATCTCGACATACACAATACCAACAATTGTCCTGGGGTCCTGGTTAATCCTAGTATTCACTTGTTTGCAATCTGTCACTTGACCACTAGATGTCACTTAATCCTACGCACTACCCCTTTAACATAGCTTACCACCATAGCAGAACATATCTAAATATACAAATGGTGCTTGTCCCTTGGAACAGGAACACCATACATATGGTGACCTTGTCAAAAGGCAAAGGGCTTAAATTATTTGAAATGAATTGCATAACTTATGATTGGTTGCCAAACAGTGTGTGAGTCATCCCTGCCTGGACAGACCAATCAGGGATGAGGCTGTGCTGGACTGGGTCCCGCTGGGCTTCCATTAGGAATATTGATTTCAGGCCTGAATGGAACAAGGCCTTGGGAAACAGTGGAACAAATTAGGCCTGGCACTTTAAATCACCATGCATACCAATCCATGTGGGGGGGGATAGGCCTACACTTGATATAATGATCATTAAAATCCATATGAAAAAGATAGTAAGAAGTGCAATACATAAAACAAATACGGGACTATACCCAAAGGCTTTCCAAGTCACTTGCACTGGGAGTTTGGTGTCTTATGCTCCTTAATGGCTTAAAGGAAAGAAAAAAAAAGAGCAAGTGTACACATTTACCCTAGGGTACTAATCAAAATAGATGAATGAAGAAAAGCAGAAGTAATTTACTGACTTGCTCGCTAATTTGCTTGTTTATGTCTGTAATTTGTATTCCCCACATAAAAGCACTAAAGACTTGAGCCAGACAAAAAAGCAGTGTTGCATTGTCCATGACACCCTGCTTTGGGACCAAACTCTTTGTAGGGACCTTGTGAAAATAGGCCAATAGCAGACAGGAACTTTAGCTGCCCAGTTAGGAGCCACAGAGAAGGGATGGGGGTGGCAATGCTGGGTTGTCCTTAGAGGAGGTTCCTGTGTCTCATGAATGATACACACACACACACACACACACACACACACACACACACACACACACACACACACACACACAGCCAGTCCCTTAACATCAGGTCTATATGGGGCAGACAAAACTTTTAAGAGCAAGTAAGGCAAAACAAAATCACCTCACTATTCTTTCTTATTTTTTTCCCTCTTTCTTTCTTCCTTTCTCCTCTAAACTTTGTTCATGCTCTCTTTCCTGTCCCCCTCCCCTCCCTCCCTCCCCTGCCTTCCTGGGCTCATTCGTCATTATGGCCTCATTATTTCAGCCTGGCTGGGTGCTCTCTCTTGGTGCTGTGACTGTCCCAACTTCACTCCAGTACTTGGGGATCTACGCGCCGCCCGCCGCCCAGCCAAATCCCCGCCCTCCCGCCCATCGCTGGCCTAAAACAGCTCCAACTCCCACTATCCACATGACACTTCCCGGTTTGCCAGTAATAAAGCACATAATGAAAAGCTTAGGTGTGATAAATCAAAGCGAGCGCAGATGGAATGTGCGCATATGATCAATGTGAAGAGCAAGAGTTTGAAGTGGGAGCACTGACTGTTAGAGCCGTTCCTTCATAGGTATCCCTCCACATCCCCTGATGAAGCCACAGATCACTCCGCTGGTTAGGAGCGTTCTATAGATCTGCATGTATCCTCTGGACTGCCGCTACAGGGAACACACACTCACTACAGCAGTTCTCACACGCTAGTTCCAGAGCTCTGCCAGCATCAGTTTCCATCCAATCTGTTCCAGTGCTCTCTGTATCCGTCCTGTCTGTATCCGTCCTTGGCAAGAGCTTCACGGGGTGACAGGGCCTGTCAAAGCCAGAGCTCTCAGGCATCTTAGTTGTCGGACCCTGT
Source organism: Micromesistius poutassou (assembly GCF_964030765.1). Classification (NCBI taxonomy): domain Eukaryota; kingdom Metazoa; phylum Chordata; class Actinopteri; order Gadiformes; family Gadidae; genus Micromesistius; species Micromesistius poutassou. The sequence goes on from NC_140277.1 coordinate 11,695,907, forward strand.
TGTCTGACATTCCCCCGTCACCTCCGTCGCCAGCAAGGTGGGATGTGACAGCTGGAGCCTCTCGACTACCCTCTCCACTGTTTGTTGTTTGAATCACTTTCCCTTCTCTTTGTGATATGGAAGGGAATCAAATCTTCGGTGGGAATGGGCCCAAAACGCAGACGAGCAAAACCACTGATTCAGACAATGCTCATCATGTCTCCGGAATAACAAAATGAGGTGCAAAATGAGAATTGGGATCTATCTGAAGTCATGGTCCCAGGGTCAGATCTCGTCGTTATTTTATATACCACCTTTGGAACATTGATTAGATTGGACAGGGCTCTTTCTGCCTTGACTAGAAACGTCAGAGGAAATAAAAAAGGGATTTTGGGTATGCTTAAATTTTGTGAAGACCAAGCCGCTTAGGGCTCAGGCTTTTTGCAGAGTCATTGCTGACATTCGTATTAAGTATTTCTCTCTCTCTCACTCTCTTTCTCTTTCTCTCTCACAAAGAGACGAACAGTTGATTGCCGTGAGCCTTTGGTATAATCTATTTCAGAGCTGGTACGTTTTATTAATTCATCTGTGTGTTCACAAGGGAGGCAAATTTGGGATACCTGATAGTGCCACAAATTAGTTATTTGCGCTGCAGTGAAACCAATCTTCAGAAGAGATGATTTTCACCACGTGCCAAACATCTTCCCTATTTCGCACTTATAGAGCAGCAGGAAATCGAACCTCAACCGAGCCAATCACACACCGAGACGCGGACAGAGGCACGCATCTCGTACTTCGAGTTCAACACTGCCTGGAGCAGCGACCACGCTTTAATGAAGAGAGTGAAAGGTGTAGGCTCATTGAGACGCAGATTAAACCGGGCTAGGTGGAGTGAACTCACAAGGGGTCGGTTTGATTCTTGCGGCCGCTGTGTATTTAGTATCCTCTCCCTGTGTGTGGGAGGGCCTAGAAAGTGGTTCTGGCTTTGTTATGTTTCTCTGATGAGATATCGAATCCCATTGTGAGGTGAATATTCTTGGTAACAGCGTGGTTTGATGGTTACAGTTCGATTCAGAAAAGCACTGCAGCACTCTAATTCATTACCGGACTGTGTTTTTCATTTGATTTGCTTGATTACTCAGCCTGATGGAAACCAGATTGGGTGAAGTCTTAGGAGAAGCCACGTTGTGCTTGTTAGCATTTGTCTTGTTTTGTAAGTGATACCCCTAATTCAAATAGACTTACCTGGTTTAGTCAATGCTTGAAAAAATCGAGAAAATGGTATTGATCCTTTTTGCCCAGACACACAATCACACACAAAAACATACAAACATTCAAACCAAAGCTTGAATACATTTGCATGTACCCATGATCACGTAATGTGTGATGCACAACCTGATCGAAAGACTCCAGGAGGCAAGCTGCAACATGTTGTTAGCATGTGTATGATGGGGTTCAGAGACTTAAGGGTCAGGGTTAACAGGCTTATGCTCGTGGCGCATGTGTGTTATCTGTATTGTGCATGTCTGCTGGCCTGGCACGTTCAACATGTAAGTATGTACTGTATGCATACAGCACATGTATTTGTATTGTATATCTTAATTATGATTGGCTGTCTCCACTGTCCAAGGCTTGTGTTAATACGGCTTGTGTGTGTCTAGTCTAGCTTTCGTGTGCGTGTTTGTATGTGTGTGTATTACTGTATGTGTTAGCCATCCCTTGAATGATGCCCTTATTTACACCGTCCCGTCCCCGACCCCTCTTCCCCCCGCCCAGGTACTCGTTCCAGGACGAGGAGGACATGTTCATGGTGGTGGACCTGCTGCTGGGAGGCGACCTGCGCTACCACCTCCAGCAGAACGTGCAGTTCACCGAGGACGCCGTCAGACTCTACCTCTGCGAGATGACCCTGGCGCTGGACTACCTGCAGAGCCAGCACATCATACACAGGTGCGCGGACCAAAGCATAGCACCGCTGCTATTGCTACAGGTGGGGGGTTTGGGAGGGATGTCACCCAGCCTTTTCTAGTGGTGTCAGGGGCCTACGTTTTCGTTTCTTTATAGTGAATTAGCCTCAGGGTGTGGCTTTGAGAGATTTTTCTCCTTGTATTTTGTGTAACGTGCCACCTTGCACTACTCTGGGTACTTCTTGCTATCAAATGTCAACCTCAAAACCAATACCTTCAGATTCACTTTAAATTGTTAATTGATGCACTTTACCATCCTAAATGCAATTGGAAACTGTTGTAGTCTGGTGCTTTTCTAAAAAGATTGAATCACTAAACCATAACACATCAAAAGGTGTTTATTTTTCTTGCAGTCCATTATTCTGACAGAAAAACCCATTATCTTCTTCAGTAACAAAATGAAAAATGACGTTTATTCCTCATCTTGTGTGAATGATTCTAAGCCGGTGAGGGCAGGCACCAGCATGCAGACCATAGTAACCATGTGGGCTTTATGAAGATCTTGTGTAGAATCTGCATAATAACTGTTGAGATACAAGATGCCTAGATTTAGCTGCTACACTCTAAATATAAATATATACGTATACGTACAGTATATCATGTAAAAATGTATGTCCTCGATTTCAAATCCTCATTTTTAATTCATGAGTAGAAAATATTGACAGTCGACAGTAGTTTCATTCCCATGTGTTCAGGTAGAATGGATGATTAAATATATATTTAATAATAACAACAATCATACATTTAGTTTTAAGAGTACGCTTTACTTTAATAAAAAAAAACTGAATAAATAAAATAAAATAACAATGTAAACAACTGCAGTGTAACTGCAACTGCAGCCTCTCCTGGAACCGTCACCTTATCGTGGTGGAGAGGTTTGCGTGTCCCTGTGAACCTGAGGGCTGTGTTGTCTGGAGCCATGTGCTCCTGGTAGGGTCTCCCATGGCAGAGTGGTCTCAGGTGAGGGGCCAGACTAAGAATGGTTCAGAAGACCCCATGAATACATCAAAAAGAGGAGGAGAGACCCTGCCCGGAGGAAGCCCGGGGCCCCCGTCTGGAGCCAGGCCCAGACGAGGGGCTCGCCGGCGAGCGCCTGGTGGCCGGGTTTGCCACGGAGCCCGGCCGGGCACAGCCCGAACAAGCTACGTGGCACCCCCCCCCTCTTCGCCCTGTGGGCCCACCACCTGCAGGGAGACCCGCTGGGGTCGGGTGCGCTGCCACATGGGTGGCAGTGAAAGGCAGGGGTCCCGACGGACCAGACCCGAGCGGCAGAAGCTGGCTCTGGGGACGTGGAACGTTACCTCACTGTGGGGAAAGGAACCGGAGCTTGTGAGGGAGGTGGAGCGCTACCAGTTAGATCTGGTGGGGCTCACCTCTACGCACAGTCTCAGCTCTGGTACCGTACTCCTGGATAGGGGTTGGACTCTATTCTTCTCTGGAGTTGCCCAGGGCGTGAGGCACCGGGCGGGTGTGGGGATACTCATAAACCCCCGGCTGAGTGCCGCGGTGTTGGAGTTTACCCCGGTGGATGAGAGGGTCGCCTCCCTACGCCTAAGGGTGGTGGGGGGGAAAACTCTGACTGTTGTTTGTGCATATGCACCGAACAGCAGTTCAGAGTACTCGGCCTTCTTGGAGACCCTGAATGGAGTCCTGTATGGGGCTCCGGTAGGGGACTCCGTAGTTCTGCTGGGAGACTTCAACGCCCACGTGGGCAACGATGGAGGCACCTGGAGAGGCGTGGTGGGGAGGAACGGCCTCCCTGATCTAAACCCGAGTGGTCGTTTGTTACTGGACTTCTGTGCTAGCCATGGATTGTCCATAACGAACACCATGTTCGAACATAAGGGTGCTCATAAGTGTACCTGGTACCAGAGTACCCTAGGCCGAAGATCGATGATCGATTTCGTGATCGTGTCATCTGATCTGAGGCCGTATGTTTTGGACACTCGGGTGAAGAGAGGGGCGGAACTGTCAACCGACCACCATCTGGTGGTGAGTTGGATCAGGGAATGGGGGAAGAGTCTGGACAGACCTGGTAAGCCCAAACGGGTAGTGCGGGTGAATTGGGAACGTCTGGAGGAGGCTCCCGTCCTAGAGATCTTCAACTCACACCTCCGGCGGAGCTTTTCTAGCATCCCTGTGGAGGTTGGGGGCATTGAGCCAGAGTGGGCGGTGTTCAAAGCCTCCATTGCTGAAGCTGCGGTGGTGAGCTGTGGCCTCAGGGTCTTAGGTTCCTCAAGGGGCGGTAACCCTCGGACACCGTGGTGGACACCGGTGGTCAGGGAAGCCGTCCGACTGAAGAAGGAGGCCTTCCGGGGTATGTTATCCCGGAGGACTCCTGACGCAGTTGCAGGGTACCGGCAGGCTCGAAGGGCTGCAGCCGCTGCCGTGTCGGAGGCTAAGCAGCGGGTGTGGGAGAAGTTCGGAGAGGACATGGAGAAGGACTTTCGGTCGGCACCAAAGTGTTTCTGGAAGACCATCCGACACCTCAGAAGGGGGAAACGGGGAAACATCCAAGCTGTGTACAGTAAGGGTGGGACTCTGTTGACCTCGACTGAGGAGGTAGTCGAACGTTGGAAGGAACACTTTGAGGAACTCCTGAATCCGACTAACACGTCCTCTATGTTGGAGGCAGAGCTCGAGGTTGATGGTGGTTCATCGTCAATTTCCCTGGTGGAAGTCACTGAGGTAGTTAAACATCTCCGCAGTGGCAAAGCCCCAGGGATTGATGAGATCCAGCCAGAAATGCTAAAGGCTCTGGGTGTTGAGGGGCTGTCTTGGCTGACACGCCTATTCAACATTGCGTGGGAGTCTGGTACAGTGCCAAAGGAGTGGCAAACCGGGGTGGTGGTTCCCCTGTTCAAAAAGGGGGACCGGAGAGTGTGTGCCAATTACCGGGGTATCACACTTCTCAGCCTCCCTGGGAAAGTCTACTCTAAGGTGCTGGAAAGGAGGGTTCGGCCGATTGTCGAACCTCAGATTGAAGAGGAACAATGCGGTTTCCGCCCTGGACGTGGAACTACGGATCAGCTCTTCACTCTCGCAAGGATCCTGGAGGGGGCCTGGGAGTATGCCCATCCGGTCTACATGTGTTTTGTGGATTTGGAGAAGGCATATGACCGGGTCCCCCGGGAGAAACTGTGGGAGGTGCTGCGGGAGTACGGGGTAAGGGGTTCACTCCTCAGGGCCATCCAATCTCTGTACTCCCAAAGCGAGAGCTGTGTCCGCGTTCTCGGCAGCCAATCAGTTCCGTTCCCGGTGGGTGTTGGCCTCCGCCAGGGCTGCGCCTTGTCACCAATCCTGTTTGTGATATTCATGGACAGGATATCGAGGCGTAGTCGTGGTGGGGAGGGGTTGCAGTTCGGTGATCTGAGGATCGCATCACTGCTCTTTGCAGATGATGTGGTCCTAATGGCATCATCGGCCTGTGACCTTCAGCACTCACTGGATCGGCTGGCTGCCGAGTGTGAAGCGGCTGGGATGAAGATCAGCACCACTAAATCTGAGGCCATGACTCTTAGCAGGAAACCGGTGGATTGCCCTCTCCGGGTAGGAAATGAGTCCTTAGCCCAAGTGAAGGAGTTTAAGTACCTCGGGGTCTTGTTCGCGAGTGAGGGTACGATGGAGCGTGAGATTGGCCGGAGAATCGGAGCAGCGGGGGCGGTATTGCGTTCGCTGTACCGCACTGTTGTGACGAAAAGAGAGCTGAGCCGCAAGGCAAAGCTCTCGATCTACCGGTCGATCTTCGTTCCTACCCTCACCTATGGTCATGAGGGGTGGGTGATGACCGAAAGGACGAGATCGCGGATACAAGCGGCCGAGATGAGTTTTCTCAGGAGGGTGGCTGGCTTCTCCCTTAGGGATAGGGTGAGAAGTTCAGTCATCCGGGAGGAACTCGGATTAGAGCCGCTGCTCCTTTGCTTAGAAAGGAGTCAGTTGAGGTGGTTCGGGCATCTGGTAAGGATGCCCACTGGACGCCTCCCTTGGGAGGTGTTCCAGGCACGACCAGTGGGGAGGAGACCCCGGGGAAGACCCAGGACTAGGTGGAGAGATTATATCTCAACACTGGCCTGGGAACGCCTCGGGATCCCCCCGTCAGAGCTGGTCAATGTGGCCCGGGAAAGGGAAGTCTGGGGCCCCCTGCTTGAGCTGCTGCCCCCGCGACCCGACCCCGGATAAGCGGATGACGATGAGGATGAGGACAACTGCAGTGATTCCCATCACATTAAATGCCTGGTTTCAAACACCCCTCAAACATTTTAGAGGTAGTATACTGAACATTGATTAAATAAAATTATAAATATGCAAAGTCCATAATAGGCCTGAGCTGGGCTCTAGAGCTAGGCTGAGGGTTCGTAAGTGAAAGGGTTCGTAAGCTCTGCGCTGATCCTGCACTGCAGACGGAAGCTCAGGTTAATTATGGCAGATATTCTGAAACGCAACTTGTTTTTCTGCCTTGTTTTTTTGTCTGGTGCTATATTGGCGTATTTATGAATAATACATTTGGGGGGATGTGAAATTTAAACGTCCACTACTCCCCAATTAGTGAGATGAACTCGACCACACCGGAAAAACACCACTCCTAATGTCAACTTTTAATATGAGTATAAAAACAAATATTCTGCTGAAAATGAGAACAAGTGCATTCGCAAGATATGCAAATTCATTCACTGTGAGCTACTCTCAGGGCTTCATTATATATGGCTTATTCAGGACACCACCAGCAACTCCACACAGCTGCCAGTGCATCAGCTGCTCAGGCAACTATTCCTGCTCGTGGAAGAAGGAGAGGTCAACAAGAGAAGCAGGCAGGTGACCTCGGCCTTCGCAGAAACACCTGTGACAAGGCTCTCCGTAAGTCAGGGCGAGGCCAGGGCTGTCACAACCATAATGACGGTTAGATAAGCAAGCCAGTCTATTGAACAACCCGGTACCCATGGCCAGTATTCTGTGGATAACAACTTGTGTGTATATTGTCAATTTTCCATCACAGCAGCCACACAATCTGATTGAGACGTGACTGGTGAACAGCGAACACTGCTGAAGTGTCACCACGACAAGTCGAACATATTTGAACTCCGGTCGATGCGGAGATAGGCTCCGCCCAGTTTGGCGCTCCGACCAGCCGAGCGTGGGTTCTTGCGGCGCTCAGGGGTGGCGCCGACGTTAGCTCAGCTCTGAGGCCTATCCCATAGGGAACGCATTGGGCTGGGCTCCTGAAGTGCGTTGTCTACGTGGGGCTTCGGTCTCATTAGAACGAGGGCACACGACCACACGGACACCAGGGAGAGACCTCACCCTGCCTCCGCTTTACAGGTCGCACCCCCCCACGGCCTGGATAGCAGCGGTACTGTGAGGGATCGAAGTGCAGCCGAGTGACACAATTAACCCCACTTACCCTGGAGACGACATTACGCTCGGCTCTCTGCCTCCGGGAGGCCACATGATTAATGCCCCAGAGGAATAAATAAATAAATAGAGTTGAATTGAGGGGGAAAAAAACTAATGACAACGCAGAGGTGACAGGGAATGTGCTCTTGTAATGGACCCGGTGGCTTGGGTTTCTATAGTCTGGGCACGTAATTATATAAACAGTGGATATTGAAAAGGTTTAGCCCGCCTCCGGGTCTACTTATCTACCTTATTATGTTAACGATTTCAACTGTTGTGCAGCTCTCTGAAAGGAAACGCAACAACTCACCACAAAAGGAACATTGATTAGGGACTCAATAATGCACAAGCACAAGGTAACATTCAACGAAAATATAGTCCCCGAATGTTGTGGTGAGCGCAGTTCATGTTCTGATAAAACCAAATTGAGGCAGTGCTTATTTGAATACTTCTCTACTAGTATTGTAACACACAGACTCCGATGACTCATGGAAGACTAAGCTTATAAAGCCATCGGCTTCCCATTGGTCAGTACCCACCCTCCCGCCCCCCCCAGGCCCCCAGGCCCCCAGAGACTGATGACCTCCAGTGGAGCTACAAATGAGCCTTCATCAGACCTCCCCCTATCTCCCCCTCTCCCTCCTCACTCTTCTTCCCTCCTGTGGCCAGGCCAGAGGCACAATAGCATTATTTAGTTTGCCACTAAGACGGCGTGCAGTGCACACACACACTCACAGTTACATAGAGACACACACACACACGCACACGCATGCACGCACGCACGCACGCACGCACACACACACACACACACACACACAAATACACACACAGGCATATTTGAGGTGCAACTATTAACATGAACGCTCCAGTGGCTTCTGTGGTTTGATGAACGGCAATGCCAGCGCATGTACGGGGGGCTCTCCTGGATGAGTGGCGCTTATCGGGGGCGATGGGGAGGTCAACAGCGGCGTGGTGAGTACGGAGTGGGTTCCCCTTTGGTCTAGAGTAGCTCCTTGGCAAGGGTGGAGGGTGGTCCTTTGTCGATTGCTGCTTTCATCACACTGAGCGCGGGTTCCTTTGGTCTAAAGGGTCAGGGTTGTGAGGCTGGAGTCGCAGCGTGCATGTATCCTTGTTTTCTCTTTTCTGTTGTTGTTGTTGTTGTTTTTTTCCCGATGGTTCTATGTGGTGCATCTAAAAATAGGCGTTCCGTGGCCTGAGGCAGGAGCAACATCATCCATCTCCTCTAGCCGGGGAGACGGGGATGTGGCGTCCACTGCTCTCCCTGAAAGATGCTGAGCTCAGCGCAATGTGTCAGTGTGCAGGCCAGTAAATAAGTCTGTGTGGGCCCCGGCAGACGGCATATTTAACATCGCAGATGCTCCAAAAACAAGAACAATCCTTGTCCTAAACCTCCCCTTGAGCTTGTGTATGGGTGAGTGGGGGTGTGTGTGTGTGTGTGTGCATTTTCTGTTGTCATCCGTGTAAACAGGTTGGCCAATTCTTGCATGCAAGTAAGTGTTTTCTCGGTAGGTGATGAATGGGGTACTCGTCCTATCCTGATATATATAGATTAAAAAAAGGCTCTAACTGGACAGTTTTAATGGTGCTAAAACTGGGCCCTGGGTGTATATGGACATCCTCCTCTGTACAATTTGGTTCTTCCCTGTGAGCTTTTGACAGAGGAATACTATACAATTATTTTGTTGCACCAACCGAGGGAAGCAGGGATCTCTGGTATCCTAGCAACAGCCAACTGCCACCATGCCCAAGGAGGTAAAATTAGTCCAATGAAGAGAGGATAGTAAGGAAAGTCCCCAAAACAGCAAGACACCTTCCTCTATCTCTCAGTCTGTGTTTCGTCTCCTATCCTTTTTACCCCTCTTCCTCATATTCTCCAGTTACTCTCTAGTCCTCATATTCTCCAGTTACTCTCTAGTCCTCATATTCTCCAGTTACTCTCTAGTCCTCATATTCTCCAGTTACTCTCTAGTCCTCATATTCTTCAGTTACTCTCTAGTCCTCTCAGCATGCTCCTCCTCTCTGCTCCTCTTCCTCTACTCCTCTTCCTCTCTGCTCCTCTTCCTCTACTCCTCTTCCTCTACTCCTCTTCCTCTCTGCTCCTCTTCCTCTGTACTCCTCTCTCTCTACTCCTCTTCCTCTACTCCTCTCCTCTCAGTATCCTCTTCCTCATATTCTCGTTACACTCTCTTAACATCCTCTTCCTCTCTACTCCTTAGTATCCTCTTCCTCTCTTCTCCTCTCTTAGCATCCTCTACTCTACTCCTCATCTCTCCTCTTAGTGTCCTCTTCTTCTCTACTCCTCTTCCTCTCTACTCCTCTTCCTCTCTACTCCTCTTCCTCTACTCTTCTAAAAAAGATTGTGCTTGCTTTCATTTCCTCTCCTCCCCCTCTGCCATCTTGTTTTCTCTCTTCTGTCTCCCTTTCTTTTGTGCTGTCTCCTCTTCATCTTCCATCTTACATTTTTACACTTATGTTTCACTTACGTCTCCCTCTCTCTCCCCCTCCCTCCCTCCCTCCCTCCCTCCCTCTCTCTCCCCCTCCCTCCCTCCTCTTCCACTGTCTGATTTCCCTAAACGGAAGAGACGTCGACAATGCAGCGGTGCAAGTGTCTCATGCAGGATGAGTTCACAACCTTAAACTCTGGGTCGCTTGTTTGTTTATCCCCACGCCACATAAACAAACGCGCCCGAGACCCGCGAGGGGGTGTCGTTTGTTTACGTCGGGACGCCAAGGGTTGTCGTAGGCGACGCCCAATACAATCCCCAGCCGCGGATTAGCATACATTTTCACCTCCCGCTGTACCGTTCACACCCAACCTTTAAGGAAGCAGGGGCCTGTTGTAAGCATCGGCAGCCACCACACACACACACACACACACACACACACACACACACTGTGATGCACCCCTGAGACTGCTGCCAGACAATGTGAGCGTTAGCTTAGCGCTGCGCCGCGGCAGCGATCACGAGCCTCCTGCAGGGGTGTCTTCACACCAGCGCGAGATCCTGCATAATTAAATAAGTTGTGCTCTGTTAATTGCCAGTGGACGGGGGCTCGGAGAAGGTCTGCCAGTGGGAATATGGGATGAGAGACGTGTCAGTGTGTGTGTGTATGTACTGCACGGGTGTCCAGTGTGATAACCGTACACGGCCAAACCCGCCAGGGAATTCTGTGATCCGGTTGATAACCCCATTCTCTCACACACACTCTGGGAACAGCTGAGGAACTCCAAGTTAGGACACGCACAAACACACATATACGCATCGCGTGACATGGCATCCCGACATATTGTGTTTCACACATCGTCCACCTGGAAATCACCGCCCACTCATGCACTCACTGTGCATGAGTGGGCATTCTACAGAATGTTGTCGATGTTACTTTCGGCCCTGGAACATAAAGGATGCGGTTTCAGCAAAGGAAGTGTGGGATAAACGTGGGATTTATATTGGGATCACAAAATACATTGAGCCGTCCCTCAGCCACGGTGCCACTATCAGTTAAGCTAACAGTAGGAGCAATAATGATTAACACTTCATAATTTAGTTATGGAAACAAAGACATAGGTTCTGTACATGCCAAAGGTTAATTGTGACAACCTGCGGCGCATTTAGTGCATGCCAATCAATTTGTGCATTGAGTTATTGGCTAGGTGCTAAATTATTTCTGTTTGTCTCCCGCAGAGATGTCAAGCCAGACAATATACTATTGGATGAACAAGGTAAGAGTGACAGCATTGTGTGTGTGTGTGTGTGTGTGTGTGTGTGTGTGTGTGTGTGCGTGTGTGCATGTGTGCGTGCGTGCGTGCGTGCGTGCGTGCGTGTATGTGTGTGTGTACTGCTAGTGGGAAGACTTCCTAAGGGAGAACAAATCACTTTTCTCAGCCGTCAATGTTAATGACTACTTTTTTTAATGATATCGGTACGTCCTTAAATCTTGTCAAATGATGAGCCTAATGTTGTGTAAATGGATTGTCTTGTCTATTCTTCTGATGTCACTATCAACTAGCCATTAGGAGACTGAGAATGAGGAGCTTCTGCTCCACTTGCACATCGCCGCAAACAACTTTAGTATCTCTGGGACTCATAGAAAGAAACACTGGAACGGCCCCATCTGTTTTAGCCTCCTGTACTGATCCGTTTTCCTCCCAAATATTTAGATTCTGGTTTATTTAGTGTCCCTCGTCCACCTCGTTCTGCCAAGGAAATAACCATAAAGAAAGTAAATGCGTGTGAAGTCTGAGAGGGACCGAGTGAACGAGGAAGACAAAAGGGCACTTTGTTTTCTGCAGCAAGGCGACAAACAGGGCCGTGGAGAATGGCCACGCAGCTCACTAGTGAGTCACCACGGCAACAAGTCGTGGGCGTGTACCTGTCTTCCTTGGCGATCTTGACGAAGACCTAAAATATCGGAAAGTAAAATGAGGGGGACCATACGGCCATTTCAAAGTATAGCAGCAATACACGTCTGTCTGAGGAACTGAAGTGGAACTTTTTTAGGGTGACATAAGTGACCAATCTCCATTTTAAATAAGATGAAATGTGAATGGATGCAGGGTAGTGTAGTGGCTCACTCAGTTTGATGCCATTTCTGCAGCCTATCCAGACGCATCCTTGAGTTTGATTCTAAACCCCTACCTGCGCCTGAATTACATGTTTCTCAAAAGTGTCCTCGTAGGCCACACACAACTGTCGCTCAGTAGACTAATTATAGGTCTCTCGATGTACCAGGACACATGGTCAATTAGTGTTATCTTCACTAGCTGTGTCTCTCACTGTGTTTTTCCTATGATGATGCCTCTCTGAAAAGGTCCCCTCATTGTGAGTCGCCTTGAATGGAAGAGCCGACCTGCCAAGGGACTGCAGATTCAATTTAGCCTTTTAGCTAACGGCCCATTGTCCCTGTTGAATAAATTAATATACAAACTTGTCATGGTGATACAATTGAGCGTTTTTTCTTACCCTCACAGGACACGCACACCTGACGGACTTCAACATCGCCACCATCATAAAGGACGGGGAGAGAGCCACAGCCTTAGCGGGGACCAAGCCCTACATGGGTAGTGATGCTAACAGTCCTCACCACAAGAGACCAGGGGGGCACAGGGGAATCAGCCAACTGTTGTTGGGAGAATGGCTATGGTTGAAAAGGGTCAAACTTATTTTGTATTCTTGCTCATAGCCAAGGGGTATATATCACTGTAAATGATGAGATAATGAAAATCAAGAGAAAATTAGAACCTTAATAATAATACAATTATTGTTTTAGAGGTTAACCTGCTGTGGGTGTCTGTGGCGGTGGTTGATGTGTGTCTGTGGCGGTGGTTGATGTGTGTCTGTGGTGGTGGATATGTGTCTGGTGGTGGATGTGTGTCTACGTGTGTGTGTGTGTGTGTCTGTGGTGATGGATGTGTGTGTGGTGGGGGTGTGGTGGATGTGTGTGTGTGGTGGATGTGTGTGTGTGTGTGTGGTGCTGGATGTGTGTCTGGTGCTGGATGTGTTTGTGGGGGTGGTTGTGTGTCTGTGCTGCTGAATGTGAGTGGCGGTGGATGTGTGTGTGTGTGTGGTGCTGGATGTGTGTGTGTGTGTGTGTGTGGTGCTGTGTGTGTGTGTGGGGGGGTCTCTCCTCAGCCCCTGAGATCTTCCAGTCCTTTGTGAGCGGGGGGACGGGCTACGCCTTTGAGGTGGACTGGTGGTCGCTAGGCGTGACCGTCTTCGAGGTGCTCCGCAGCTGGGTACTGAATTGGTCTATTATTATACATTATTATATATATCATATATTTGACGTATCACTTCCATTCTAAGGTTTGTATACACGTTGTTTGCTGGTTACCTGGAAAGTGTGCAGTCTGTTTATTTTGTGCTCTCCAACCCCTTTTCGGTTCCTCTTAGTACTCAGTGCTTTGATAAATCCCTTCCTCCGTCACTGTCTGGTGATCTCTCCCTCCGTCTCAATTTTCAATTTTAAGTGCTTTATTGGCATGGGCATTTTTTGTATGCACTATTATATTGCCAGAGCATATTAAAACCATATTAAAACCAACTACAGAACTGTCAGCAAAAATCCAAATGCTTTCTCAAAATATAATCTCTCTCTCTTTCCATGTGCTCTCTCTCTCTCTCTCTCTCTCTCTCTCTCTCTCTCTCTCTCCCCCCAGAGGCCCTACGACATCCACGCCAGCAACTCGGTGGAGTCCCTGATGCAGCTCTTCAGCACGGTCAGCGTGCAGTACAACCCCGCCTGGCCCAAGGACCTGGTGGCTCTCATGAGGAAGGTCAGTCCCCCCAGGCCACTCCAGCAGACAGGTGGCCCGCTCCACTGGAGGAGGCTCTCAGCCGACTGGAATCTCAGCGCTAGCACCCACTTTGGCTTAATGGCTCGCTTATGATCAGCAGCAGGCGGCGTGGTGTAGTGGCCTGGCTGCTTCGACTCCCAGTCGAGAGATACCGGGTTCGATCCCCGCAGATGTCCTTGAGCGGGACTGCTAAGCGCGGTCTGCTATTCGTTGCTATGCGCCTGAATTTACTGTGCGGCACTTTGGATGAATACTGACAAATAGATACAAATAATGTACCCAGGAAATAGCATATGTATGACTGTTTTTGGATGCGCCCTAGCTTAAAGGAAGGCTGCTTATCTGAGCGAGTGGGTGGAGTGAGCAGAGACGGACCACTAGCGGCAGCTCGAAGTGTGTCGCATCTCGCCCAGATTAAACACCTACGCCGCGTCACACTGCAGCGACCGTAATCCAAACCTGTGGCACTTGTGTCGAGATGGTATCCGTGGTCTCCCGCCAGCATGCATAAACCTTAACTATAACCTATGTTAGGTTACAAATCCTTATTTTCCCCGACACACCCTATAGGCTACTCTAACTCATAGTGGGGTGGATTAAAGTGGGGGTGGATTAAATTCTCATAAGGCGCTACGTTCATTTGTGGTTTGGTGGAGCACTGCTTGGCTGGAGCACGGCCCTAACACGCCAGCTGAAATCCAGCAGCATCAGCACTGGATGTGAGTGTTTAAGTGGGCCAGAAAGTGCATAGTGGATATGAGTCCGAGAATGGCGGCCACAAAGGGACTGAGGGAGCGAGGAGGAGGAGGAGGAAGGGCAGAGGAAGCCCAGGGCGAGAAAATGACAGATGGGAGTCTGAGAGGAAGGCTGCCGAGAGATGATGAAGAGAGAGGTGGAGTGGAAGTCAGCGAGCAGGAGGAAGAGAGGGGAAACTGTGTGTGTGTGTGTGTGTGTGTGTGTGTGTGTGACATGAGCACTGTGGACAGACAGCATGGGTGTATTCCGCTTGACTGCTGATCAATTACGGCGTCTGGAGTCCGCTGAGACAGACCTAACGAGCCCTCCAACGCAGCCAGCCAATCAGCCCCGTGGAAAAAATATACAGGAAGCAAAAACAAAACGACCATTACAAAAATGTGTTTACGCGACAGCAAAGCTCATGCCCACAGTACACAGCGTGGTTCCCTCCATCCAGGCTGGCGACACTCATAGCAGTGTACAGCCCTGCAGTAGCCATGTAACCCGTTCCATCCCTATCGTGTGCTGTTCATTCGTCCTGATGGCTGCTGGCAGTTTGCATGATTTCTCTTCTCCTGGCGCACCTGATTGCGGTCTGATTGAACTGATTAATAGCGCCCCCTGTTGGATTTCTCCATTTGGGGAACAGGGTATTTCCTCCCAATGGCGATAGTGCTACATTGCAATCTGATTGCGGGAAAATAGTCGTTTCTCATATGCGGATACACTAAGGAGACATATTTAAAATTGGCCTTTTTGTGTGGAAAAAGAAGGACGCAATGAATTAATCAAAGCTGTGTGTGCATGCGCGTGTCCGTGTGTGTGTGTGTGTGTGTGTGTGTGTATGTATGTGCATGTCCGTGTGTGTGTGTGTATGTGTGTGTGTGTGTGTGTTTGTGCGTGTGTGTGTACTGCAGCTGCTGACGGTGAACCCGGAGCATCGTTTCTCCAGCCTGTCTCTCATGCAGACGTCCCCCTACCTCGCCCACGTCAACTGGGACGCCGTCTACGAGAAGAAGATGGACGCCGGCTTCGTCCCTAATGTGAGTTGCACACAGACACACAAACGCACATGTCCACGCATCCATCACCACACCACACCACACACACACACACACACATGCACGCACGCGTGGACAGAATTATGAGCGAACAGACATAACCTCATCCTGAATTAGCTGAATGTTAACAATAGCATCTTCATAATAGCATAACGGTAGAAAAGGGGACATGGGGGGGGGTCCCTCCCTCTCTCTGGCTTGCACACACACACACACACACACCTGGGTGGGCACGTGAAGACCGCACGGACAGCGAACGTGCCATCCAATCAGAGATGGGCAGAGTGGCCTCCTTCTGCGCTTTTATCCTGGGCGCTGCTAGTTAGCGACAGTGTTGTTATTTCTCCGGGGGACATGAAGGGTTGAGTGTGTATTCGCATGATTGACGGATATGGTCGTTGTTGTAATTTGATTCATGAGTAATGAATAATTTCCCCACTGTTTGTTCTACTACCGTGGGAGCACATAATGTCAGGCTGGTTTAAGACAATATTACTCACTGCTAAGGGGGGGGGGGGGGGGCAGGGGGTTGTATGTAGATTTGCGTGTGAGCGTGCGTTGTGAATGCCGTTGCATGTTATAATTGTATGTTGTATACCGGCAGCTCGTTTATCGTAAAGTAATGCTCTTGTGATTGCAGAGCTGTATTCTTCCGGTACCTTTAAGGAGACAGAGATGGATAGAAATGTTTATTACCACTAATAGGAACACGCCAAAGTTAACAGGGCTGAAAATAGAGTTTATTTATGTTGGATGTGTAAGTGAGAGCTGTATTACTTATTCATTCTGTTTGTGCTTCCAGAACCACTCACACCATCAGTTCATAACATAATCACATAAATCAGTTCATAGCTAATCAAACTCAGTTCTTGCCGAACATCAAAGAGCAGATTGCCTATCCATTTCACCCTAGATTTGTTTTTACAATAACAGTGTGCTTTTTAATAACTACTTTTAGTAATAATAAGTGCTATAATTAGCTATCAATATGGTGTATTGGTTGAGTAACAATGAACCTATTATTTTAGACATTGTTTAATAATGTATTATGATTGGATAGGACAAGGGTGTTTATAAAACTGTTCGTTCCAGAGAACACTGTGTATTTCTTTAACAATACTCTTGCTATTGCATAACACTTGGCTGCCATTTGCTGGCTCTACTTAATGTGTGTGGGTGTCTATGCCTACATTATGCACCATATTCATAATTAGAAATGATTTGTGAGAGGGAGCTAATTCAATGGTGTGTGTGTGTGTGTGTGTGTGTGTGTGTGTGTGTGTGTGTGTGTTTGCAGAAAGGGCGTCTCCACTGCGACCCCACCTTCGAGCTGGAGGAGATGATACTGGAGTCGCGTCCGCTCCACAAGAAGAAGAAGAGGCTGGCCAAGAACCGTTCCCGTGACAACAGCAAGGACTCTCAGTCGGTGAGCCACCAGCGCCCCATCCCCACCCTGACCTCTGATCTCCACGGGGGGGCCCAGGACACAAGGGGCCCGAGAAACCACCCCGGAAACCAGTTAAAGAATGTATAAACAGCATAACCAGTTGATTTTAGAAGTTTGTAGATAAAGATAAATGGCTAGGTGGTCCATGTTCCCATGTGTGTGTGTGTGTGTGGTGATGGCTGATCTAAGCTTCACAATGTGCAACAGGTGTGCAGCCTCACCTTGCTCCAGCGTCCAATCAGTCTGACCCTGGCCAGCTGAGGCCGCTTAAACCAGCCATCACCCACACACTCCCACAGTCCCCAGTGTATACAGACCTTCAACTATATTACAAGGATTCATTTTCAAAACATTTCAAGAAATCCATGAAATGTTGTCTTGGTCTATAGTTAAGAAATGCAGTGGTGCGATCTACAAAAAAATTATTTTGTTGTGACAGGCTCCTGTTTTCTATTTTTTATAAAACAGAGAAACAAAACATAGCCTTGGGCCGTTTCTCAATTAGTGTTCTTGTCTGTACTTGTGTACTTGCGTTCTCGTGAAACGTCATCAATCGTAGCCCAAGTATTGTTCCAATTCAAAGTACGCATCAAGTCAAGTACAGTCGTAAAACCCGGAAGTGTTCTCGATGCGTTCTTATACTGGCCGTTCCATCGAGGATGCATCGGAGGTGACTTGTGTGGACTTTGGACCGTTAAATATCCCAGGATGCACTTCGCATTCCCATGTTTTAAAATATTAGTATGTAAGCTATAATAATAGGCTATATAGGAACATTTTAAATACATAACAAAAATGAAGACCTATTCATTCAAAATATTAACATACTATTTTAAAATGAAGGCTGGGGTTTAGTTTTATATAATTTGTTTATATTGTTCAGTAGTATATGCCTACGTGAGGCCATATAGCAGTTAACAGAGCTGAGGTGGTGACAACATCGAGTCCGCTGCTGTTCCAGTTGCAGGTGCGTACTCGCGTCCTCGGAAGTCTGTACTTGGAAGTCCGGACTTGCCAAGTACAGACGCGAGTCCGTAGTTCGCATACTTGGTATTGAGAAACGGCTATGGTGTCTGTTGTAAAGCTACTACTTAATATCACTTAGATCACGTACTCAAAAACAACTGCTCTGATTCCAGAACAATCTGCTCCTGTTTGTTACCAAGAGGGCCGTGGAGGAGTGTAGAGTGGGGGTTCTCCAGTAGCTGAGAGGGGCCGTTCCACTGCTGAAGTGCTGTTGAGCATAATGCTTAATCGCCCTTTCATTGAAAATGGGACTGGCTATTTCCATCGGGCTGAAATAGAAAGTTCCGGAAACACTCAAATCATTTAAAAGCCCTTTTATTCTCCTTCCTGGGAAGATGGGCTATTTTTACAGTTTGGGCTCTCCGTATTGAAATGTGCTTCTGTTCTTTTCCTGCCTTACCTGATTAGGTCTCTATTTCCTGTGACTGTAATTTGATCTGTATGGCCCTCGTGATAACAGACAAATGTATTTCATGAGCAGAATCCATGAGCGCTGTTTGAAATCAGTTTGCAATCAGGTATCCCGCTGGTTCTCAGCCATTCTGAATCTGTGGTTATTACTGCATTATTGATGCTGTGGTCGGCCATATTGAGGCACTGGGAGTGAGGTTAACCCGCCCTCCACTCTGTTACGTCTACATATGACCATGTGTGCGCTGGTCGCCAACATGCCGGCCACCGTTGGCCACGATCCTGGACGGAAGCGCCGCAGAAACGGGCTGAATCCAGCACCTTTACACCGGCTGTCTTCGAGATGCGAATGCCACAGGCTGATGAATGATTCATGCTCCTCTTCCTGTTCAGAGGTTCGGGAGCATAGTGGTCCCCCCCCACCCCCATCCCCTGATTCAGACATCGTTTAGTCAGGCCTGCGAGACGTCATCCCGGTGGTTCTCCCGACCGAGGAACCTGCTCGTGTCAGCCTCTCGATAAACACGTCCACCGCATTACTGGCGCCTCTCATGCAAGCGTGTCTGCGCCATGTGCGCTAGTCTCTCCCTGGCAAGGTTGGAGTATCAGATTGCATGGATGCATCATTTGTGTGTGTGTACTTGTGTGTGTGTGTGTTTGTGTGTGGGTGTATTTGTGTGTGTGCATCTGTGTTTTTGTGTGTATTTCTGTGTGTGTGTGTGTGTGTGTGTGCATGTGTGTGTGTGTGGGTGTGTGTGTGTGTGTGTGCGACCTGCTAGTGTGTTGTGGCGTGTTGCGTTGTAACCAGGATTATTAAATGATGAAGCTCGCCGTGCCGTTGTCATGGCCCCAAGTGCTCCCGGAAAATAGGAGTTTCTATTTTAGGCTTGAGACAAATATCCTGTTACGGCACGGCATGCCAACCATTCACGACTTCTTACAACTCCAATAAGTCTCAAAGGAAAATATAAATATCACAAAGGACTCATTTTTATTATTAGGCATCTTTCACCAGTATCCAGATGTGGAGGATGGTGAATCCGGTTCTGGGCGGTTTCTTTAATGATAATTACAGTTGTAGTGCCATGGAGGAGGCTGACGGCCAAACACGCGTGTCTCAGTAGTTCCTCATAATGAAGAATGAATGGCGGCCGGCGTCATTCATTTCCAATATTTCCATAATGTCTTCTATAGGACTCCTGGGGGGCGGTAATGATGTTATCCATGATCAATGATGACATCTCGGTTTAACGTGATCATTTATCAAGTTGATGATGATGATGATCAAGATAACGATGCTAATGACGCATTGTGTCTGTGATCTGCAGGAGAATGACTACTTACAGGAGTGCCTTGAGGTGGTGCAACAAGAGTTCATGATCTTCAACCGGGAGAAGTAAGCCACTTTCAAAACAAACCCCTTCTCCCTCTCCATCTCCCTCTCCATCTCTCTCTCTCTCTCTCTCTCTCTCTCGCTCTCTCTCTCTCCCTCTCTCTCTCTCTCTCTCTCTCTACCGAATACTCTCTCTACCCCAGAAGGTGAGGGCTGCGGTCTGGCCTCATTTAAACCCTGGAAACAAAAGCGCAAGACGCAACACTAAGAAAATAAAAAAGTTTCCAAAAAGTAAAGCGTTAATGCAGCAGCACCCCCGTTGCAGTGGGCCAGTTAGCCAGAGCTGCATCGCACTGCGCTCTCCCCTCGCCGCAACACATTTAGGGAATTACAGATGAAACACGCAGCGGTAAATGCTGCACAGCTGCCGCTACACTGGGTACAGACAATGGCGCTTACCTGTTTCTAATTCCAACACACCAAACAAGCACATTGACAAGGCCTTCCGCTTTTAGTTTGACTCGCTAATGAAATTGTCTATTGCAGTTCAACCAAAGCCTTTGAAATGAGTTTATATAAGACAATAAGGATGTTATGTGAACGTCCTTGAAAGACCCTTATTGATAAAGCCATGTTAGACTAAATTATCTCCACCAAAGGCCCAACTACTTAGACCAGAATGGTGAGTGTATCCAGCATATGCCTCGGTTCCCACTCTACAGTGAATGTACTGTGTGGTGACCGATGAGTGCCTTGCCTTATAAAGCAGGGGAATAGTAGTTTGGTACCTTATGAGGTTACATTTATAAGTTATTAGCTCATTTATTATTGAACTATCCCTGCTTTGCCTCCATTATGCAGCATGAAAGACAACAACAGCAATAGCCTATTGCCCTAAATAATAATGCAGAAAAAAATTTGCATTAAAACCAGAACATGTTTACTTGTATGTGTTACTGCATATGTGTGAGCGTGTGTGTGTGTGTGTGTGTGTGCGTGTGCATGCGTCTGCCTGCCTGCGTGCCTCCGTGTGTGTGTGCGTGTGAGAGTGTTTCTATCACTGCTTTATGCACACATATATGCATGTGGTGTGCGGTACTCCACCAACACCTGTGTTGCCTTTGTGTGAATGTGTGTGTGTGTGTGTGTGTGTGTGTGTGTGTGTTCTTCTGTGTGTGTGTGTGTGTGTGTGTGTGTGTGTGTTCTTCTGTGTGTGTGTGTGTGTGTGTGTGTGTGTGTTCTTCTGTGTGTGTGTGTGTGTGTGTGTGTGTGTGTGTGTGTGTGTGTGTGCGTGCGTGCGCGTGCGTGCGTGTGTGTGTGTGTGTGTGGTTTGGCCCCGTCAGGTTGAAAAGGCCTCAGGACGAGGGCCGGTCGGAGGCCGGGGAGGGGGAGGGGGAGGGGGAGGGGGCTGAGGACGACCCGGAGGCGGAGCCTGAGGCGGGGGGCGGGGCCACTGACGACGACGACGACAACGACCCGCCGGGCGCCGGCCCGCCCGAACCCGGGTCCTCCTCTTCCAAACGCAGCATGTGTGGCTCTGTGTGCTCGTCACCCGGAAGCTGCTAGCGGATCTCTCTCTCTCTTTCTTTTCTCTCTCTCTCTCTCTCTCTCTCTCTCTCTCTCTCTCTGTTTCTCTCTCTCTCTCTCTCTCTCTCTCTCTCTCTCTCTCTTTCTTTCTCTCTCTCTCTCTCTTTCTTTTCTCTCTCTCTCTCTCTCTCTCTCTCTCTCTCGCTCTCTCTGTTTCTCGCTCTCTCTCTCTCTCTCTCTCTATCTTTCTTTTCTCTCTCTCTCTCTCTCTATCTTTCTTTTCTCTCTCTCTCTCTCTCTCTCTCTTTCTCTTTCTCTCTCTCTCTCTCTCTCTCTCTGTTTCTCTTTCTCGCCCTGCCTATTGCTCCGGTGTTGCTATGCCTATAGATACTCTCTCTCTCTCTCTCTCTTTCTCTCTCTCTCTTGCTCCTTGACACACTCACATCCCCAACGTGTGTGGCTCGGACAAGCAACAGAGGACCACAGCAGAAGCCAAGATGACACAAACCCCCACCTCCCCCCCCCCTCCCCTCCCCCCACCTCCCCCCCCCCCCTCCCCTCCCCTCCCCTCCCCCATGTCTGTAGCATCTGAAGCCTCCCTAAAGTCTAGCTCCAACTTCTATGCAAAATAAGGTTATAGCATGACGATAGAGCCTCGCTTTTTTTTTTGGGGGGGGGGGGGGGGGAAGGGAGGGTTCGGGGGAGGGGTGAAGGGGCAGGAAGTACTGGGGGGGGGGGGGGGGGGGTGCAAGACCTTCCTGCCTGACCTCTCTCCATCTTCACCCTCCCGACAGGCAGGGTTCAATAATTTAGCAGAACTTCAGAAAAGTTACTCGTAGGAGACTTTCTGTTCGCCTCTCTTTCTCTCGCGTTCTCTCTCTCGTTCTCTCTCTCGTTCTCTCTCTCGTTCTCTCTCTCACTCTCTCTCTCTCTCTCGTTCTCCCCCCCCCCCCCTCTCTGCTTTCAGTGCACTTGCCGCCGCCTCCACATGCACAGACACAAAGCACACGCACACAGACACACACACTCACACAGTGATCCTAAAATACAAAAGCGGCTGCTTTTCCTTCCTTCCTCCATTTGACTGCCCCCCCCCCCCACCGCATTTCATCACCTGACCTGAAAAGAAAACCCCTCCCTCCAGACTGCCACCGTGGAGCAGAGCCCCCCCCCCCCCCCCCCCCTCCCAGCGTCTTATTTCCTCTCCGATACTTTAAGCCCCGTCCACCGGCCGACGCCTAATTCATCCTCATCGCCGTGACAACGTTTCGGCCGTCCTCTCCTCCCGCCGCCCATCCCCCGGTGAAGCGAGAGCTACTTGATATTCCGCTGTGTGTGTATCTAGGTCCTGTTAATTAGCTCATTGGTCCTCTACTGTGTGTAACTAGGTTCCCTAGAATCGTAGTGTTCATCCACCACCACACCTGCTGGGAAAAAAAAACAACCCCGTTTGATGCTTGGTAACGTCTTAAGTAACAGTGGCCAACATGTAGTTTGATTTCAATCTAGCTTCAATTTCCCCCCCCCCCTCCCAAGTCTCTTGGGACACCGGACGCTACGTGAGAGAACGGGTGACAGAGGGACGCCGCTGCGTCCCTCTGTCCCCCACCCGCGCCGTAGTCGCGTGTTACCGTCGTCGTGTGTTTTGCCGTAGTCGTGTGTTACCGTTACCGTTAGTGTGCGTGACGGCGGCGGCGCGGCCATTAAGGACGCCCGCCCCCGTCCATCATCTCTGCCAGGAAACGCCTAGGAACATGTAGCAAAAACCCACCTTAAAACCCTGACGCCTGACCAACATGTCTCAATAAGGATAACAGTAATAGAAATGTAAAAAACATCCATTGTAAATAGCATAGGTTATTAAAGAAAAAAAAAAAAAAAGGACTAAGAGACCACAGTTTTATGTGGGCCCGGCGGCCTCCTGACGCTCCTGACGCTCCCGACGTTCCGACGCGTGGAAGGGACGCCACAGCCCTCCGCTCCTCTTTCCAAGTGTGCAGGCACAACTTGTAGGCGAAATATGCCAAAGCTTTTCTACCATTTGCATAACCATTTCTATAAGGAACTCTGTCTGAATGTAGCCGTCTCTCCCTCCCTCCCTCCCTCTCTCTCTCTCTCTCTCTCTCTCTCTCTCTCTCTCTCTCTCTCGCTCTCTCTCTCTCTCTCTCTCTCGCTCTCTCTTCCCGGTGTGATGTCTAAAGCCTAGATGTTCCTTCTGCAAGATAAACTACTGTATCGTTTTTACAACCCTGTTGTGAAGCTGTATGAGTGTTTGAAAAGTACACACACACGCAAGCACGCACGCACGCACAACCACACACACACACACACACACACACATACATATATATAACGTGTTTGAGGTGGATATACCATCAGGACTCAATGATTAGATTATTAAGCCTCTTCTAAAGGATAGGAAATTGAATCTTTAAATCCATGCAAACATGCCATGAAAAGATAAGTGCATTATTTACATCCCGTGGTCTTTTTGCATGTACTAAACCTGTATTAGCCTGTTTTTATCCGGCGCCTGGGTCCGAGTCATGTCTGGCTCACCTGTGCATGCACAAGCTTTTGTTAATTGCAAGCCTTGACACTCAGTCCAAGATTGACACAGGTGGCGCCCAATCAGAGTAAAGAAGGAGTTTTACGTAAACATCTGTACCTGTACAACCGATAGAGTTCCTGTGGCGTATGGACGGCATGATAAGTGTAGATTATATCCAGTGTCTTTTCGCATCCGAAAGGTTTTTCCTAATGCCTTGTTCAAGTATGCCGGCTTTTTCCCTCTCTGGATGATTTGATTTGTTTAAGAAAAATCAAAGCATTTGACCTTTTCCACAGGTAAACCTTTCCCCTTTATCAGTTTAGGAGATAGATATGGAATACAGAGGGTCAGTTCAGCACCAGGGCAGCCTCTGCTGTCTCTTTAATATGCTGAATGCTCAACAGGCAGGAATATGTGCCGTCATTTCCGATAACTTTAATAGGTGGTCGAGTCTCGCTTTAAGACAGACCATCAGAATAAACGACAGAACCTTTGTTACGATTCAACATTTGACTACAGAAATATGCTATCTAATATAAATAATTATTTTGATAAGTGATTTTTGTGTAGATTGTCTACTGCAGTACTGTCATCGGTGATCAATCCTAATTCGGCATTTCTTGCAAATCCTTTCAATGTTTTTCGGTGTATTCGTATGTTGGACTTTGTCATTGTGAGCATATTAACCTGAGCTGTTGAAATATATTGTGTTAGTGTTTTGCCAAGAAAAAAAACAGCATGACTTCTATTCAAAACATTTGAATACATTTTAACAACATACAATCCAGTGCCATGTTGAGAAAACCAACGTCATGAATGCCATTCCTTCCCTGTGTGTTCCTGTTCGACAACAAGTATTCTACACTGCAGAAACCGAATGACCTGCAAGTCAGGGCCACCAACAACCAAGGCCTTGTACAGAACCCACTCAACCCCCTGTGTTTAAAAGAAAACATGCTGCTTTTAAGTGCTTTGATAAAGAAATAAAATTACTACCAACGTTGAAACCTTTTATGACCGAGTCTCTTTCAAATATATGTTTCAGGTTCTCTTTATTGAGGTTGCCATACACACTTTGTTATTGGAGCTGTTCATTGTCCACAGGGGGCGACAGACGCATAAAGGATTGATTCCCTTGCGAATTAATTGGTCTAATAAGACTGAAGTCAAAATCGTAGCTAAAATGCATAAATCATCTTTAAAATGGAGATTAGTAGTACAAACAATATAAAGTAGAGAACAATAGTAAAGGCTAGTAGATCTAGCGAAGAGTGTTAATCATTTGTGTCTGAATTTGTCTTTCTGCGGCCACCTATAAACTTTATGTAAGAACAAATTAAATTTTGAGCTAAATCAAATAACTGGTGTAAAAAATATGCATACCCAATGTCTATACTCGTATCTTTGATATTATTTTGTGTCAAACGGCGCAAATTCTCCTTGTCCTTCGAGGATGTCCACCGATGGTGTCCCGGTAATGTCCAGTAGAGGGCCCCACTCCGGTGCTTCGATGGCGTCCAGAAGAATGGCCAGCTCATCTTCCAACTTCTCCACTGTGTCTTCAACTTTCTTTGGAGGATAATAGGAGACGTGTTTGTGTAGTTATATAACCAACATGGATAATAGATTGGCATCCAGTTTCCTTAACCATACATGTATTCGCTACACATTCATTGTAAGGTAAGTTTAGGGCCTGGACACAAGTGTGTATAACAGTATTCTGAGAAGCATTTTATATAATTATGGTCACTGGGAAAATGTATGAGTTTGAGGAAATACTAAGGATTCCTTGGCAGAAGCGTCTGTTTCTTTTCCAAACCACTGACGACCCGCTGTAGAACAGTGGGCTGGAAGTAGGAACCGTATTGTGGAGGAACCGTTACCTTCTCCACTACATCCAGGCGGTTATGGAGTCTGCTGTGGTCTTGACAGGCACTCGAACGTACAGCTCTGGGTTTGATGCCAGAATGACCTCCTGCTAAACACAGAGATACATATCAACACCATGGGCATATATTCAACCCTTACTTGACTGTACAGATCGGCCTGCAGGCTCCAAACATGAGTTGACTTGTAATACCCCATACTAAATATTGGCATTTCCTAATAAGAGTAAGTAGGCTATGAACTTAGTGCTAAGATAAGGAATGCTCTGCCTTTTGTGTTTTTTAAGAACAAATTGCTCATCACCTGAAACAAATGAAGAACAAAACACATTTGTAGGAAGCCATGAACAGCCTTCACAAGGCTGTACTTGTACAACCCAACTGGGGGTTACCGTATTGGGGGAAAGGGTGAGCTGCATGCCACCAGAGACAGGAGATAAACAGGGCATCTAGCAGTGAGGATGTTTCAGGAGTCGGTTCAGAGCACAAGAACAGTGAATCTGAACTGAGTGCACATTTTGCAATTTTCATTACACTTGCAAAATCAATGTGACATTCCTACACTTATATGCATGCATAGGAATAACACTGTGATACACACACAGTGATGTTAATTAATCCATAAATGTTATGACTGTGGCTGACCTTTTCAATTGGTATTTCAATATGGCAGATGTGCTGGACCAACGGCTGAACTCATTACAAAGAAAGACAGTCGTATGCAAATTGGAAATAATCTTTTGAAATTGGCCAGGTTTGTATGAAATGGTCAGCACCCCTGTTTTACATTAAAGACAAGCAAGACATGCAGAAATAACCTACATGGGACTCAATCTTCCCAGATTGGGAAGGCAGCCGGTGCAGCTCTGAGACCAACCAAGCTCTAAAACATGTCCACTTGACCTAGTTTGATATCAGAGAAGCTGGCTCAGCCCAATAAGATCAGCAACTACAAGGATCCAATGGATTTGCTGATCCTCTATTGCATAAAAAGTGGTAAAAAGATGGCAGTCTTTTGCGGGAATATTGGCAGACTAAACGATATATGAGTCTGCAGGCCTTTTAAAGATGTGCTCTCTGCACTATTAGAATTAGGTATTAGGATTAATTAATAATTAATTAATTAGGAATTAATAAATTAATAAGTAGGGCTGTATGGGTTGGGTTTATTAAATTACACAACCTTTCCATGGCATAATCCAGAAAGGAAAATGGCTTTTGTGTTTAGAATAGGACTTCAAGGTTGGGATGTGTTTACATTTTACCTTGTCTAATACTGCAATGTTTCTAATTAGCAGCCTTGCTTTGAAGCCAGCAGATTGCCAAACAAACCAGCATTCCTGTGGTGAGCTGTCTGTTACTTTATTTGCATCTGTGGCCGTCTGTGTTGTTGTTGTCTAAAACGGTTTCCGTTAAAACACACAAACGTGCGTGAGTTTACAAAGAGAATACTAGATAAAGACTAATAACATTTGGATATTTTTTTATCCATTCTATTTGCAATGTTTCATTCGGAATGGGGGTTTCCCTGCCTCCATGCAGACCAAGTCCCAACAACAAGTCTCGTTATTTTAATAGCTAGCAGGCTATTTTCTGCCACGAGCCAAATCACCTTGAGGCTTTTCCATCTCTGGACACATCTAGCTCCAATTAGCGTCCCCTGTTCTGAAAGCTGAAGGGAGGAGAATTGGCAGATCTGCGGTCCCTCTGGCCAGCATGTGCAGCTGTTGGTGTGTTGATCAGCGATGCTCACAATACAGGGCCTAAACGATGGCAGCTTGAAGCAACAACACAAGCCTTAACACAATGCTCTTCTAATCTTCTAATTACAAATCCACCGTCTGATTGGTAAGGCCGAATCTGTTACAATAGCTGTTAAAGTTATCCAGCTCCCCTGATACACTGACCCCGCCCGTCAGGCTCCTCACCTTATCTTGCCGGAGTCGTGCCCCTTCGTCTCAGCTGCTGTCCCCTCATGACGGGGTGCCCTGCGTTCATCTGCTCTACTCCACTTATTTTAAATACCATATGCAAATGGGATTTATTACCATATACATAAAGGTTGAGACATTCTCAAAACCTTTGCGAGTAAGAATGTGAATGAATATGAATGAACCCCTCATACCCAATTAAGCAATGACTCGCATCTCAATCAGTTGTAAGTGCTTTAATTCAACCAATGCCACACTTTTGCAATACCTCTTTACCTCTAATACTTATTTATCTAATACAATATTTTTAAAGACTTGAATGGATACCATATAACCCAGCAGATGTATATAGCACCAGTATTACTAAACGTATCACCATCCTCTTATCAGCCTGCCTCAGTACACACTGGGTGAGAGAGGCCGGGGTGTTCAGTGCAATGACTCCTCATGTCTCACACTTGACAACCTCGGCGACAGAGCAACTCAGGTGCGGCCACGTCCCGTACACAGGTCCCAGGAATGCAACTGTGTGTTCGACATCAGAGTCCTGTCTCTGTAGCCCGGGATTAAATGACCCGACACGACCAGCGAAGACTGATGATGGAGCGCATCCCGCTTGTTATTGGTCGATGCACTCGAGTTATTGTTATAAACACATTATTTCGGCGCTGGCAGGGAACGTGGCAGAGCACAGACAGCCGCATCTCGCCTGACAGGAACAAATGCAATCCGCTGCGAGACATGGGCGAGGAGAAGCGAAAGGCCAATATGATTGAGGCGCTGAGGTGGAACGAGAAGACGCCATCGAGCCTTAGCTGACCGAGGGCCCTAGTTTGTTATTCTATTTCCACAAACCTCAACGCCCCGGCGATGGCTGGACGGGGCTGCAGGTTCCGCACCCCAGCTGTGTTTGTGTGGGTGTGTGTTTGTGTGTTTAGGTGTTCACTACAGGTTGAAGAGACGTATCGATATGCGTGATCAAGGCTGTGCGTTCTGAGTGATTTCTGAGTGACTTTTTTTATCATTTATATTTTATACTGTTTATACCGTCTATTTTGTTTGCCCTATTTGTTGTTGTTTGTTCTGTTTGTCTTGTCTTCTCCTTACTTTAGCATTTTGTTTAGCATTTTCCATTAGCGTCTACTTTTGTTGTATTAGTACTTGTATTAGTAGTACTGTATTTTTT
>NC_140277.1:11729656-11753629 GCF_964030765.1 Micromesistius poutassou
GCTGAGCCAGGGGCAGATGCATGATGTCTGGGACACACTGATGACAGTTCTTTCTCCTGGCCAATAGGGTTAGAGCTGGCTGTGATTCAGGCCAGTAAGCAGGTGCCCCCCTACCACCACCACCTCTACTGGGCTTTGTCCCTATGAGTATATATTATCTCCGACTCCAACGCTCGCAATCGGCTCCCATTTTGTGCAGATGAGCCTTCAGTTCACGGTTCCCCAGTTAACACCTTAAGTCGGCATTCATCTCCTTAGTGCGTCTGACAAGCAGTGCGTCACTGCAGGGGCGGCCGAGAGGCAGTAATCCCAGTCTGGCGCCAGGAATAGAAGCCCTGGGAGGTACAGCCACTGGCCCAGGCTGTACCTGGCTGCACAGGGCCACCCAGGCATGTGTCCTGGGGTAATCCCTTTTTAAATAGCACCTGGCCGGCCCAGGACCGGAGGGAAGGAGGGAGGAGAGGCTGGGGGGGACGGATGTTACACAGTAAGAACACAGGCAGACAGGGTCCTCTTCTCCCTCGGACACATCGTCTCTCCGTGCTCACACGCCGAATAGAGAGAGAGGGAGAGAGAAAAGAAGGGAAACTGTGGCTGATATTCCCAGGAAGGAATACAGCGGGGTTTCTTTTTTTCCAGGATGAACTTTGCCGCTCAGTTTTTCTACTCCAGATACCTGAGTGAGCGACTGGAGAGGCTCTACTCTCCCCGGCCGGCGATGACAGACTGCGTGGAGAATGACCCCTTCTGGCAGAGGTGGGAAACTGCAGCAGACCCTGATTCCCTAGACACTGATACCCTAGACCCTGATACCCTAGACCCTGATACCCTATACCCTGATACCCTATACCTTGATACTCCAGACCTTGATACCCCAAATCCTGATACCCTATACCCTGATACCCTAGACCCTGATACCCTAGACCCTGAAACCCTAGATCCTGATACCCTATACCCAGATACCCTAGACCCTGATACCCTAGACCCTGAGTCCCCGGTCCATAAAAACCCCCTAGTGGCCGCCCCTACCCCTCTCCTGCCCGAGGATGACCTCCCGCGGCCCCTACACCTAGAGGAGCAGCAGAATCCTGCCATCGGTTCTGGTATTAACCGTCCGTCCCTTCCTTCATCATGCCCGGCGCCTCCTCATCCTGCGGCCCTTCCAGCCCCTCCTCCTCGTTCGCTAACTAAGAAACAGCCGAGCGGAATGACAACCTCCTCAGAACTCCTCCCACCGTTACCTCCGCCGTTACCTCCCCACACTAATCCCACAGCGGCAGCCTCAGAACCGACTTTTATAACACCGACGGCAGTCATGAACCCTCGCTTGCACTCGGGGACTCCTAGTCGTGTCCGTGCACAGGAGTCAAAGCGTACTAGTTGGACCTCGATCCCTCCCCGGCCCCAGGACCCTCCCCGGCCCCCGGTCCCTTCCAGGGCGCGATTCCGTGTCCCATCCCTGCCCACCAAACTAGCCCGCTCTGTGGCTTCCACCCTGGCCTCCCCATCCAGCCCCCAGGCCTCTCCTCCCTCAGCCACCCCCTGCCCTCTCCTCATCTCCCTGCCAGCTAGTGTTGGTGGTCTCTTCTATGCTCTGGTGAGCTTTCTCCTCCGCCTGGTCCTCTCCTTCGTCCTCCTGATCCTCCCCAGGTAATTCCCATGTCCATCTGTCTATTAAAGACAGAAATGATTAGGCTTTTCAAAGTCTATTTTAAAACAGACGTCTCAATGCATAGTAAGCATTGCATTTGAGTGGATAACGACAAATTGATACACCCATAACATTGTCAATCTGCTTGAGAGGTTCTTGGATATGGATAATCCCTTAGTTAGCATAATCCTATTGTGCTTTTTATATTTTATTCTGTTTTGTTTGTATGAATCAAGTGTATTTGAATGGATGCAGGTTATTGGTTCAGGATTTAGAGCAGGATTTTAAATTAGGTTTTGGTTGGCAGCCTGTATTGTGCAGAGTGGGGACAGCATTGTGTGTGAGAGTTGTTGGTACCGGGTATTGTTACCTTGAAGAGAGGTGAACGCATCTGTCAAAAAGAGGCAGCTGAGCTCTTTTTACTGTGTCTCGACACAGTAAACTTTTGCTGGTAAACCTAAAAGTATTTCATTTGAATCGGGGTCCCTGAATGCTGCCCTGACTTCAGTCTGACAACTATGAAAGATGAAACTACCTTGAAAGTAAATTGAGTTTCTTCTTCTACTTGACTCAGACAAGGTAAACAAATACAAACTTCAGACCGGCACAGAACCAATGCATTGTACATGGGTATAGTCATAGTGACTTTAATAAAAGTGAGTGTCCCCATGTTGACTGCTATGCTATCCCACCTGAACGTTAACATGTTGCACCAAATGCAACAAAATGATGAATCTAGACTGAAAGAACTGAACACTGGATAAGAATCGTCTGGATCTCCCTCTCCTTCATCACCGCCCCGTCTCAAACCCACCGCCTCCTCCCTTTTTCCCCTCCGTAGCGAGGAGCTGCGCTTGGGCCCCAACCTGCCGCAGGGCTGCAAGAAGGGGGGCCCTGGGATGTTCAACGGTATCCCCGGCCGCAGACCCACCCTCATCGAGCCCGAGCGGCTGAAGGACTTTGGCGAGGAAGAGCTGCTCAACGGGGACGTGAGGGTCTGGGAGGCTCGGCCGTCGGGACGCCCCGAGATCCAGATGACGGAGCCCCCCAAGATCAGGAGGATGAGTGAGTTCAAGTCCCGGGTCAGGCCGTCCACGGACTACCTCCGCTTCGAGGACATCAGTGCGGCCACCTTCAAGATACAGTCGGCCATCCAGAAGACGCCCTGCACGGTGCGCCATGGGTTTTTACATTTGGAGTGCTCCACAGGCCACGTTTAATGACTCAGAATAGGGCAGGCGAACATCTCCTGTGAAGCCCTTTGAGACACTGTGATTAAGGGCTTTAAAGATATAATAGCCTTGCCTTGATTTTATTTATTTATTTACCATTCTTCAGTGTTATGATAGATCTAATAGTGTGCACAAAGAAAGATTTTGATCATAATCAATTAATAACAATGAACATTATTAATGAAGTAACAACCAATTGTTCTTAAACACATGGAGGCTACATTGTTAAAATGCAACTGATCATCAAATGCTGTGGATTTACAAAATGCCGCGTGTGTGCGTGTGTGTCCAGTACTCCAGGCTGTCCAAACAGTATGGCATGGAGATCTACCTGAAGAAGGAGCACCTGCACTATACCGGCTCTGTGAAGGAGAGAGGAGTCTTCTACCTGCTCACCTCGCTCACACAGGTGGGAGATCTAAACACTCAGTAAGAGAGAGAGGAAGCTAAAGATAAACACAGAAAGAGTGAGACATATAGAGAAACACAAAGAGACAGTGTCAGAGAGAGAGAGAGAGAGAGAGAGAGAGAGAGAGAGAGAGAGAGAGAGAGAGAGAGAGAGAGAGAGAGAGAGAGAGAGAGAGAGAGAGAGAGACAGTGCTGTAGCCCTGTAAACGTATGTTTGTTATACGAAAGACCTTTGAATCTTAGACCGATACTACAGACAGTGAGCGAGGAACAAAGAGGAGAGGATTTCTTGATAATTCTCCTCGCTCGACATCAAACATAATACATTTGGGTTGGGTCGACCCTATTTGACCCTATTGTTGTGTTGTCCTCCGGACCCCAGGAGCAGCAGAAGAAGGGCGTGATCGTGGCCACGGACTGCAACTTCTCCATGGCGGTGGCGCACCACGCCGTGGAGCTCAAGATCCCCGTCTTCGCCATCATGCCGTCCAGCTGCTCCGTGCCGCGCCTCCGCGTCTACCGGGACTACGGCGCCATGGTCATCTCCTACGGCACCGCCGCGCGCGACTCCCGCAACCACGCCTGTCACCTGGCCAAGGACAACGGCTACCTCTACCTGGAGGAGTGAGTCCAGCCGGTGGACATTTTGTTACTGTTGTTGTTGGTTTGGTCGTCCCCACACTATACCTGAGACCACAAAAAAAAAACAGAAGCCAGACATTCAAATCCAACCCCTTAACGACACAACCCTTTGTTAGTCGTAAATTGTCAGTTTTTCGGTTTGTCTAATTGGTAATGTCACGAGAGGTATGACACTTGATTGGCCTACTGGCTTCCGGTGCCAGATGATGTCATCATATTGGACATCACTTAAATAAAAAAATGATATGTGAATTTTGTGAGTTTCAGGAGGATTAATGTGTTTTGGTGACTTTGACTAGACACTCAAACTATTCAGTTTTTGTACAGCATTAATAATATACTCTATAGTAATCTCTCTCTCTCTCTCTCTCTCTCTCTCTCTCTCTCTCTCTCTCTCTCTCTCTCTCTCTCTCTCTCTCTCTCTCCCACCCATGTGTCTCCAGGGATGAGCAGGAGGCCTACCTGGCGGGCCTGGGTACCGTGGGCCTGGAGATCTATGAGCAGGTGCCAAAGCTGGACGCTGTGGTGGTGCCGGCCAGCGGACAGTTTGGACTGCTAGCTGGTGCCGCAGCGGCCATCAAACACCTCAACCCACGCATCCTCGTTGTCGTGAGTTTGGGTTGGCTCTTCACTTTGCTTCCTTCGCTCTGTTTTTGTTTGTCTGTTTGTTTTCCTGCAGCTTTCAGCTTTCTGCTTACCTAATCATTGTGGAGGGAAGGGGACTCCATTTTGCCTGAATATGCCCTCAACGGGCCTTAAGCCCACCACATGTTTTTTCCACATTATATTACAACACATTGGCTATAAATCAATGCGTACAATCCCATTTCAGAAAAATGTATCTAATGGTCGATGCATGATTGTCTCTCTTGGCAGGGAGTTGAACCTGAGGGATACCCTCTTCTTCTGCAGTCCCTGAAAACAGGGGCACCATATAAAGACATGACCAGCAGGCCCAACAGCAAACTCTATGGAGGTTAGGAGGTCCATGTTTCATTACCTGATCTAATCGAAGTGGAAGTGGAAAAAAGCATTACAGATTCTACAGTTCATATGAGATGGGATGGATGGGATGGCCGGACAGAACGGGAGGGGTGAAACCTGATTACTTTTTCTCACGTCTCCTCTCCTGCGTAGATCTTGCTGAACATTCACTTGGGATACAGACCTTCCAGCTGGCAAAGAAGCATGTGGACAAAATCATCACTGTCAGGTACGGCCTCTTAAGAAACCTCACAATCTCACCTGTGGTAGTATTTGGTTTCAAAAGGAGCAATCCAACGTTTTAAATCATTAACTGACTACTGTGAGCATTACAAAGCCCAATGATTTGCTGTGGCGTCCCTTTCATAATTAAAAGTTTAAATAATAGTTTAATTTCCTAGCAGAGGTAAAGGATTGGAAACCACACCAAAATGGCAAGATGTCTCCTGACGTCCCTATGTTTCTGTATTTGTTGATATGTTATCACCCCACAGTGAGGAGAGCTCTCTGGTAGCCATGCTGCGGTTTCAGGAGTTTGAGCGCTCCACGGTGGACACAGAGGGGGCCATGGGGTTAGCCGCCATCTTGGCGGGACAGCTACCAGAGCTCAGGGGCAAGAGGTGAGTCGCCCTATGCTAGGAATAAATCATGTGCGTTTCTGTTAGTTTGACTTTTAATGAGGCTCACAGAAGCGTCATCGTAGGACAGCCACAGGTGTTCCTAAAAATAAAACACAACAGAAAGGTCTGTTTGTTTACAATTACAATCCGTACATTAAACACACCATTTGTTGAATGAGTGACAGCTTGTGTTTGTCCTGTGACGACAACTCTGTAAATCCCTCGACTCGTTACAGCAAGAGTACATAAGGAAAGCTAAGCATATAGAGCTAGGTTAATGCAGTATAAGCCCCAGGCTAAATGGAAACTAACTAACGTCTCCAACAAGCTGAGCTTGTTGAACACCCACTGAAGGGTAGAGCTAGAGCTAAGCTATGCTACACCCACTGTAGGGTAGCGCTAGAGCTAAGCTATGCTACACCCACTGAAGGGTAGAGCTAGAGCTAAGCTATGCTACACCCACTGAAGGGTAGAGCTAGAGCTAAGCTATGCTACACCCACTGAAGGGTAGAGCTAGAGCTAAGCTATGCTACACCCACTGAAGGGTAGAGCTAGAGCTAAGCTATGTTACACCCACTGTAGGGTAGAGCTAGAGCTAAGCTATGATACACCCACTGAAGGGTAGAGCTAAGGATAAGCTATGCTACACCCACTGCAGGGTTGCGGTGGTGGTGAGCAGCGCTAACATGGAGCTGGACCTGGTGAGGCAGTGCGTGGAGCGCGCCCTGGTGTTGGACGAGCGCATCAGCAAGTTCACCGTGGAGATGGGGAACCTGCCTGGAGACATGGCCAAGCTGCTGGACTTCCTGTCCAGAGAGGATGTCAGGTGGGTTTCCAATATGTGTGTGTGTGTGTGTGTGTGTGTGTGTGTGTGATATGAATCATGTTATTATTCATATTCGTAGATTCCGCACAAGGTCATCCCCCCCGATGTTTCGAAGACATAATTTGGAAACCACTTTCTTTCCTTCTTTCTACTAGAGATTACCATGGCAACATAGGTCATTAACAATTTAGTAAGGACTTGAAACTTCAAACAGCCGATAGCCTCTCTCTCTCTCTCTCTCTCTCTCTCTCTCTCTCTCTTCTTATGATCCCACCCACTGACAAACACCCACTCAGAAATGTTGGTCACATAGCTGTCTTGGACGAGTACCTATTCCTTCCGTAGTGTCTTCTATATTTGTGGGCCCTCGCCGAGGCCGGCATGTGTAATGGGTTTTGCGTAAGGCTAAATGAGCCTCATAACCCCTGTTCTCAGTCTGACCTTTGGGAAGTCCATTCCTCCTGCTGCTGATTATGTTGGGGAAACCATTATAGAGTTTGGCTCTCTGCGGAACGAGAAGTGAAACTCATTTCACCTTCTCTGTTGTAGCGAACATATTACAGAATCACAGACCTCAATCTCCGTCGTCTGCCTGTCTACCTGCTTGCATGTCGCGCTCCCTTGTCTTTCTGCCTATCTATCTGCATGTTATCGGGTCTACCTGACTCTGTTTGCCTGTGTTGTTGTCTATCTACCTGGTCTACCTGTCTGTCTATTTCCCTTGAGATTTTTTCATTCAGGTGTTATTAGTTTCTATATATTCAAATATTTTGTTTCTTTGTGTGTGTGTGTGTGTGTGTGTGTGTGTGCGTGTGCATGTGTGTGTGTGTCTCTGTCTATTTTTCTCTTTCCCAGGTTACTTGATGTGTGCCATAGGCGACACAGTGACAAAACAGAGCTTTTCAAGACTCAGGTAGGACATTCACACAGCCTAACACTTCAAATTACCATTATTTACACTACAGTCTATAGTCACAGTGGACAAATTGTCAGATTCACAACTACAAACCTTTGATGTTGTCCAAAGTATTGCTCAAATGTTAGATTAGGATCTAGAAGGACAGAATATCACCATGGTGGGTGGCTCTAAGCGGTGCAAATATCTTACACATAGCAGCTGATACTGTGAAACAGCACACAAGCGAAAAGGGAGATACTACTGTTTAAACTCTATTAATGAAGATCATGTGCAACCAACATTGATAAACCGTCAATTGGTTCCCAATGACACATGACTGGGAAAGGTTTTGGGGAATGGTCCCAAAACTAGCATGTCCTATCTGGCTTAAAGCATTGGAAAAGGAACAGTGGGTCAAGTTGGAACACGTAACCCAAATCGCTAATCTGCCCCAACTCCCTCCCCAAGCCCTACACACACACCTTCGGACACCCCAATCCACTCAGTGGCTTTTGTCGCATGAATGACTAGTCAGGACACAATATGGATTACCTCAATACACACAAACAGTGATTAATCAGTAGCGTGTGTGTGTGTGTGTGTGTG
The DNA here is from genome assembly GCF_964030765.1 of Micromesistius poutassou. Taxonomy (NCBI): domain Eukaryota; kingdom Metazoa; phylum Chordata; class Actinopteri; order Gadiformes; family Gadidae; genus Micromesistius; species Micromesistius poutassou. Next base: position 11,737,524 of record NC_140277.1, read on the forward strand.
TGTGTGTGTGTGTGTGTGTGTGTGTGTGTGTGTGTGTGTGTGTGTGTGTGTGTGTGTGTGTGTGTGTGTGTGTGTGTGTGTGTGTGTCAACAGGTGGAGTGTGTGGTGGAGACCAGGGATAAGACGCAGAGCGTGCAGCTGCGTAAGACACTGTGTGAGCGTTACCCTTCGCTGCGCTGGCTGGACCGGTGATCTAGACACACACGTACAGACACACACACATACAGACACACACAACTTAAACAGAGAGTATATTTTTACACTACAGCTTACATGTAAAATCAGACAACAAACTAAAGTTATATGACATACAATGATCAGTATGGAAATTGCAGGTGAATACACTGTCACAATTTATTGGACAGAAGAGCCTTGAGATTAGCCTTGCGTTACGTCTTTTATCATGACATGTCCTTAGAGTTAACATACATTGACATTTAGCAGACACTTTTATCCAAAGGAACTTACAACAATTCATACACACACCTAACCCTAACCCAGTGCCGGGGATCGAACTTGCAACCTTCCAATCATAAGTTTTGCCACTCTAGCTCCTGAGCTGAGCTGATCCCACAGTTCAAAGGTGTTCCGTTTCAAGATGTATAATTTACAGGTTGCTAGAAATACTGTGTCGACCGATTCTTCATTCATAAACATATCATGTAAAAAAGTTCCTGCAGCATATTCTTGAAATATTGTATATATTTATGCATGTATCAAATGTTCGTAGCTTAATTAAAACAGATCCATTAGAATATATTGTGCTTGCCATTGTCTTATCTTTTAGCTATTAGCTATATACACAATACATTGTTTATGTATTAAACTAGTCTATATAACTAACCACTGTTACATTGATGCAGCTAGGACGGCCCCAGGGTACATGGGCTTTCAAAATGCGCTAGAATAGCGAACCAAAGGTCAGACGCCGTGATGACAAATAGATCTCTTTCAAAACCACCGGAAGGTTTTCCGTCAGAGGTGAATTCAGCTGAAGATCACGTGCGTTCTCGCGCTAATGAGACGATGGACCAGTATCCGTTTGAAGGGTGAAGAAGACCACTCCAGCAACCGTTTAAGGCAACTGATGCTCACACTGTTATGTTCGCTGGCCTGCGGCCTTGTGCTTGCTCCGTGCCAAGTCAATTCCATTTATATCAGATCCATGTTGGTAAATACACTTGAACAAAATATAATAATGTTTAACTGTAAAAATACAAACTGGATTTCTGAATGACTGCAACAAAACGGGGCTACCAGCTACTGTGCTGTAATGACGCTTAGCAAGTATAACAATTGTTAAGCATAACAATTGCTTGGAAACGCTTGAAAAAAATTAATACTCGGGCAATTCAAATGGTGATAACTGCCCACAGGAGCTGGGGCTTAGCAACGCTAATTTGCATAAGCCTACATGCTGTCTAATCAATTTCCAGATTGTTATCACCGCATTGAGTCACATGATTACCACACAGTAACCAAATGGTGATAAGTGACCCCATGGCAAATGTTTAAGCTGTCATGTGACTGGTATATTCTAACTTGGTGTGCAAATTATCTTTGTTTAAACGCTAGCCATTTTAGGACCTTTCACTGACTTACACTGCATAAAGGGGTTAGACAGTTAACACGGATACACTATATATGAAGCATTACATTGCTACAGTGCATTGATGAGTGGGTTAGACAGTGAATACAAATACAGGTAAATAGGAGCAGGTATAGGATGAATAACTTGCTCAAGGATGCCTACAGGTGGGATTTATCATTGGGGATTTGAACCAAGAACCTTCAAGCAAGGAGTCAATCACCCTGACATGCGCAAATATTGAAACGGATAAGTCAGACCCTAGGATGCTACTTTTTTTTGCCAGGGTGAAAGAGAATAGAATACCAAATGGTTTAGTTCTTAAATCAGTTTTTATTTTCCAAACATTGCAACACATAAAAAGAATAACCACAGTATGGTTCAGAAAGGTTTTCAAATATTAAGTACCTCAATCTGGAAAGGCAAACGGTATAGTGTCTGGCAGACATTTGTCGCACGCAGCAAGAGTTGTCAGCATCACAGCATCTGGTGTCAAGACTGCTTCACCATGGTCAGCTAACTGTTAAGACACCCCTGGTGTTGGATACACCATCTCACCTATAATATCTCAATCTGAGATCTGATCATTCAGGGAAACGCATCCCGACTAAAGGGACTCCAAAAGCATCCTACCCTTCTCTTTATGTAAACAATTTGTAAACATGGCCCTTAGCCGTGATTAAATGGTTGTTCTTAAGACTTGGTACAGGTTGATTAAGTATTACTTCATATCGTTTTTTCTTACAGCATTCTCTACATTCAAAAGTTACCCAAAACTATACTTCCCATTATTCAAGAAACTATTCAATAATAATAATGATAAAATGATTTATATTTATGTTAATCCAGTTTAGCTCCTTCCCTTGAAAATAAGTTAGGAATGTTTTAAAAGTGAGCTTGAAAGGCAATACTCGATGCTTTCGCTACACATCCTCTATTTTAACCCTTATCCCAGCTCTCTCTGATAAGGACCCTCAGCAGATACAAAGTCAGTCAGAGAGACAGACGGAGAGAGAGAGAGAGAGACTTCAGCTCTCCGGTGTCGGGGGCTTGTGGGAGCTGAGTCAATGCTGCTTAGGCCGCTCAGGGTCGTACTTGACGAGGAGGCCCAGAGAGGCGAAGCCAAACAGGAAGGTCTGGATGAACCATAGGAAGCGGGAGCCGCCATCGGTGATGCCTTTCTTGCTAGGGGGACACAGTAGGTAGGGGGACACAGAACAATTATTCAAATGTTACCTTTTATTTCAGAGCTGCATTGTCTCCCTCAACACTGATTCATTAAAGCACCGGATAGGCCTACTATGCACAGGTGAAGAAGAGTCATGTGAAAAGGCCGAGAATGTGGAAAGGCTTGTACAAAAGCGCCCTCTGGTGGAGCCGAAGGGTCATGTCATCCTTACCTACACATCCTCAACGCGACGGAAGCCTCAAACACATGGATAGCCCAAGCAGCAAGCCACCTACACACACACACACACACACACACACACACACACACACACACACACACACACACACACACACACACACACACAATTATTTTGGTACGTCTCTTCGCAATGCCTTCCAGAGTCTAGATGTTTTAAAATATAATCATATTATGATTCTCATAATGTGGGAAATAGTAATAGGCCTGCTAAAGCAAGCATGACCAGAGGAAGAGAATGAGGGGCATTATGCCTGGTGGTTGTCAGGGCAATGTGTCAAAGGCACATTGAGCCATTGGGCCTCTCCCTCTATACATGCAGACAGACCACCTACCAGCTTGCAGGCCTTTGTGGCTTGGATGCAACAAGCCACATTTAGCGCGAAGACCATCAAGCCAAATAATTATAGTTTGAATCTGAAAAAACGATGGTAACTTGGAAATGTATAATATATTATATATATATTCTTAATTTCCTTAGATAATGTACAGAATGTTTTATTCATTTGATATGTATAGACAGATATGATGGATTAGCCTCATAGTTGAACATAATCTTAGGTCAATTGACCTTTGTATGCTGTGCCATATTTATGCATTTACCGTAGCTGCTATATATTGAAGTATTTGCTTAAAACACCACTGTACTGACACTACTATCTAATATAATGCATAGTAGTGTCAGCAGTTGATAAATATGCAACTAAACTAGCAGTGCAGCTACTGCAAATCGAAAGTATGGGTGAAAGCTGCATGACTTAGCTTCAAGCCACTGCCACACAAACAATCATAACGTAGAGTTACATTATGTCCTAACAAAATGGTATGGCAGGGTTTTGCATGTTTACCAGTTGGTTACAGTATGGTAGTCATGTGATGTTGATGGAGAATATGTGATGACAATTTGAAAAGTAATTAGGGAAAGGCCTGTTAAATGGGCCCTCTGTGGGCAGTTAACACTTACTTTGAACTGATGGGGTTGATTGCAATATGTGAATAAATGCTCCAAGTTTGAATGTGATGGCATGCTGTAATAAGAACAGCCTGTAACATGGACGTATTGTTCAGATAGGCTACTTACATTTTAAACATGAGGCCACTCAGATTCTCCACTAGATATGAACATAAGGTGCCGAACGGACCAAGGTGCTCAAAGGGAATCTTTTCTGGTGCCAAAACAATAACCTGTAAAACACGTGTCATACCATGGTAATAACAGATCATTACAAATACAACAGTTACAGGGCAGGTTTGAACCACTGCCATGTGTAGCCTATCCGATACAATGCAATGTGCTGTCATTGGTCAACAGTCCAATGTTATTTCTCTCCAATCTCAGGTCATCTAGGGTGGACGTAGACCATGACACAATGACACATACAAGTTGCATAACTTTATAACTCATTACTTAATCATTTACCTATTCGACCCGTGAAATCATTTTTATTGTATTAAAGATAGTGGTAACTACGGGTATAGCGATTTGTTTCTTACTTTCGACTAGTTTTCAATGTGTAACGTTAGTCATGAAACCTAAAGCCACTAGGTAACTAAACCCCAGGCGTTAAAATGAACTTTGTCCAAACACCAGCCTGTTGACATTTTCCCCCACCAAACTAGAATGGCGATAACGTTTTCACCAACGAGGCATTAACCTGTTTTTCTAATTGCTATTTCTAAATCTACAAATGCAAATAGTAATGCAGAATTGATTATTGAGCTAAAAAAGACCGTATATTTGGCCGAGTCTCCAATACCCGGAGCACATTGCGTGTCACACCGCAGCCAGCTGCCTGACTCGGTGGCAGAAAACAGAGCGCAGAGAACAAACACAATGCCGTGCAACTAAAGTTGTATTCCTATCACATCCTGTTGACAATCACTCACAGTGAAGAATCCCATCGAAAGTGTCACCGTAACAATCCAAAACAGGCTGGTTCTTTTGAAATAATCGCACCCATCACTTTTGGCCATGGCTGCTCTTCTTGTGTACTTCGGTCAAATATGTTCGTGCAGCGGCAGAGTGGGAGGCAGTGGCACATAGCAGACTCAGAGGCTGTGCACTATATAGTGCGGCTGAATGTACTATGCCCGCAGGGCTGTATATTCTCAAATGTACGGTTCCGTCCTCATCAATGAGATGCATTTAAAAAAAAATAGTACTTCCAATGAATTTAATAAAAGTGTATATTATTGCACGTACGCAAATGTTCAATTATAATACATTATATAAACGATAACTTCTACAATTAAATGTTTAAATGTAAAAAAAAATCTTCCCACGTCCAATTCAAAGTAAAATGACAGCTGACTTATTTCCCTTGATAATATTTTAAGGTCTGCAAGACTCTGTATCCTTGCCACCTGAAAGATCATTAGCAGTGTTTTGCTATAGTTATCCAAATACTATTTTGCATCTGAAATAGATACTGCTGAATTGACACAGGCACACAAAGATGTTTTTTTATTTTTCAAGATTAATCTTTTTGTTGGTGGAAAAAAACAACAACACCAAAAATAAGACAAACCAGAAATAGTTTTAATGATATACCTAATACATAGGTTCAAAATGTCATTGGTTGAACCAGCTTTCAATTATCTTTGATCACTAGCTCATTGTATGTTAAGTAACCATACCATATATATAGCTAATCTCAAGGTGGTTTATTGATTACAAAAAGGAGGGGAGCAGGGGCTTTAATACTGTCTTGACATATAGTCTGTTACTTTTGCTTTTTAATATATTTTACTCCTAATAATTGCTTTACTTATCCACTCATTGCTCTTCTGGCAACCTCAGCCCATTTTCTTAAGCATGGCAAATCAACGCTGTTGAACACAGCAGGGTCTTTATGAAGTGTGTGAGTCTCCAGAGATGCCAAAGGGCGTGTTATAATGTGATAGGATTTGGAGAACCCATGAGCAGCATTTCCTTGCTCAGCTGGGACTTTCAGGAGTCGTCTGAATGCATGGAGACATTGATCCTGCGGTGGAACAGATAACAGATGAATGGCGGTTGTCTTAAGGCCACTAGGAGTTTCCACTTGTTTACTGTGCAGGCTGGAATCCTGACTGGAATCTACAAAGCTACAAATTAAAAAAAATCCAGATCATGTTTAAAACATGAGCTAATTTTGGGTTTGTTTTGCATTACATTTTAAGACAGTTGACCGTCTTATCCAAGTTAGTGGGGGAACAGGAGCAAGAGCTGAAGTTATTTTATCAGGCAGAGCAGCTGAAAGCCTTACATACCCAGAACTGATGGGATCTGTGAGAACTTGCCTTGAAAATGTGTAAAAATATATAGTTAAAGTAAAACACATATGAAAAAAAAAAAGCTACTGTTTTGACATGTCCTGGGCAGCCTGAATCATCTGACAAGCTTGCCCCTTACTTTGCATATGCATTGTAATTAGCAAATAGTAGCCAACTAAGTATCCAATTAATCACTGCATAACTATAGGTCTTTGTCGCAGCATGGAAGTGATTTGCATAGGAACGCAAAGCAGCATGTGACTGATGAACTACATCGTAGAAAGGCATTTTGCGTTTTTTGTTAGGTGTCACAAGTTAATATTTCCTCAAATCAATTATTTTGTTGATTGATGTTCACCATTTTGCCCCAGCCACTGTTTGTGGTTGTCTCACTGCTGCTATGAAGTGAGGCTGGGTTATATTTGTGTTTTTGTTTTCTATTTTGAAAGCTTTGTTTTAAGTTTCACCAATATTATGTTTTGTATTTTATCAAGGAATGGAGGAATATCCATAGCCTATAATGATAAGAGATGATACATCATATTGTTTTTGTTGTGAACTTGCAGAGTCATTATAAGTTTAAGTCAAATTACAAAGTTAAAAAATATATATATAAGAAAATCAAACAACCACACACATATTTAAAAATGTTATTAGCAAATAATAACAATGATTAAAGTATACAAATCCTGTTAAAGAAAGGCTTTGGGGATGCAAGCATATGGGCCTGTTGTCACTCCTAACCACCCACACACATTAAGTCAAATCCAAAGCAACAAAACAATCATGTGACTCAACATGACAAACATTAGGCAGTATCGACGAGCCAGCAATTAAAAAAACACAAAGATGATTTTCCTTCCTAATGTCTCACAATGGTGTTAATATGTTCAGTCCCATCCGCCGTTCCTTTGAGGCTGATAGGGCGATAATGGGCATTGGAAGTATCCTCAATTTAGATCCTCCATAACAATAAGCACACACACACACACACAGTCACACATCAACACACCTGGCCCTTCACGCTGTCACTTTGCTCAATCAGCATCTTTTCCTTTGGGGTGGAGTTATGATGGATGATTAGGGGGTCCTATGGGATCAATATAAAAGGTGGTCTGATAACAGTCAAGGTACAGTCAGTTCAGAGCTTCTCCCTGAAGAAGTATCTCAGCAAATCTCTATCGGCTCCCTCTGGAAACCCCATTCAAAGACTGACTCAAAGGAAGCCTGGAGCATCACGACACTGTCAACATGTGGAAGGATTCTTGCATTGGTGAGTTTTTCATAAAGTTTGATAAGATCGTCCACGTATTATTATTATACTTATTATTACTTATTTTTATTGACGGTTAAGTTGGTGTGTTCCAACTCAAAAGAGCAGCATTGTCTTACGTGTATCTTCATGTATTTGAAAAAAAAATGTAATGCTCAAAAGACTAAATGGTTTTGGGTCTTCACTGCCTTTAAACATAGCCACATAGCCTTACTTTGATAGTCTCCATTGTTGATTATTAATGATTTTAACTAGTTTATGTATCGAAAGCAAGGCAAAGTAGGCTTACTGCACGCATTGCTCCACACATTCAAGAGGCATGGTGTTTAATGGACTGGTGTACTGAACCACAACAGACTGAATCAGAAAGTGCATGTCTGACCGCGCTCCCTCTGGGTCCTCAGATGAGAGCAGGCAGGTGGCCCCTGGAGCCTCTGCCGGGGCCTCTGCCGGGGCCTCGTCCCGCAGCGCCAGCCGCAGGAAGAGGACCAGCTTCTCCAAGGAGCACGTGGAGCTCCTGAGGGCCACGTTCCAGACAGACCCCTACCCGGGCATCAGCCTGAGGGAGAGCCTGTCCCAGACCACCGGCCTCCCTGAGTCCCGCATCCAGGTAAGCATCCACCGCACAGTAACCCTAACCCGAGCCCTAGTTTGGTTGGGTTTACTTGTTCCTACAATGCAGTAATGTTTTTTAATAAGACAATTATTCACACTCACAAAATACTGTCAACACACATTTTCATGCATGAATCCAAATATACAATCACACACACACACACACACACACACACACACACACACACACACACACACACACACACACACACACACACACACACACACACAGCCAACAACACTGTTGGCTCTTAAAGGTTGATAGTGTTATCACTTTATTCTTTTATCTTTAAGATGATGCAAGCGCCTTTAATCAGGGCAGCTTGTTTGGCTTGCCAGATAGACTGCACAACATGTGCTAACATCTGAAATCCTACGGCTCTCACTGTATTCAGTTGATCTAGGGAGGGGGTTTGGTGGAGTCTGGCCATTTGTGTTGAAAATGATTAACGCAGGCGCACAGAAGCAGAATGATTGCCATTTTTTTTTATCTTGTCACCAGCATTTAATCTCACCTGCTCCTTCCTCTCTGCTCCCCCCAGGTGTGGTTTCAGAACAGGAGGGCCCGGACCTTGAAATGCAAAGGGGCCAAAAAGACCCTGTGGCAGGGTGAGAACCTCAGCCCAGACGCCTTAGCCCCACCCCGCAGCATGGCATCCAGGGGCCCCCAGCCCGGCGTTCACTCCCAGGGCCCCCCGCCAGCCTACCCAACCCAGGTGAAGGAAGAGAGGGACGAGGATCTGCGGTACGGGCGCTGCCTCCCGGCCTTCCACCCCTCTCCCATGGACTACATGCACTACGGCTCTGTGTACCGGGGCCAGCACCCCACTCCCCTGAGCGGCCACAGCCCGCCGATGTCGGGCCCCTGGGCTCATCCCGGGAGCCATTCCTCCCCCATCCCGGCTCCCTGGTGCCCCTCTCCCCAGGACCTGAGAGGCTCCGGGGTGCCACCCTCCAGTGTGGGGCCCGCAGGCCGGATCTACCCCTGCATGATGGAGCAGCCCCTAAACGCCTATGCCCACGCCTCCACCCCTGACACATCACCCGACTCAGGCTACTGGGAGATGGCCTCTGACAGCAGCCCCAACCTGGACATGCAGTATGCCCAGATGGAAGACTCCTGGAGCGGGGTCATCCCCAGAAGCAGCGGGGACCCCGGCCACTACCTGGAGTCAGCCCAGTTCCGGCAGCAGGCCCCCTTGCCGGAGCTCTCCCTCCATGATATCCTGGGGGAGCTGAATGAGGACTGGCTGGGAGGAGAGGGACTCGACGGCCAAAGCCCCCAGGATAAACTCCCTGCCTACTGCTGAGGATGGAGGTGTAGCAGGATCAACTCATGGACAATTTTTATATATTTATTTCTAAGCAATCGTGTGTATTATCTTGATTAGGTTCAAACTGCCTGGCTGGGGTTATCTGGATTTGTATCGTTTAGGTGCAGGGCAGCAAGACAGTACCGACTTAATATTTTCCTCTCAAAAATATGGCAGCAGGATCTGTCATTTGTGTCAGGGACATTACATGGACATTACAGTTGCTTATTCTTCCATTCATTTGAAATATGGCATTCTGGGACACTCTATTTATTCAGCCATAAAAGCCTTAAAGCCTAATTTATTCATTGTTATCTTATCTTATCACCTATTTATGATTATCTGCACTTTGATATTAATAAATCAGTTGTTATAAATGATACAGTCTTGTCTTTGTCATTGGTCTTGTAAAGAAAAACAAGTAAAAAGAATGTGCATGAATCCCATGCTATCTCGATTGACAGTGGCTAATCTAGCCACAAGCTTCTCACAGATACACATCTCCAGTAGGTGGCAGCTCAGAGTTCATACACGAACATGAAGGCAATCCCAGGGGGGATTATTCGAACGTTGTAAATCAAAGACGGCCAAAATTAATATTTGGAAAAAATATATAAATGTAGGTCATACAACTTAACCAAAATGTGGTGCTTGTATGTTAATACAAGAAAACTACTGGGCAAAGGTTAAATAGAGATACATTCTCACCATCTCGTGTAGCAACATTTAAATAAGGAGGTATATTAATTAATATAAAAAGACATGCTCTCTACTATCCCAAGTTATTTATTGGTCAATGAAATGTCAAATGCGGTTCCGCTTAATGTATTAAGCCTTTAGCAAAGGCCTATACCAAACAATGACAGAGTACTGTTATGTAAGCATCAGTTTTTTCTGTTTACTGGGTATGTTCCTTCACACATGAGAGTGAATTTTTATTTTGCTTCAGTCAGGCAAACAAGGATCCACAAAAAGTTCATTCAGTAGAGGAGAATCTAAATGGATAAGGCACGGGCCTTATCCATTTAGATTCTCCTCTACTGAATGACACTAACCACAGCATAGCACATGGTAATAATGCATGCAACGGAAGAAGTAGACAAAATGTTGTGTTAGCCTAACCGACGCGTGGTTATCGTTAGTGGGCCGCAGTCGACGTCTGAGCTAATTTCCTCTCTGTGGTGTTGTTCCAAAGCCAGGAAGGGTGGGGTTCTTTTGTCTGGAGATGTCATGTTCCTCTCCAAGGAAACACAATAGGCTGGGATGCAGAGAGGAACAGAACCTCTCCAGTTTGCTGGGAAGTTGCGCATGTTTGTGGCCTCTGACGTTGGCCCGACAGGTGTTTACAAAAGGGCCAAGGACCTCAACAATATGAGGCGGACAGCCGTCTCGATGATAAGAAAATACAGTCGAGGCGATAGCCCTGATTCCCGGGGGATTCATGGGGTCATTGTGGGAGTGGGGATTTGGACTCGAATCACGGGTACGCTCAAACCACAGGGGAAAAGTAGGCCTTAAAGCTACAGTTTGACTGAACAAACTGTCACATCACATCAATCTTGGAATTATTTTTTTCTAGTTAGGCGATATGTGTGAGTTTAAAAATAAAGGGTAAGATGATACTAAGATGTGTTTTTTACTCTTAATCTGAAGAAAGGTCTGAGTGTGTTGTATAGACACATCTTCTTATGGGCTGCAGCTGGCGCTCCCCTGCTATGAAGCACTGCTTGTTTTGATAGCATATAAATAACATCTTGCATTGTGGCCCGGCCTGTACTGACTTTGGAGGGACATCAAACTAGTCAACGTGTGTTGATTTATTTTGATTCTATTTTAGGAGTGTGTGTGTTTGCTTTGGTGAATGTCAGTGCTGTATATGAATAGGCCTAGTTTATTCTTTGTAACTTCCTCTTGTTCAGAAAGCCAGATGTTAGGTAATGTTCAAACTTCCCATGTTTTTGCAGATTTTTTGTTTCACAAGAAACAAACACAAACCACTATCACAAGACAGTTCCCCAGATGAAGAAAAGAAGGCGAGGATCTACATAATAATCTACACATGGTTGGATTCATCACGCTATACTAGTCTCACTTTCAACACACTTTCATCTCACTGTTTATGACTGTTCTCCCTAGCTGATGAATCAGCAAAATCATACACTTATGACTTTGTGCCTTCAACTGAAATGTTATTTCCATTGAGTATGATCTGAGTGCCTCTTTGTGTATATGTTTATGTGTGTGTTTGTGTGTGTGTGTTTGTGTGTCTCAGTTTGTGTTTGTACATGTGTGTGAGTCCCAGTGTGTGTGTGTGTGTGTGTGTGTGTGTGTGTGTGTGTGTGTGTGTGTGTGTGTGTGTGAGTGAGTGAGTGAGTGTGTGTGTGTGTGTGTGTGTGTGTATGTGTTTTTGTGTGTGTGTGTGTGTGTGTGTGTGTGTGTGTGTGTGTGTGTGTGTGTGTGTGTTTGTGTGTGTGTGTGTGTGTGTGTGTGTGTGTGTGTGTGTGTGTAGTGAGGTTTTGACAGGGATTTAAAACTATCTAGCATGACCAAATCTTTCCTGTCGGAGAGGAAGTATCAGTGTGATGTCTGGACACACAATCTATCATCCCGTCACACACAAGCACGTACACGCACATGTCTCAACAATATCGCCTTTGTCTTTCGTATTGACTTGGTGTCCTGCCATTTACAACACAAAGTATAGGCTATATTAAGGGCTACGGGTACTGTTTTATGTTGTGAGGGCCTACATTTGTTTACACTCAAGCAAACTTCAACAATATCCAAAGATATAGTCTTCTGATTAGCAAACAAGTGCAGAGCAGAAGTACATCACAATCACAAAACACCACAAACGCACATGCAACCACATGCAAAGATAGCACTGAACAGCGCTACTATTTGACCAGACAAGAGTAGGAACAGATGTGGGGTTGAATGATGGTCCTCAGCTGCTGGTAGCTTAGGGCTTAAAGCCTAAAGCCTCCTCTAAAAATATGTCCTGTAATTTAACCTTACCCTACTCGGGAGTCCGAGGGAGGGATTTGTATTAGAAGTTCATTATAGAACTCACTGATTGGCTGCACCGCACCGCTGTCTCAGGAAAGCATTTTCATGTCTGAAGCCTTCCAAAACTGATCAATGTTGGTCGCTAGCGATTGCAGAGTGTGAATGTCTGTGTGCGCATGTGTGTGTGTGTGTGTGTGTGTGTGTGTGTGTGTATGTGTGTGTGTGTGTGTGTGTGTGTGTGTGTGTGTGTGTGTGTGTGTGTGTGTGTGTGTGTGTGTGTGTGTGTGTGTGTGTGTGTGTGTGTGTGTGTGTGTATAGACTTTCACCCATGTTGTCTTGTAATATGAAATACTACTTTGTATAACATGATATTACACGTGGGACCAAAGATCTCTTGCTTTCGTTTGCCTTTCCTGAAATAGCATCGCAAATGAAGGACTGCAGACGGCTTGAAATAGAATGTAATCGTACACTGTTTACATTTTCAGTAGCAGGTTATCAGTTTTTTCTTTTTAATTGAAGACCAATTCCTGTGTGCTGAACAAACTAGCAGCTCATTTAATTTGACATTTTACTTTATTAAGTGGGTTCACAATGAATGATGAATAATCTTCAACCTGTTACATAAATGGCCATATGACATTCACGATCAGAATAAGTCAATCACTTGCTTAGTAGCTCAAAAGCAACACAAACTGCTAGTTACAACGAAACCTTCACAACCACTAGGCTCAATGTGCACATATTTCAGGCTAATGTTGTTCAGATTCGTATAATTGAACACAAACTAATTATAGAGTTATGTAAAAAAAGTGAAACGTGAATATATTCAGATTATAGAGATTGTGAATGGATTGTGCCCGTCTTCTTCAGAGGCTAAGCCGCTTGTTGCTGATGCCCTCGCACGCTCGTCGCCTACAGTAGCGCGGCGACGTATGAGGTAATTGTTTGGTCACGTGAGAGCTGCAGCAACTGTCAAAAGTGATGATAGTTCTTCACTAGGGGCACATCTCTTCCACTGGAGCGGTGAGCGGGACCACGCCCCCAACAGCTGATTGGTGCCCTCACATCTTCTAAGGGAGTGTCGACGAAGAGGACTGTGGAATGGCTCGCTGTACACAGAGATTTGATCGCTGCATATGTCTCTGATCTATTGATTCCTTATTATCCTGTGTCTTATGCAGGCTAACGTCTTAAAATGTGTAATGTGTCTTGTAGTAGCAGCTTGTAGACAGTCCTTTAAGGGGAAACGGTTGTTTTAACCTTAAAAAAATACATTTAAAAAGAGCCCAAATTACAAAAATAAACCTTATTAATAACACTAAAATAACTAAAATAACATTTAAACAACATATCTGGAATTATTACATCGAACATCAATGTAAGGGGAAATGATCTGAAGATACTGGCCAACAATTCACTCTTGTCCCCTTGAACATGTATTACCTACACATTAATGAAATACTTCATCATAGCCTACTAATGATTGAAAGTGTAGTTGTAGTTTAGTTTTTCTGTGTTCCTCCCACTGAGTCCAGGCTTAATGAGGAGGATGGACACAGTGATTCAAGGAGACAGTCACACCTGGCCCACTGCTCCGCACGTCAGTCTCACCATCCTCCACCGACACCTCGCCTACCTGGGGTGATCCCATCTGCAGCGGCACACACACACACACACACACACACACACACACACACACACACACACACACACACACACACACGCACACGCACACCCACGCGCGCGCGCACACGCACACGCACACACATACACACACGCACACACGCACGCCCCCCCCCCCCCACACACACACACACACACATGCACGCTCACACACTGATACACAGGCTGATAAATTATGATAAATGATAAATCCTGATATATTAATAAATAAACAAAGAAGGGTTGTGTGGTTGAAGCCAGGTCTGCACAGCAGTCTCTTTTATCCAGTCCCTTGGGTTTTTAAACGACAGCTCCGCCTCTCCATCGTACTAGCCCAACTTGTCCATAATGCCAATGTAACGTTAAGGGGTGAGGGAGGGCGAGAGAGCGACAGTCTCTATAGGGTCCAGCTGGGAACCAGGCTTGACGACGCTCACACCACGCGTGGCGCGCGTCACGGAAACAACACACACAGCGCATGGCCTGGACAGCTTTTGAGTTATTCGTTTTGCATCCGCTTGATTTCTTAAAGTTTCCCTGAAGACCGGAGCTGATCTACACCCCGCTCTTGGCTCAGACGTCTTCCCGTGTGTGTGTGAATGTGGTCGGGGGGTAAACTCCTTTAACGCCAAATTTAGAAGCCGTGATTTGCTGGGAGGAGGAGGAGGAGAGGGAGGAGGAGGAGGAGGAGGTGGAGGAAGAGAGATGCATTTCCCGTCTGTCTCGGAGCGTCGCGCAGTCGGACTCGGACACTGGTGATGCCTGGCAGCCGGGGTTCACCGCGCGGCACCTCAGGAAAACAGGGCGTCGGAGGACGGTGTTTATGTCTGTATCATGGCCAACGGAACCGGCAATATTATGCTGAAATGTGTGGTGGTCGGGGACGGTGCGGTGGGGGAAAACGTGTCTACTGATGAGCTATGCCAACGACGCCTTTCCCGAGGAGTATGTCCCCACGGTGTTTGATCATTATGCAGGTAAGTGATGAGACTTCGGTCTGTTCCGACCGGCCAGCCGATCTGCTGTGCATCAATTCATCTGTCCTGTTGATTCAAACATAAGGAATGATATATCGTGTTAGGTAGCCTAGGCCTGAACTTATCCAGATGTAACGTCTACTGTATAGCTTAGTGTTTCGTGTTCTGTAACGCCTTAACGTCATGTCATGGTTTAATAAAGTCCTACACTTGGAACAATTTACAACAAGGTTCAGAAGATTTGGTCGAAAGCCCTTTGTTTCCTCGGGCTGCATCTGTTGCTATAATCACAACCACTTGTTTGCAGGCTTCACATAGAAAGGGGGCGGTGGGGGAAGGACCCCTCCCTCTGTAGCCCCAATTTCCCCTTAATACCACCAACCCCCCCCCCCCCCCCCCCCCCCCCCTCCCCTCGTCTCTATATATCTCATTCTCTCTCTGAGTTCATATCTGTCGTGTTTTTGCAGTGAGCGTCAATGTTGGGGGAAAGCAGTACTTGTTGGGACTCTACGACACAGCTGGCCAGGTACGTTTTAAAAAAAAAAATATTTAAACACTGGCATAGTGCCAAGCATGCCACGTTCAAGGACGCACTGACTCTCATTTGCTCTCTCTCTCTCTCTTTTTTCTCTCTCTCTCTCTCTCTCTCTCTCTCTCTCTCTCTCTCTCTCTCTCTCTCTGCACTCACACTCTCTATCACACTCACACTCTCCAGTTTCCCATGCGCCCGGGGGTGGGTGGGGGGTTAGGGGTTGTAGGGGAGGGATCCCAAAGCTGAACTCTGGCCAGCGTTGCTATACTGACACAACCATGGCCTCCAGCTCCATGTTGCTAGGCCTGACGCTAAGCTGCAACAGGTGATGTTCTCTTTGGCGTGGGTTTTTAGTGCCAGAGCGTGGTATGTCAAGGACAGTGGTGTAAACGTGAGGGTTCAATAGGTCTATTATGTGGGGGAAACACTGCCTCTATGTTCAGTTGTGATGTC
>NC_140277.1:11753829-11781723 GCF_964030765.1 Micromesistius poutassou
GCGTCACTGCCTCTGCCGTCGCATAGCTTGCTCATGGATGCTTGATCCAACATGGCTGCCAAGGTATTCCCACCCGCCAGCCATGTCTGCTGAAGGGTACCCGAGCAAGCTATATATCCCCCGGCCCTGACTCTTCTGTGACATACCTTGCCCTAGTTCAGCACATGAGGTCATGAGAGGAGGCGGAGGAGGGAGAAGGGGGAGATATTTGTGGTGAGGCACTCCCTCATTGCACACTTTCTCCCACAGTTCACACATAGAGCCCAGCCTCAAAACTTAACCCCCATTGCAATGTCACGGCCCGCCCTCTGAGGCATCATTAGTATGCTCCTCATACAAAGTAACGCACACATGCACGCATGCATACACAAACACACACACACACACACACATACACATACACACCGATATACACACACACACACACACACAAATATAGAAACATGCACGAACACACTCTGGCATGTTTCGGCATTCCACCCACCCAACCCTTCCTTCTCCTGGTGATAGTATTTGTCGACTCCCGAGAGACCCGTGGAGCAATAGCTGTGGTACGTTATATGGCTGGGAAACTTTACAACCAGCGTCTACCATTTCTGTTGTTCTAGAGACCAACAGCCCCACAGATGCAGAGTAAACCATGATCACTGCATCACGTTTTCTTCTCTTATTTTATTTATCCAAGGCTACATTCAAGCATTCTCATTGTAATAATTATTAGATTTATATGAATTATTTCCAATTCATTATTACATTATCAAGTGAAATTGACGGATTTGTGAATACTTCAGAATGACATAGGGGCCACTTATATATGTACTTGAAATTCGTATTTCTCAGCATTTTGGAAAAGCTAAAGTGTGCACAGGAATCTATAGTGTTCCAGCTCCAGTGAGATATGGGACACGAGGAGCGGGGCAGGTCCTGTGGTGATATAAAGGTGAGACAGGAACAGTGAGTTAAGGGACAGGGACACTCTGTTCCTGTCCTAGGGGCGGTGAGTCGGGCTGGGGGTGGTGGGGGTGCAATATTTACAGTCAGGCTGGAATATTTACAGCCAGAAGGGCTGACATCACCGTGTGATCTTTCAGGTCGGAACGCCTCTGAGGAGGAGCCAATGAGCCGCTCACTTGGGGGGGGGGATGCAGGAGGTCAAAGGTCATGGATGTGGCATATTCCCCCCCGCTCTGACGTACACACAAACACACACACAATCATACACACACTCCCCTAAGGAAGAGGTGCATATATTTGGAAATTATATTAAGTTAGACTCTATTTAGCAGTAGAAAATATTGCATTTAAATAAGTGCTGAAGATGACTGACACAACATCTAGCTCAGCACAGCAGATTGCAAAAGCAGAAGCAGTTCGGGTGACAGTGACAATGAGTCTAGTCCCTAATTAATTCCTTCATCTTTTGTGGCGACAAGTGATGCACACCAAGTGCATCCAGACTCATGTACGTTGGCTTTAAATCTCAATAACGATTCACCAGCCGTGAGATATGAGCCCTTTTTCTGGTTGATTTACAATGGTTTGGTAACGCCTTGGCCCAGCCGACTCATGTGTGTGAGTTAGTGGTCTGACTCAATCTGCGTTTGCATCACAATGACTTGTCTCTGACATATCCATCCACAGTCACACACAGAGCTGCTGCTGTCTTCTGCCCTAGAATAGGATGAGAGACACAGAGAGCGACACAGAGACATAAAGAGACATAGAGGGGCAGTGGGGCGACGAGCACGATCTTGCAACAATCTGTGACATTGTAGTGCAAATGGGCCACTATGGATTTGTGGAATGAATGAATTAATGCTTTTTATTTAAAATCTATTCCATACATTTAGTAAAGTGTAGAACAGTAAACATTAAAGACTGGACAGGCGATTAATGCAACCGGCACGGTTCCGGCATGTTGGGTCTGATTGATTTTCTTTTTAATGTCCCTTCCTGTCAGCCGGTCATCAAACAGCCGTCTATATTACCAGAACCGTCGCCCCCTTTTCCCATCTTAGTTTCACCAGACCATGACCAAAATAACACCATCATCACAAATATATGGATCCTATGTGTTGTGTTGAGACTCCAGAGTAAGGGCCCCAGCCTGGAGGAGAGCTGGGTAATGAAATGTAGCTGTTGAATGTGATCACTGGAATGGACTTAAAGTGCTGCAAATAAAAGTTGTTTTTTTTCTCGTTGGCATTTTGTACTGAAGTGCAAAACAAGTCTAACGAGGGATATGAAGTATTGAAATCTGTGTCAATGTCCATTTCTGTGATAAAACGGTTGAGGGTTGATGTAAAACAGGCTAGCTGCTTTCTCATAGAGGAACCCCATAGTGAGAACTCTCTCTCTCTCGCTCTCTATCTCTCTCTCTCTCTCTCTCTCTCTCTCTCTCTCTGCAGTTGGAGGCTAATCTTTCATAAGCTTTTAATAATGAATGTGCAATTATTCTGCAGATGTCTCTGTTGCTAGAATCCCTCTTTCCCTTCCTCCTCTGGTATCTTGAGCAACACATCACATTTGAGGGTGTGCTGCCCTCTTGAGGTTAACATCCATCAATCGTGGTGCACAATTACATATTTAATAGGGTTAGGGTAAGGGTGTACCCTTAACCATTAACTATTACCCTCACCCTTATGCAAAAACGCTCATGCAAATACCATATAACAATGTTTATTACTGCATTAAGTACTGTTAATAATATTAATTATCGTACCCTTATCGTAAAGTGTTGAAAAGTGTAACAGGACTCATAACCACCCTCCCTAACCCCTCGCTGTGTTCCCCGTGTGTAGGAGGACTATGACCGGTTGCGACCGCTGTCCTACCCAATGACCGACGTCTTCCTCATCTGTTTCTCAGTCGTCAACCCGGCCAGCTTCCAGAACGTCCGGGAGGAGTGGGTCCCTGAGCTGCAGGAGTACGCTCCCACCGTGCCATACCTGCTCATTGGCACACAGGTCAGCACGTCAACACACACACACATGCAGACACACATGCGGACACACACACACACACACACACACACTATGAAAGAATGCAATACCGTCATTTATTGTTTTTGAATTGTCACATATGGAATATTCTAGTATTAAGCGATTGTCTGGAGTCCTGAGTCTGGAGAAAATACTTTGAGCCTTTAAATTGAGACGCAATGCCGAGAAGCAAAACTCTATGTGGTTCCTCGGCTATCGGGAA
The DNA here is from genome assembly GCF_964030765.1 of Micromesistius poutassou. Classification (NCBI taxonomy): domain Eukaryota; kingdom Metazoa; phylum Chordata; class Actinopteri; order Gadiformes; family Gadidae; genus Micromesistius; species Micromesistius poutassou. The sequence goes on from NC_140277.1 coordinate 11,757,034, forward strand.
AGAGTAAGCCGGGGTCCTGCGGTAGGAGGGATTATGGAGAATGCAGCTGGAGTTGGATTTATCCTCCTGTCTCCGAGGCTTTACCTCTCCTTTGTCAGTCGGCCTTCAAACTTCATCCCCAACCCTTGCTCCTCGCATCCACTTAGCACTTGGGACAGGCGCGCTCGCAAATCAAGCACGGCCACGAATGGCATTAATACGGCTGCAAGTCACTCCATGAGTTGGGTTGGTGTTTGTGTACAGGGGAGGGCGATGAGCCGGCTAAATGGGTTATTAACGAGATAACGGGGTGTGCGTGCGTGTGTGTGTTCTGCATTTCAATGAATGCGATAGGAGAGTTGAGTATAGAGAAGAGAGGCAGAATGGCCAATAGACACTACAGCGCATATGGATCAATATGGCTTGGTTTAGAATATAAAAAAACAGAAACACAAAAAGAAAGCTGGCTGTGCCAGGATGTTGAATTTGCCCAAAGCTTTCGGATCAATACAACAACGTTGTATCGATAACATTAAAGCTGTTTTCATTATAAGTGCTGTGGCTAAGATTCAATCACTTTTATTTAAGAACCTCTCTACACTCTACACTGGAGTATATACAAAGGAAAAAGGATATAATTATTTTCTACAATGCATCTATCATTCACCAGCGTTAAAATATGTATGTAGTCAACCACAGAGGATAATTCTCATTTGTAATCCTGATTAATCTTTTGAGTTACAAGACTGAACCTGGCGTACCATGGTTGTCCAGTAATTAATCGGCCCCCATATCCCCTCACTTTAAATCTATCGCAAAGCTGAGGGGACATGGGGGTGAATTATCGGACAATCCTCTCAATAAGGTAGACCAAGTTCACTCAAACTGAGTGCAGGGTCTTGCATTCGTATCCACCTATAGCCCTGTGTCTCAGTCAGTAAAACATGTCATAAGTAGACACTGGCACATATTGAAAAGTGACCCTCAAATTGAATGTTAATTTCAGACTCTTCCTCAGAGAGAAATCAAATTGGCCTAAGAAGCCCGCAAATTGACTATCTTAGATTCCTAGTGGGACTTTTCTTTGTCATAATTGTATATACTGCTATTCTATGATTAAGGGCAATCGATTCACCCACCTGAAGTCAGGTCTTGCCATCAAGGCTAGGGGCAGAATCAATACTAAATATGTGGTTTACCCTTTAAAATGCCCATGTAATTTGTTTTATGTTTGGAAAACAAAACCAAAGTCATAAGCCAGGATCTGTGAACATAAGAAGTTATATTTGTAATCATGATGATAAATCATTAGTGGATAGACACTTTAATAGTAGTTGCCATAGCTTGGGTGAACTACATTGCATGGGCATTGAGGCAGTGGAGATGCCCTGGAGAGGTTGTAACACAGACATAATCCTTCTTCAAAGAGAGGTCTGTCGATACACCTGCTTAATCCCCGTTGGGATGAATGAGGAGATTTCCTTTGTTTGTTTCTTATGAAGTGAACATCGATTGTGTCGTGTTTCTTTGTTTTTCTATGTTTTGGAGACTATGTCTGGAAAGGTTGTGTCTGCCCCTGTTGGGATGTACTTGTTGTGCTGGTTGGTTCCCTATAATTAACCACCTGTCTATTCTGACCAATTCCTGTCCAATCAGGACATAGTGTCCCTGATTGGTTCGGAGAATCCATCTTCCCGGTCAATCACAGGTGTGTGATTGTGAAACTTGTGCAATAGCGGAGAAACGTAGGAAGGGAGGGAGCAGAGAAGGTGTAGATGTTTTCGTGGTTGTTTCTTTCAAAATCTTACCCTCTGCTGTCTCTCTTTACAACTCTCAAATCTTACCTACAGCACTTTTATTGGCAATTTTTACACACATGTTTTTGTCTTCCACATTACAGATTGACCTCCGAGATGATCCCAAGACCATTGCCAAACTAAATGACATGAAGGAGAAGCCCATCGCCACTGAACAGGGACAGAAGCTTGCAAAGGAGGTGGGAATGTAAAGAGCTCCCCACCCAGCTACTGTTAAGAAAGTGGCTAGGTGATTTAGGCCTATTGGAGGGCAAACCTAATGTAGATAGGAGTCTCTGGACCACACTATGGCCATAGCCTCAGTGCCTCCCAGTTCATGGGTGTGCAATAATAATAATAACATTAAAATTAAGTCATTGAATATATCTTAAGCGCTTTCAAGACACCCAAAGCGCAGTACATAGTGAGTGTGGGTACCATCCACTACCAATAATAAAATAACTTCATTTAATTAAAAAAATAATAATAATCATTTAAAATGAGTTTTGTATTCAGGTATAAAATATTATTCGAATCAATAATTCAAAATGTCGAAACAGAAAATAACTTTCATTCTCATTAAGCTAACATTGATCATTGCTGCACATTGACATTGACGCTGGCGAATCACAGTCTCGTTCTCTGGCTCTCCTGTTCTCCCAGATTGGCGCGTGTTGCTACGTGGAGTGCTCAGCCTTGACGCAGAAGGGCCTGAAGACGGTGTTCGACGAGGCCATCATTGCCATCCTCACCCCCAAGAGGAAGAAGGGTGTGCTGAAGAGGAGGCTGGCCCCGCGCTGCATCAACTGCTGCCTCATCACCTGATACCCAGAGGCTAGCCAACCCGGAGCCCCGCCGGACCATAACCAAACAGAGGGATACGAGCAGGCCAAGCGTGGACGATGTGAACCATCCACAGCAGAGTGCAACATTTTTAAGGACATGAAATTACAGTTGAAGATGTTGAGTGCCTTCTTTCTCACTCTCAAGAAGAAGAATGAATTGCCATAACTCTGCTACCGTTTAGCACTGGGTTTGAAGTTTACAACCAAAGGAGCACTGAACTCTGATCTCTTCTTAAAGACCTTGCTTTACCAACAGATGTACCTTCTTTTATTACCATTTGTAACCCCATTTTTCCTGTGCAAAACCTTGTAAACAGTCCAAAGTAGGAGTTTCTACTCGTTGTGAGGAATAACTCACTTTTAAAGAACCCCTTCTGTTTCCTTGTGATCTCAGACAACTCCAAGTAGAACCTAGATTTGTCAAAGTGAAGGGTCTCTACATGAAGGACCCTGGTCCTGATAAAGTGCCATTTTAACACAGGCCACCCACCCTCACAGCAACATATCGTGGCAGGGGTTGTTATTCTGGTTGCACCCATTCCCGGTGGAAACCAGTAAGCGTTCTAACATTTTGTATGGGCCATAGGAAAAAAGACTTACGGGATGACATATGAATGACCTATTTAGTCATTCAGCAGATGCTTTAATCCAAGCGACTTTACAGTTCATTCTGACACGTCATTACAAGAGGCAGCAGGTAGCAGGTAGCAGGTCACAGAAGCCTACAAGAAGACGGCAGATATTGGGTATCGAACCCAGTCCCTTTTGGCTGGAAGTCGAACAGCCTTGCCACTATGATTCTTGAAGATGTGAATGTATGAACAGCGGGCGATTCAAACTCAGTGAGATATTTGTCTGAGGTTACTTAAATTTGTTCAGTTTCAGAATAATCTGAGATCAAGGTTGTCAACAAAAGTATAAAAAAACACAATATTTCTCCTTCAAGTGATCATTTGTGTGTTATATTACAGTTTATTTCTTTGAGTCTTTTTGTAATCGTATTGATCATGACAGAATGTAGAGGGTTGGGATGGCACTCTGCACATGCGCTTTACATTGTGTGCGTGTGTGTGTGTATGTGTGTGCGAATGCGAATGTGTGTGCAATTAATGGCACGCATTCAACAAAACAAAATATGTGTGCTGTTATAAAAAAAACCGACATCAGGCACTGCATTTCGTTTTTGTATTGGTGAACTGTATTGGTTTAACCTTGATGATGTCCACAGATCTACAAGATCAATCATCCAATGTGTAAACTTTTAACACAACAAAAATAACTTTTTCCCCTTTTAATTTTTGCTAGAAAAGAATTTGAGAGAATCTTTTTTGTTGATAAAAGCTGCTGCAAAACTTGCAATATGCAAGTCATGATCCAATGTCTAACACCCAAAAACGAAACAAAGCTTTTCACTTCTTATCTGGTGCACAAAAGCAACACACATGCTTTCACCTGGTGGTTACCATGACCTAATGCTGTAAATCAAATGCAAAACATGAAGCACACTGTGTTCATTACAAATGCATGCGCACATGCACGCACGCACACACACACACACACACACACACACACACACACACACACACACACACGCACACACACACACACACACAAACAAACAAACAAACAGGCATGCACACACACACACACACACACACTTACAGACTTTAGGAGGGGGGTTAGATTGAGCACAGCCCACTGTCTTTCCAAGCACACTCATAGTTTCTACAGCTCTGGCTTTCGCCAGCTTTGGAAATGTTTTCTAAAAAGTTGAAGATCGGGTCAACTTAAAAAATGCCAGTCAAGTGTGATCAAGATGAGTTGTTAACCAAATCATAAGCGTTGCTGACTTATTAAGTCTTTATGCATCGGCCGTAGGCTTTGCTGCTTACTGTGTGACATTTCATGATGGTGATAATGATAAACACATTTTTAAAAAATGCTTTTATGAGAAACATGTTGAAACTGTAATGTTGACAGTGCTAAGCCTCTCTGTCCCAGCCTGTGATATATGCGGGTTCGTTCCTGATAGTGTTTCGCAGAGGGATTGCTGCCATATCGTTTTTTTCTTTTTCTTTTTTCCTTCTGATTATGCGTTCTTGAGGTCCACCCTCAGGCCTAAGTGCTGCACATGTCAATGCATTTCTCCTGTCGGGGCTGCCCTCTACTCTATAATAAATGTGTTTATTGTGTTAACAAACAGCCTGAGAGAGTGTACCTCAGCCATGACAGGGACAGTGTTTCACTACATTTAAAGAAAGTGTTTATTTCTGAAGGTTATAGCATTATAACATGCAGAGCCATCCTGCAGAGAAGGTGGCAATTACAGTGTAACACGTCAATTTATTGTCATCCTCAAATAAGACAATTGTTATTTTCTTTGGATCAAACTAATGAAGCATCTATGTGCATCTGTAAAAAAGACACCCACACCTGGAGGGGAGTCTTGATGCAAACTTCAAAATGATTGCATGCACGACACAACTTGTCTTGCTTTTTCCTTTTGTAATTTCCTTTCTAGAAAGAGACATGAAATAATTCACCACAGTGTTCTTCATATCAAGGCTTTACAATATATGATATCAGGCAGTATTGCAGTAAACAAAATATAAAATGTATTTGAACGTGTTGACAAAATAACAGAAGAAAAGAAGGATGCTGCCAGACATTAAGCCATTACGGCAAGTCCATTAGCAAACAGACAAAGATTATTAGACAAAAAGTTATCAAAAAAACGATCAAAGGTTCATTCACCGAAAAAATATGTAATATTAATTACATATAATATAATATTAATTACTTAATTACACAATAAATATGTATGCAAAATCAAAGTCATCTTCCAAAATCGTATTAAACTCCAGACAAACATGATGATAAATGAATCCTAGAACATTACAGAGCATGGTATACCAAACATCTCTTTGTAATAATAATAATATTAATAATAAATTCGATTTATATAGCGCTTCTCTAGGACTCAAAGACGCTTTGTAGACAGAGGTTCAAGTGTTTCAGGTCCTGATGAGTGACGGGAATTCTTCACGGGTCTTGGGGTTATCGTGGAACTCGCCCAGCATGACACTCGTCATAGTCTTGCTGTTGATCTTCTGAACTCCTCTCATCACCATGCACATGTGACTGCATTCCCAACAGAGACAAAGGTTCAGTTAAAGCTTTAACGTAAACGTGTATACAACACCCAAACTGTAATTAGTCTAAGGCAAGAGTCTAGCAGGCCAATGGGATTGAATAGGCTACTCACTCACGCTGCCTCCACCACCACAGCGACCCCTGCAGGCTTCAGGGCCTCATTAATAGCGGTTGCGATCTGTTTGCTTAAACGCTCCTGAACTGTAAAAAAAGAGAAGGAAATACAATATTGTACCATACAAACGACAAATTGTTAAGGAATAACGGAATAACGATCCAATAATGATTTAAAACATTTTACCTTGTAATCTTCTGCTGTAAATCTCTACGATTCTAAAAATTAAAGAAAGAGAGTTGAACATACAGAGAAATCTGACCTTTTTTCGAATTCTTTAATCTTCATAATTTATTAGATTTATTTCACGTTGCGTCAAAAAATCACTTACCTGGCAAGCTTGCTCACGCCCACCACTTTCTCGTTGGGGATGTACGCTATGTGAACCTAAAGTGTCAAACAAACAAACATGTCCCGGTGTAAGACCAACCAAATGACAAAGTATATAGAATCATATTGTACTGAGTAATGTTGATAGGCCTATATACATGTTTTTAAGTTGATTATATTGGATTACCTTGCCAAAGAACGGCACCAGATGTTCACAGAGAGAGAACACGTCGATGTCTTTGACCATCTCATCGTAGTTTTCATCAAAGATCGCGTTATTGAGGATGTCTGAAGACACAAGCAATGTTAATCAAGCAATGTTAGTAGTGAAGCAATGTTAATAATCAAACAATATTAGTAATCAATCAATGTCAGTAGGCCTAGTCAAGCAATTGTAATAATCAAGCAATGTTAATAATCAAGCATTATAATCAAGCAATGTTAATAATCAAGCATTATAATCAAGCAATGTTTATAATCAAGCAATGTTAGTAATCTAGCAATGTTAATAATCAAGCAATGTTAGTAATCAAGCAATGTTAGTAATCAATATAAATATTAAGAATAAATATTATTCGTAATTCTAGCAAATGTGTAGAAAAGTAGTCTCTCTAGTCATTGGTGGGATATGACACGTCAGTATTTTTTTAAAGATTCTATACGAGCATGTAAAGTCCATAGTCAGCGCTGTGAAATAATCTATCATTCATTATATTATGTCATTACTGGACATATACACATGATGCATCATGCACATGCACTTCTCCAAAAGTCGAATAGACATTTCGCTGTGAAGAAAACGCTGTCGGTGTCATTTATATTTTCACTCACCACCAGATGGCACCAATGGGTCTATCACCCTTTGAGCAGGGCCTCGTTAACAGTTAAATCTAACCAATTTTCCCCTAAAACCTTAAAACGGTTTCATTGGTGCACCTAATGAAAGGGGTGTGATTCATGGTAAGTAATTGATATAGAACAACAAACATACCAACTGACTTTTTGTTATGCCAGTAGCACAATCTCATCCAGGTGGCAAACTCATAGTTGTCTTAAAAGATTCAATGAATAAGGAGTTGACAAGTCCAGTCCTAGGTGCTTATTAGTTTGGCAAAGTAAAAAACGCAAACACTTTACTTTTAATCACATTTTACATACAATTATAAATTGCATACAAATTATTCTATAAAATGCACATGGACAAATAAAATACAAAATAGGCATATTATCCTTCTTCTTTGTTAATACATCTATGCACTCTTGGGATTATAGTAGTCACACACACACACACGCACACACACACACACACACACACACACACACACACACACACACACACACACACACACACACACACACACACACACACACACACACACACACACACACACACACACACAACTATCAAATAACGCTGCAGTAAGTATGGAAACTATCCATACGAAATTGCACCAGAGCAATATTGGGACCTCATAATTGCCCCTCATTCGTCTGTTTTTTTAATACATTTGAAACACAGGGGCTAATGGGCTCGGTCTGCTGCTGGCTTCCCTTGAGGTGGACCTTACGTCCGACTAACTGCTTCATTATGAGCCGAGCTTCCTGTGCCCATTATCTCCCTCTGCGTTATGTGGTCATGAATGATGTGACTCCGACAGATGACCTCATCTCTGGGCGCGGGTGAGTGTGAATACTCCTTTAAGGGTTCTCTGTTTAATTAGTGTCTGGAGGATAAAGAAAACGACAGAGAAAGTCATAGTCTATGGGGCACCATGACATGTTAAATCACCAAGACACGTTAAAGCACTACAGATAGTATATTATTATAGAACAATAGGTCATATAAGAGAGGTTAGTGGCTGGTGATTGTTGTTGTTCCAAATTGATGGTAACTGTGCAATAGCTCATTGTGATTGCACTGCAAGAAAAATAAAAAGTATTGACAAACATGTGTTGAAAACAACAGTCAAAATGCATAATATTCAGGGTAAATGATATACCTATGGGGCTACAAGACGTACAGTTTAATTTTTATATCATGAAATAACATAAATAAACTAGGTGACGTATTCCGTCCCACCTCACCTGGCTCGGTAAAAGCAGGATGATGTATTGTATTGTATTGTATTAATTTTTAGATTCAGCCTCATCCCGTCGCTCATTGGCAACGTGTGACGCCTATCAGCCAGAGCCGGCTCCAGGGCTTTCCCTATCCGTGTATGCTGTCGGAAGTTCGCAGTCGTTCCTCTCTCTCCATTGGATCACACCGTTGCCACTCTGACTGTTTCCCGCATGCAAGCCACGGAATGCCCATGTGTATGTCTCTCCCATTCCTCCGTACTGTGCTCAGCGACCGTCGTCATACGGGCAGCCAGGAGCAGGGACGGCCACGGGAGGAGAGAGGACTGCCATGATGAAGAATAAGAGCTCGCCGCTGAGAAAGACATCTAGCCTTTAGATGAGTTTATCATGTGTATATCATCAAACCGTACAGCCTTCGGAATGACACTCACAGCGATCTGCGTATTTTTTGGTTTCACCCGACGCTGTGGACCGCAAGGGGGATATGTGCCTGACTTGTCTTGATAGCCATTTTTTGCAGACAAAGAGCGCTGTTGAGTAAGGCTTTCCGAGAGACGTACGGGTAAGCAGCACACGCAGAACACTCGTCGTTTTTTTCTAGCGTATAGTCGTTTATTGTTCATGATGGCGTCGTGAAGAGTGGCGTGTTAAAAGCGACTCGATACGTGTAGATAATTTTACAAGGTAACCCGCTAGCCGACTGCATCCCATTGGAAGAGGTTGCTAACGGCTAGCTAGCTGGACGGCTCGCAAACCTGTACCAACCCGGGATACTTTTCCCGTTAGGATACCCCTCCAACCCCAAGCCCGACATCGCTTTTATCCCCCCTCTTATACGTATGTATATTCACAATATAACCACACTCGAAAATGGTCCGTACATGTATGTAATGAAAAAACTATAGATCTAAACGTGTGGTTGGAGTATCTGCTGGTAAACTGGCAGAACTGTACCGGGAGAAGAGCGGCCTCTACATAGCCGAGGCCTTCTGTACGCTGCCGTACGGACAAGTTTGATACTAGCGGCTTCCGTTTTATCAGGGGCCAGATTAACGGTCCGGCCCGTGGTAGCTGCTCTCCCCATACTGTAGTGGCATAAGGTTTCACTGGCCAATGGGATGGACATTGGTCTGCTGATGCGAAGAAAAAAACGACTAATTTGACTCATCAAATCTGCGTTGTACTCCAAATGAACCATTTATGCCTGGGTTTTATGTACAACTTCCTCTTGTTCATACTAAATCCTCGTTTGAACGAAACCCCTTGATGAGTGTGTGGTGGTCTACATTAACTCAGATTAGATCATCAGTTCTAAGGACAGGTCCATATTGAAGAGAACTTAATATTTCAAATTTATTTTGGACAGTGTAAAGAGGGTTCCTTCCCTAATCTGGTGTGCAGTCCAGGCCTCTCCTAGTTCAGAAAAATCCCATGAGAATGGGTGTGTGACTGTTGAAACACTGCAGTAGCCTATTTTTTAAAAACTTTTTTTTTTTATCAACACAAGGCTTTAAAAGACTATATTGCATTACCAGTGGTGGCAAGGATTTCAAATCACAATTACATTACTGCAGTTCAGATTTGTCTGCTACACTAAAATCACAACAAACTCCATAATATAACAAATATATACATATATTCTTTATTTTGGCTGCAAGGCAGATATTTTCCAAATGTCCACCTCTATTCCTGTAATCTGTGTGAAGAAAACTATTGCTTGACACACACTCCCAAAATATGCACTGTGATGGAGAAAAGTATTACTTGACTAAGACTTTATGTCATGATGGTAGTTCTTGTCAACAAGCATCGTAACCTGTAGTGACCAATAGCATTCAACACCCACTCAGTCTCAAGTATGTATTTGGTGTGTCTGTTTCCTGCTTAGTTTCTTTCAATAATGACAGTACTTATGAGTCAAAACCGCTACATCTAGCTTGCTGGTAAACACACTGGTTTCGTCAATTTGTATCCATCTCAATCAAATCATTGTTCCTTTTAAAGAACACATTTGTGAGCTGAAGTAAAACAATAATGGAACAAAATATTGTGTAAACTTCTATTAGATATGTAGAAAAGTGAAGCAAGTGAATAAGTGACCCTAACAAACTAGGTCAACCCAATCGTCCTTAGATTGTCCCTACAAGAAAACCGTGTGTGTGTTGGGTTCATTTGTAAACCTCTTTCACATCGGTGTATGGCTGGTTGCTTTTATTTTATAAAAGCATGCATGTGCCAGTATTATCGCTACACACTGACATTTGACACGGCCTCCATAATGATGCGCTGGGTATGACAGTGGCTGTGTTGGCTAAGACGGCTATCTAGAAAACTTGTTAGCAGTGAGTATTCTAAGCACTAATTCCATGTACTAGTTCTAGTGAATTTCGCCAATTAATTTGATTGAGCCAAGCAAAAAGATGACTTATCCTCACTGCAGACAAGTGTACAAAATATGGTACCCCCATGTTCTGTCCACCAGACCCAATGTGAATCGTCTTTTCAGCTCACCACACATTTTTTCCAGTCTCATTGCTTTACCATTACAAGATTGGTTGTTTGGATTTAAGCCAGTTAGAGGAGGCTTAAAAGCCTTAAATAATATGCAAACCTTTTTGTGACACATCCATCAGTACTGACTTGGCTAACAACATTTGGACCAGTGCAGCAGAGCAGACCTGCACAATGCATCTGGGGTCATTGCAACAGACGTCTTGCACATGGATGGATTAATGGCAACCGCCACTGATGATTCCCCAACCTGTGCCTTGGAAGTGTAGACAGCGAAGTGAACACCGCTGAGAAAGATTAATATTCCATTAATCAAGTTTTTAATGCCAAACAAAATACCAGTACACAATAATAAATGCAGACAACAATACGTTGTATCGCTATTTCCCAACTCGATAGTATTGAAATGTGCATTTTATTAATTGTGTTTTGTTTATTTTCTGCAGTGATTAGCACGCAGTAGGCTAAAACACCAGCCCGCATGGAAAACCTGAGCTTTCTTCCAAAGATGGAGCTGATTTGCCTCACAATTCCAGTTCCTCCTGGACGCATGACAGAAGGCTGCGAACCTCGTGCAACACAATCAGCCACCAGCCAAATGTTGGTAAATCTAGTTTGTGGCCGGTTAGGATTGTACATACCCAGCCATATTGGCAAGTGAGTGGCTATTGTAGGGTTATTTATTTAAACTTTCCATCTACTTTCTAACTGGAGGGGCCTCCTTTAAATCTTATTTTGATTGAATAAATCAGTGAATTCAAATCTTTGAAATTAATATAATGTGAAAGCCTTACACAGATATCTGTAAATTGGGGCTGGCCTGTTTTCCCAAGAATCTGACAAATTGTTGAATTCCATCTGTATCATTGTGTGTCTAGAAGGGAAATATACTTGATTAGTATTTGCTTTCCGTTGGCCTCTTCCATTGACTTACAGAGTAGCAATGGCACTCGTTTAATTACTTTTGAATATGTCCTGCACAACGAGATAGTAGTTTGTCTACAAACACAGATAATTCATCACTTTTTCTGCTCTATGATTATTAGGGTAGTTGTGACGTTCCGCTGACAGGTTACCCGCCATGTTCCCCACATGTCACCTCCACTACCCCAGCAAGAAGCAGCTGATAATATGATTGCTCCAGCAGTGCATCAGATGTGGCCTAATGATCACAGTGCCACACAGTTTGTAAACAAACTACAATCTTGTGTCACTGCTGGCACTCGTTTTGAATAAGCATCTATTCAGAACCCATTGGAAATCTTTGGAAAGTAATTAAAAGTGCATTCCCCTCACACAAACAGTAGCTAGGCTACTGTAATTGCAAGTCAATGGAAGTGGCTTAGTGAAGGCAAATGCTCTCCCAGCTTACCCTTCTGGACGCACAATGATGAATTTGGAATGAAACATTTCATCTGTATCAGGGTAAGACAAATGCCAATTTACAGATATCGCAACGTATCCCTTTTAGCAAAACAGCATCTATATTGTTCGGCTTTAACTTTTTAGTTTTACCTTATTTATTTTTACTTTTTAATTTATTATTACGACTCAGTCTGTATATATGTCAAATGTACTATGCCCTTTGATGCTGCGCTAGAAGTCTTTTGGTTCCCATTCACGTGTTAACAGACTTTCATGTGACTGAAAGGTCTCTCCTTCAGACATAGGAGAGAACTCTAAAACCCTGGATGAGTCGCTAACATTAAACTAAGATGATGTGAACAGCATTACAGTTAAGATAATTTGTATGTGTGGCAACAATTTTCCCTTTGTAACATCAAAATCCTAAATTATAAAATGTTAATTCACACCATGAAATTTGATTTAATTCATCGTCTTTAGAATGGAATATACATGAAAGCAGGCTTCCCATGAGTGACCTTTTTAATGTATTTTTCCTAACTGAAATAATCGGTGGCATGTTAAACAGAATTCATGCCTATTTCATGCATATTTAGTTCAAAGGGCAGTTCAAACATCACAAAAAAATGATCTTTTTGTTTTGAAAATGTTGAACCATCATGGGTTTTAAGTTATTTGTAAAATGGCCACAAGTGAAAGATGGTCATTCGTTTTCAGAGCCACCTATTGGAATCTGTGATTAATGTAATGTCAATGTAATGAGTAATACTTAACAGGCAGAACAATATCAATTGAAAGAATGGGATATGTAATGAGGTTGTGTTGCAACTTTGAAAGAAGGTAGGAAGAATGTTGTGAGCCATAACGGGGTTGTATAGAATAATCCATGGCAATCAGAAAATCCCCTTGCAGCAGATACACTGAAGAGAAGCCGTGCCAGTTATAGCCAGTCCACCACACTCCTCCAGACGGAGTGCTGTGCAGACACACGTGGGCCTCCCGAAAGGCAGACAAAACCACAGCGACTCGAGTCATGTCGCATCTGGTGATATAGCCCAGCACCAGACAGCCTGACAAAGACCATACTTTGTCCTCCTAGCAACTGTGTCTGTGACTACGGCTGTTGGTCAAGGTAGATGTGCTCCGGAGTGTCTTGAATGGCTCTCATGATGACATGCCTTGTGACCCAACACGGGTGCGGATCGAGGCAGCGGCTATAACAAATCTGTTGAGAGGCCGTGCCTAATATCATCAGTAAGATTAGTAATGGTCTTGTCATGGGATGGGGGTGCGCGGCTCCTTGTTCTCCTCCTGTCCACCCACCATAACGTCCCTGCTGCTGCTGACCTGGCAAATTCCTGTTTGAAATGCAAAATAGGACAGTTTCTCTTTCTCCTTTTTTTCCATTGAGAGTGGATCTATAGCCATGGAGCGATGCTGAGTTAAGAGAGCAGGATTAACAAGGGAACGGTTAACCTCTACTTAAAGTAATTTATGTCAGAAAAGTGCATGGTTTCAACTCATGGCGCTGGTAAATGGCGGCGTTATTTCTATTATGTCATGTGTGTGCATGTGCATAGACCCTATGGGACGACTGCACAGATCAGCTAATTATAGTATATGATGGATACTGAATCTCTGGCTGCAGCCTAAAGGATCTCTGTTGTTTAAATACCCGGCCTAGCTCCACCGTATCCTCCCTTCATGCATGTCGATCTCCATTCAGGGTCAAAACGGTTATTTCCGTAAAGAGTAAAAGAGGGGTTGGAAAGGTTGGGTTAAGATTAAAGATTGAGCTCAGGAAAACTTGCCTAAGCAGAGGGAGTAAATCATTGTTTTCCTCCCATTTGGCCTGGCTATAGCATGGTTTGAATTATGGCACTCAAATATATATATATATATATATATATATATATATATATGCAAGTACTTTATCTTGAAATATGCCAACGTCACCCAGATCCACGCAGCCCCATGTGATACGGTGGCAGTAAACACAGAAAACACAGAAAACACGACCCATCGTTGACAAAGCAACTGCGTGTGTCTTCTGTGCACATGTGTGTGTGTTTGAAACGTTTTGTCTTTGCTGTAGGAGGCTGGGGTAGGGTGGGAGTGGGTGAGTAGGTCAGGTCTAGACTGGCTCTGTATTACAGTACATACCAGCATATCAGCTGGGAGCAGCTCCCTGCGTTCATTTATAGCCGTGGCCTTGTGTCGCTGCACGTCTGCCTGGCAACTCCCAGCGCTCTGCTGTTTCAGCTCCTCAGGCCGACCCACAGCTCAGACACTTTGGCCCCGTTAAGACGTGCTGCACATCTAATTACTACATGCACGGCATTCTTGTGTGTGTGTGTGTGTGCGTATGCGTGCTCGCTCGCTCGCTCGCTGACTTGACACTTTTCTATTTTTTTCTTCCATGACTTGCAGGTCCTGAGGGGCTCCTATTGATGGAGACGGTGGGCAAGATGTGGAGCAACTTGCGAAGCAAATGCCATACCCTGTTCCACAGCGACAGCTCCGGTGCGGCCTGCGACGGCATCGAGGCGGACGCCGTCCACTGCGTGGTGGACCTCTGCCCGGGAGGCGGTCCCGGCGAGCCCCAGGCCTCTGCGGCCCCCAGCCCGTCTAGGAGCATCCTTCCGCTCCCCCTGGTCACAGCCGGGAGAAGACACCACCACAACTGTGTGTCCGATATCCCCCAGATCGTGGAGATCACCATCGACAAGGACACGGAGGACATGCGCGGCGGCACGGCGGGCGTCCCCATGGCCCGCAGAGACTCCTACTCCCGGCACGCTCCGTGGGGGGGCAAGAAAAAACACTCGTGCTCCACCAAGACCCAGAGCTCCCTGGAGGCCGACCGGCGGTCCGCCAGGTCGCGAGGCAGCGGGATGCGGCGCGACCGGCGCTACGGCATCAGCTCCATCCAGGAGATCGGGGACTGTGCGGGACCCGGCGCGCGGAGCCTCGGCGTGCGCTCGCTGCGCCAGCGGCTCAGCGACACCGTGGGCCTCTGCCTGCCGCTCTCGGCCCGCCGCCGCTCGTCCAAAACCCCCGTCGGGTCCAAGCGCAAGATCCACCTGACGGAGCTCATGCTGGAGACCTGCCCCTTCCCGCCCGGCTCGGACCTGGCCAACAAGTGGCACCTCATCAAGCAGCACACGGCGCCCGTCAGCCCGCATTCCTCCACCGCCCTGCTGGACGCTTTCGATCCGGCCCACTCCTCCCCCGAGGACGAAGAGGAGCGCCTGCGCGAGCGCCGCAGGCAGAGCATCGAGGAGGGCGTGGACCCGCCGCCCAACGCCCAGATCCACACCCTGGAGGCCTCGCTGTCGGGCTCCTCCCTCTACAAACTGGGACCAAAGATGGCGCCTGGCGTCGGAGAGGGCTCGGGGGAGGGGGTCGCCGGGCCGTCGGGGGCCTGCGGGCCGGCGCTGGCCACGGCTATGGCCACGGCCCAGGACTGTGACTCCGAGGAGGACTCGACCACCCTGTGTCTGCAGGCCCGCAGGCCCAAGCAGAGACACGCCTCCGGGGACGGCCGGCAGCAGCAGCAGCAGCAGCAGCAGCAGCAGCAGCAGCTGCAGCCGGGGCCCTGGAAGGTCCACACCCAGATCGACTATATCCACTGTCTGGTGCCGGACCTGCTGCAGATCACGTCGTTGCCCTGCTACTGGGGCGTGATGGACCGCTACCAGGCCGAGGCGCTGCTGGACGGCCGGCCCGAGGGCACCTTCCTGCTGCGCGACTCGGCCCAGGAAGACTACCTCTTCTCCGTCAGCTTCCGCCGCTACAACCGCTCGCTGCACGCCCGCATCGAGCAGTGGAACCACAACTTCAGCTTCGACGCGCACGACCCGTGCGTGTTCCACTCGTCCACCGTGACGGGCCTGCTGGAGCACTACAAGGACCCCAGCGCCTGCATGTTCTTTGAGCCGCTGCTGACGGCGCCGCTCCACCGGACCTTCCCCTTCAGCCTGCAGCACCTGGCCCGCGCCGCCATCTGCCGCCGGAGCACGTACGACGGCATCGGCGGGCTGCCGCTGCCCCCCGCGCTGCAGGACTTCCTCAAGGAGTACCATTACAAACAGAAGGTGCGCGTGCGCTGGCTGGAGCGGGAGCCGCCCCTCAAGCTCAAGTAGCGCCGCGGGGGGGCCGCGCACGCACATGCACACGCACGCTGGGAGGAAGTACAAAACTCTTTGAACAGATCCGCCCCCCCCTCCCACCCCCCGTCAGCCAATCAGGAGTGGCGGTACTGCAGCCCTCCGCTGAAATGGCAGTGGATGAACGGAGTCTAGGTGAAAACAAGCTATACAAGATTCATTCTAATCTTTATTTTAGTTATTAACATCACAGAGTAAAAATGACACATGATTATATTCAGTATAACGCTGTCTGGCAAGCGTGTTTTTTGTTGAACAGGTTATTTTGACTTGGGAGGGAGGCCGCAAATATCAGCACTTTGTGTATTTTTCTCTGGTTAGTTCATTTTAATTTTGTCTGCCTGATTCCCCCCATCGTCCGCCTGCCTGTAGACCTACCTGCCTGCATGCAAGCCCACATTCTAGTTGGCTCCCCACAAGGTTAGCTACGTTGTACAGATCACTTTGTGCTTTTCCTTTCCATTTCTTCCCCCTTGCTTCTGCCATGTTCTTGGTTTGGACGGGACGGTGTGTGTCGGTTGGAGAAAAGGCGTCCAGTGATGCACTCGACAAAAAAAACTGCAGTCCGAAGTGTAGACCTGTGCACTTTGCATGTGTATTCGTTCTGTGCCTCTCCTGCGCTCTCTCCTGGGTACACGGTGGTATCCTCCAAGCCAGGGTTTTTCTTCAGAGGTTCGGTGGCCAGCACAGAGCACTAACATTACAGTAGAGCAGCAGATATTGGGGGACAATGCAACATAGTAGTTCATTCCATAGGAACAACAACTTTGACTCGATCAGCAACTAGGAAAACAAAACACTGGCTACAGGCACTTTAACTCATTGCTGGGGGTTGGGGCGATGTGAACCGAGTCAAACATCACTTTACAATAATAACTGACGCCACAAGGCCTTGTATGATGTGATGGTTTGTAATTTGGATATTTTACGATGTGGGTTATGAACATGGAATGGGTGTCGGGGTGTCCCTAATATTTTTCTATTGCTTTCTAGCATTATGGTTTAAGCATTGGCTAAATGCTTAAAACCATGGTAAGAAAATGTATATAGCATGACCAGCTACAACATATTGATGATTTTACTGGAAATATACCATAAGACCAAGAACATCTGAGCAATGTTAAAATATCAGAATAATCCATTTAGATGTGTCGCCCAGCTCTGTGCATACAGTTGTGTACTCACACATGCACACAATCAATGTTCCTCCCTGGAAATACTGTTCACCAGTCCCACCACATTGTGGACTTCTGCTCTAGCCAGAGGCAAGAGTCAAATGTTACTTCAGACGGGAGTGTGTTAAAATGCACTACTCCCGCTTCACTCGCTCATATCTCTGTATGGAGTCCTTCTGGTGCTACGAAAAGGTTTCTGGTGGTACGTCTCCCCTTCTCTAAAACATGGCAACCAATATTGTGTAGTTAAAATGTAGACCCTCTAAAGGATTACCTTGTAACGTTACAGACAGACTGCTACTTAAATGCATAGAGCTGTTTTACGATTCAGTGGCTTTCACATTAACACTTAAAACGTGTCTCACTTTAAAGAGCACTTAAATGATACTGCAGCCTATTCGTGGAAACTGGCATCCCTCTTATCTGGGACTTAATTACAGATTTTTATTTATTTTGTATAATTTCTACTTTGTAGTCTATTGTTTTGAAAAGTTTAAGAAATCTACAGAGTGTAGTTGAGTTGCAACATGCGAACCATTGACTCAACCCTCGCCTCCCCTCAAATCTGGACATGGTTGTCGCCCGCCTGGGTGGACCTATGCTGGTCAGGACCCCATTGAAACACACACAGACTCTAGGCCCATCCATCCGCTCGCTGTGCTTTTATGAGTTGTGCTACACCAGAGGGAAGAGGGAACAAGTACCAACGTAACCCCCCGTGCCTTGAGAGACGAGCGCAGTGGCGCGGCGTCTCGCTGTATGTCAGTCCAGAGCTGGGGCATGACATGCTCCACCGAGCCCCAACTAGACGGTAGCGCGTGTGTGTGTTGGTGTGAGGAGGGTGCTAGCTCTGAGCTCATCTCATTATCCATGGTGCACACCTTTTTATTTTTTATTATTATTATTTTTTTTTTAACGTATGGAACAACAATAATTAGGTGGTGCTATGTTTTTTTTTTTTTTCTTTTTTAAGCTTAGGAGATTTTAATGTCAAGGCTTGACATTGTATTCCAACCATTTCTCTCTCTGTCGTTCAAGTGCACATTTCTACTTTTGAGTTAAAGGTGGAACCAGGAGAGGGCTAATGGGTCTTCTTCAGTGGCTGGGCTACCATCCCCCCCCCAGTTGGTGGTTATTTATATTCTGCTCCTAAAGATTTGGATTAAGATTGTATTCTTATTAATATCAGAGCTCTTTTCATGAGGGTGGCTGTGGGACGAGAGGCTGAAATTGTTATCGAAACTTTAACTTTATTAATTTCAGAAAATATTACAGCTGAAATTTCCATAAGGCGATGATTTAATGACATGGCCAACTTTGAAAGATTAAGACCTTAAATTACGGGGGTGGTATCAGCGGGCAACTAATTAAACCACCAGTACATTTTACCCGTAGCATTTCCCAAGCTTCTGTGAGCAAAGCCTTCATGGTGGATGCTGGCTGTAGCACCGACACCGCCCAGCCCGGGTGTCTCATCGGCGTGCTGTAATAAGAACCCTTTGAGTGGCTCTCTGCGTAGGGTTTTCCATCAATAAGCGTTTAATTATAAGGTCCAGCTGAGATGTACTCACCACTTTCTGGACTGTGAGAAAGTGATTGTTGCCGTTTGCGACTCCTGGAGCTCTATATATAATATTATATGATATTATATATAAATATCTATATAATATAATATATACGATATATATAATATCACGGCACAAAGCGGTGTGCGCCTCCGGATTATATTATTAACCCATAAACGACGGGCATTCCGGCGTCTCTCCCTCTTCCACAACAGGTACAGACACGCAATAGTGGTGATCTCGGCCATGGTTGATGAGAATGAATTGGCATGAATGACCGTTGGCGGGCAAAACGCTCCGTGACAAAATTCGCCCCGCGACACGTTTCAGTGCACACATTAAGCACAGCGACAGATTTCGCTGAGTCGCGCGACAACATACACATGTTCGCTCGAACAGGTGAAAATTGTGTCTCGGTGTGAACGCACAGTAAAGGTGGAAGGTGGAACTGGCCTACCACCCACTGAACCTACATGGCCCAACCCCCTGGCCTTCCAGCGGAGTCCGCCCAGCACACGGCAACAATGCCACCTTCCTGAATTTCCACCTGTCTGGTTGTGCTGCGAGCAGAGACCCACACCCCCCGTCACCCCCCTAACCCACAGCCCCACACCACCCTCCCTGGCAGAGTCCCACCCAAACCCGCCAGCGCTAATCGCAGGCTAAATTTACCTCTCGGCGATCTAAATTTACCAGGTGCTAAAAGGGCCACTCTGTGTTGCCTAATAGGTGCTGACTGAGTCTTTGGTAACAGAGAAGGGACTCAATTTTTTTTTCTCCCCCCCCCCCCGTACCTCACCCTACTCCTGTTCGCGTTCCTCCACGGCATATTCACACTATACCTGTGGTGGTGTTGGGGAGGTGAGCCGGTGGTTTGTGCACCAAAACTGGACAGCTCAGTCTCTAGTTACCATAGAAGAAATGAGAGAGAGAGAGAGGGTCTTCAGAGCTGGACTGAGGCCTGGCTTACAGTAGTTCTCAGCATTAGTTGAAGTAAATGGCACTTTAAATGGATTGTTTTTGCATCGGGTGTGGCTGCTTGAGGTGGAGTAAGGAGGTGTACAACGTGAGCAAGGTGGGGGTCTCGGATGAGAGACTGCGCTCTCTGATGAGTGAGTGGGGGGGGGGGGGGGGGACGTGAGGCGACGGCAATGAACTTGTCAGTGGATTTTATTTAGTCATGCGTGCGTGTGTGTGAACGGACAGAGCCACATGATGATGATGATGATGATGATGATGATGATTAGGAGGAGGAAGGGGTGTTTTGATGGACAGCCTGTTTAGTGTTAGATCAGTCTGGATCCTGGTGGTCAAGGCCCCTCTCCTCTGGCCCAGGGGCAGGTGTTGAGTCGGCCCCCTCTGGCCTCTTTTCCCCATGGGAAACCACGTACGTGTACCATGTGTGTGTGATGTAGCACCATTTCTAGCGTGGATATATATATATATATGAAAAACGTTTTTTGTCTGGGGGGGGGGGGGGGATTTTTTTTATTTTGCATTAATTATTTGTTTGCACCCTTGAACAAGTGTCATCGAAAAGAGTATCGCACACATCCTCATGCATCAGTTAGGGGTTTGTGAATGTGTGCGTGTGTGTGTGTGTGTGTGTGTGTGTGTGTGTACATGGATCACGTAACGCCAGCACCGCCTCTCGATGTGACTCAACCCACCACCACCACCACCACCTGAGAAATTGTTGAAACTGACACCCTTCAACCACTCCCCACCATGGGAAAGACAAAGGACGGGTGTTTACATGTATGATCTATGTTCTTGTGCGGGGGGGGAGGGGGTAGTTTGCAATTGAACTATTTTAAACTTGTGTTGTTAGAACCACACTTATTTTAGCTGCACTATGAGTGCCTCGCTGGTGGCAGGAAACCACTGGGTCTGGGCTGGACGGGAGTCTCGTAAACTCCCCCTATTTCCCTCCTCCCTGCCCCACTATGACTCACGGTTTCAGCTGCTCGGAGGACAGAAAAAAAACTAGACTAATTATTTTAAAGACAAATTTTATTCTTTCCCATATATATTTCTCTTGGAAAGCTGGGCTAAGTGCTATATGCAAACATTAAAATAATGTGATGTATGACTTAAAAAAAAAAAAAAGGTAAAATAAAATATTATTTTTCATTATTACTTCTCCCTAATATGCAATGGAGTGGACTCTTGACAAAATGGTTGCAATCCTCTGTCACTTTAAAATGCTGTATGTGCACATTGGTTGCTGTGGGGATGCGGGGTGTCGAGGTCGACGGGACTTGACAAAAGATGGGAACCAACTAAACGGTTGTCATTCTCCAGCGCCTCCCTTGTGTTCCCGGGCCGCCTTATTCCTTATTCGTTCTGACCAATCGGGAAGGACCCTCGTGAGCCCCTCCCACCTGACCCACCCTCACCACCACCATCCCCTCCAGACGGGGCAGCAGCCCCACCTCCACGGGCCAACCGAACACTCATGTCAGATGAATATCACTGTTCCAGTTTTTGCTTCTCTCTCTCTTTCCCTCTCTCTCCCTCACTCCTTCCTTCCTCTTACTTTGCTTTTCTTTAGCCCGGTTTCTGCCGTTTCCTCCTGCTGTCCAGGAGGGTTTGGAGAGTGTAAATGACGTTATCATGTTCACGTTTTCACCGTTTATGTTCTGTATCTCTGTGCTTCATTCACCACCACCACCTCCCCTCCACTTCAAAAAAAGTAGAAGCAAAATCCACTTTTTTTGGTTTCCCCGGAGTATAACCTGTTCATTTTAAAGAGCCGTATGATGGGACACTTGTAGCTGTCACTATTGGTGCTTGGCTTACGCTTCATTGTCTTAATATTCCAAATAAAACTTTAAGTGTATTCCATCGTGGTCAGTGTTTTAATGTTTCAACATGACTGGGGAGCCTTTGCGGTCATTATGCTGCTCTTAAAACAAAAAAGAAAAAACCACAACTTTAAAATCAATGTGTAACTGATTTAGCGATTTATATACATAATATGCTTTTAGTTTATTTTATTTCAGCTAGTTCGTTTTTGTATCCAATACGTGTGGATGTGGCCCTACTGTGTGCTACTGTGACCCTGTGTCTGGTTTCAGGTTTTCTCTCTGAATCCAAGGTCTGCATGGACGACGCACCGAGCCGTCCTCCAGGATGCAGAGCTCTGCAGTAGCTCGGCTCTTTCTCCCAGGCTGCCTTTTCCTTCGGTTGGCTGAAGCCAGGCAGATGCAACCAAATGCTGCCTGGAATGAAACCGTCTAATATTTGTTCATTTGACATGATGTATTAATAGCACGTGGGGTTATCGGTTTCAAATGTGCTGCTCAATTGCTTATAAATAATTGAGGCTCTTCCTGTAGGGCAGTGTGCCGGGGAGGAGAGCTGGTATCAATTGGGCAGGACGGTGCGGTCGGAGAAGAGAGACATTGCACAGCAGATGAACTTTAAAACCACAAAATACTAGAGTGCTTTGTTACCCTGTCGAAACCCCCAAAGACACTGTCGTTTCCAGGGGCCAGTGTGGCTCTAAATGCCAACCCCATAGCTGGCAAGACATGAGCTCTGTTGACTAGGTTTTGAAATCCAGAGCTTCATTGTTTTGGAAGTTCTTGACGACGGATCAATCCCACAGGGTTTCGTCCCACTGTGGTGTTGTCTTCCTTCCTGAGAGTCCTCATCCAGCCCCGTCTGGGTCCCCAGAGTGTGATTTGGAAAACGGCAGTTGGCACACCAAGCCTCCATAAGTAGTTGGTTATTGGCAGGCCTTTTGAACGCGCGTTAATGGTGAGAACCATCACTCAAGCTGTCTAGATGTATTGGTCAGTGGTGCGTAAACCTGCCCCACCCCCCCCCCCCCAACACACCGTCACAGTCTGAGCTTTTGCAGGAGTTTATTTGAACTGAACCCCACCGGATCCACACCAGTCCTCCCGTGTCTCTTACTCTGAGAGATCCACGCAGAGAATACATAGAGTGGAACTCAGGGCAACTGAACCGACCGCAATGGCTGTGCTCGAAGAAACTCTGTTTTTGTTTTGGGATTGCCTGTTGAATTTCCCAAAATACCATATCGGTATCGATGATTCCTCTGTCTTTCACAAAGTTAGTGTGAGCAGCATGTTTACTATGGTAGCTAACGTGGCTTTTCAATACCATGCGTGTTAAAGTATCTTAGGTTCCCTTCATAGAATGGTCAATCAAAGCTTTCCACGGGTTGTTTGGCCATCGGGACTCAATAAATCACCCCAAGGAGCTTGGAATATTCCAATGTGAGTGTTTAAAAGTCAAAGTCGATTTATGACTCAAATTAGGCAGAAGCTGTCATCCAAGTTTTCTTTTGTCTCATGCTGTCATTTTCCACTAGTATGTAACACTTACGTACTCGCTTGGCTAATTGGATTGCACACACCATATACACCGATCCTGACAAACTTTTCTCAAGACTGGGATTCACCAGTAGTGACAACATATCAAAGCTTTGATGGGTTGGTGGGTTGATAGTTGGTTTGTCTTTTGCTGGTCAGCCAAATGGCCTGACTTGGACTTCTACAATGGCTAAATATGACATGAGTATAATATTAAAAGCACCCCCAAACATTCCTTTCTGCCAGTGTCCCGGACCGAAGCAGCCTGGATTCTATTCTGAGAATCTGTTCTGAACTCTTTGAGTGACTTCACAGGTTTAAAGGACTTAACAGTACAGGCGGAGGAGAACAGAGAGAATAGAGTGTCTGGAAATGGACTGGAAATCTTTGGCTTTCAAGGTTTTGTGGAGGAAATGTGTGCAGGGAGGGACCTCCAGTTAACCTTGCACAGATGTACACCTGCAGTCATTCATCTAGCATTCATGAATACACAAACACACAAACACACACACACACACACACACACACACACACACACACACACACACACAATGACATGTGTATGTCATAACTGAAATAGGGCTTTTACATCAGAATGTATCATGGGGTTTCATGTTTTGACGGTTCTCCACCATTCTCTGATGCCTCGAGAGCACTGTAGTAGCCTACTACAAAATCCTAAATCAACATACATATACCGCCAGCTAGGCTAAACGCACTCCCACAATGTCAGCCCATAACAACAAATATTTCACGTTTAAACGACTAAACAATGACCAAAACAACAATTGCTACCAATAACATTCCTATGCTCCTATACTTCCTAAATGGAGGTGGTCATTGCGATGTGACGTTGCGATGTACAAGCCCTATACACACACTGTCTGTTGTATTCACACCTGCCACTGAGCATCCTTCCCTGGTGACGCAGGTTAACTGGTAGAGGAGGCGGGGCTTTCAGGCTGCAGGGCGATGCCCTCGCTAATAGGCCGGGTCTCCAGTAGAACGTGCTCGCCATCGCCGTGCCACAGCCGGGCCTGTGTTTGCCTCCTGGGTCACTGAGGGGTTTTGGAAGGCCCGAGCAGCTGCTCCATGCATAATCAGGTGCAGAACCGAACGTAGCCAACAGTATGAGCATGTGGACATTCAAGCCCATCATCAAAATACTCTGAATATCAGTCAACCCATTCTTAGTGACGGGGGGGGGGGGGGGGGGGGGGGGGGGGTCAAGGGGTTATGAATCCCCGTCTCCCCTCGTT
>NC_140277.1:11784423-11804423 GCF_964030765.1 Micromesistius poutassou
GTTTAACGGAAAAATAATAAAATAAAACATGAGAAAAAATAATAGCTTGGTTATTGTTCACTTGATGATTTGGTATCTGGTTTTCCTTAGTGTGGTGTGGGCAGCCAGTCCTCTTGGACGGGTGGAAAGATATCTAGGACCTCATGTATGAGAAATGTGTGAAATATTTGGCCTGCAGGCCTACATTGACTTTATACTGTGATGATGAACTTGCTTGTCAGACCTATTCTGCTGAAGCTAAAAAATAACTTCAACTTAAAAAAACTATGCAACATTTTTATAGTTTTTCTGGTATCTTGATTCTGGATAATGCTATACATGTGTCAAGTTGTCAAGGCCTATAATGAAGATTAAGTACATTTTTTTTCTGCAGTGGCACTGAAACATGTTTTTATTTTTAATTCAGAGAAGACAGATGCATGCTGGGATTGTGTAACAGCCATAGCTCAACAAACTTTGAGCACCCTGTGTCCTTTGAATCATACTAAAGAAAGATCATACATGCATACATGCAAGAAAAATACTATAAATTCACATTAAAATATGATACATATTATATAATCATATATATTAAATATATTAACACAACTCTTTTATGATAGACTCTATTATGTTCGATCTCTACAGTAAGACAGCCATGTGTATGCAGACAGGCTCCCCAGAGAAGGGAAAAGGAGAGAGACAGAGAAAGAAAGACACACACACACACACACACACACACACACACACACACACACACACACACACACACATGGAGAGAAAAAGAAAAGCAGACACTAGCCAAGAGACAGACTAGGAGAGGGTAGGAGCAGCAGCCGTGGTGGTGGTGGTTGGAGGTGGGGAGGAGGGGGTGGGGGGGGGGGGTGGTCCTGGCTGGAGGGGGGGGATCCTGGCGGAGGGTGTTGGTGTTTGAGACGGCGATCATGGGATGTGAATCTGGGATGCGTGGAGGACTTGGCAGGCAGGGCTGGGAAGCCTGGAGCTCCCTGGCCTCCGCGGCCAACATGACAACGTGAATCAAATGATTGCATACTTTGCATCCAGAGCAAAAGAGAGAGGGGTTTCTTCTATCTGTGATGCGTGATTACAATCACGGGTGGGGAGTGGGTTGGGGGGAGGGATCAATGGTTGGTGAAATGCGTGTGTTCATTTTGATCTTAACTAAATATTTATTTCTGGAACTAGGAGGAGGTGTGACACATTCACAGACTGGGTTTAATCTAGAACCCCCCCCCCAACACCAACACACAAGCACACACACTAACACACACACACACACACCACACACAGCGCACACACAGCGTGCACACACACACACACACACACACACACACACACACACACACACACACACACACATTTGAATGATGTTACTTGAATTTCACTTTTGGTCAAATATAATTGTTATTGATGCATAAAGGAGTAATCATGTCAGCTGTACAACAGAAGGGCAGCAGAACACAATGTTTCAAAAACACAACAAAAATATCTTCGTCCAGATGTGTGGAAGTCCAATTAAAGAGGAGATTGAGCAATATCTTGCCAGTTGTTTCTCTTTTCATGTCAGAGAAGGCCAGGATTCTGAGACCTCTAGTGGCCAACTGCATTCATGCAGCAGGCCTGGCCTTTTAAACAGGGAGAACTTAAGGTAGTGACGGTCTGAACCAGTGGATGATCTCCTATCACTTGGTTTGGTTGCATATGCCTCCTCCCAACTGAAATCGCGGGGGAGCGAGAACACACTCTCAATAAAATAAAGAGTATGTGGTGTGATGTGGTGTGGTTTCAATATTAATTGTGGGTAATTGGAAAACCTTTTTGATTGACTTTGGTTGAGACTTTCAGTTTGAAGAAGTTCTACGCTGCACTTTCAGTGCTTTAATGGATGATTTCCGTATTTTTCATCATTTTGGGTCTAAGTGACTAATGCGGACAACAATTGTAGTATTGACAGAAAGCGCTTCAGCTGTAGCAGCCCAGGTGTAATGTAACCCTTAGGGGCAATAACTGTCAATTAACGTCCTCTAAAAGTGCTTGTTTTTACCAATGACTTGGTAAAATGTTATTGGTACCAATGACCAATAGCTCAGACTTGTTATTATAAGCGTCTTTATGGACATTATGGAAAGAATCACTACAGAGAAATACAACCTTTTTGTTATTGTTTCTAACCAAGTCTCGCTCTGAAATCTCGCCCTCTGAAGAGTTGAGTTATTGCAGTAAATGTTCCTATTGTCATTACAATCTAAACCCTCCTTCACCCAAATCGTTTAGATAACACTAAGCTTCACTTTCTGTAGTCCAACAAAACAAACTCTTGCTGCACTCCTCTCAACCACTCTCACTCACCTTTCCACCATGTCCTCCCTGAAACAACTCGCTCTTGTGAGATTTCAGGGTGATACTTGAGCGAGACTTGGTTGGACACATTAACAAACAGACCGGATCATGCTTAAGGTAAAAGACAAGGTTTACTCTGTAGGGATCCTTTCCATAATGCTTGCAGACACTTACAATAGCTTATAATAATAATCTGAGCCAGTCAGTGGTAAATACAAGCACTTTTGGGCGCTACACTGACAGGGCGCTATTGCCCTGTCACACACACCCACACACACGCACACACACGCATACACACACACACGCACACACAGTTGGATGGGTCCTGCCCACCTGTGTCGGTGCCAGCAGCAGCCGGCTCAGGGGTAGCAGCTGTGCGGGGCAGTGAAGGCCCTCCAGTCCCATGCTGCTGGTGACTCACCGTGGACCGGGGTCCGGGTCACCGTTTGGGTCAGAGCCTGGCGGATGACCGTCCTTCTCCGACGGTCAGGGGATTCCATTGGCAACCATGGCAACCGGCTTTGGATCGAGTGCTACGCCGAAGAGAAAAGGTGCACGCCCACTGAAAGTATAAATGTTGAGGTACTTGTAAGAAACAGATTGTTTGATAGGCCTACTTTTACTCCTTCACATTCTGAAGCAATATTTTACTTTAATGGTCCTTATTGTAGGACTGTAAGAGAAGGCCTGTTAGTATTACAAATATATACAAAAATGTATTTCATGCTATTATTTTCAGTTTGTTAACAGATAAATTATTCTGGATTAAATGCTGAATACTAGGAAACCACCGGGTTAACTTAAAGTGGCACATTTAAAGCTGTTGAGCTACCAACTACTACTACTGGTTAATGCTTCGAGGGTCAAAAGTCAAGCTGATGAAGAAGTAGACCTCTTACCTTCCATGCTTTAATATATTGTATATTATAAACTCAAATACCATCAGTTAAAGGACTCTTTACTGAACGGAAAAGAGGGAAAACTTTCACTTGAGCATAGGAAATGACTCACTAGGCAAGTTCATCAGTCGAGTTCAACAGGGTTATTGCAGCAATGAGACCATATACAGTAAGGTGGGTATTTGCAGGAGACCTGGCCTGGAGTTTCACAATGCAGGACACATGAGGACGCGAGCCTGGGTCGGCACAGGGGCAACTCTAACGTTCTTAGAATTCAGCACAGGTTTGAAGTCTGTATTATACTTCTCCCTGGTGGCTAAACAGTTAACTGCACCCCACACAATCATATTGATATATTATCTAACCTACAGCCTATTAGGCAATACAGCGGTCTGGTATTCAGTATGGTTTACAGTTAATACATTTTAAATGTATGCTAATTAGTTGTTTTTTTTCTGAAATTTAAGCAATACAATTCAGAGACAGGGACAATGTTTATCACTAATGGAGCTTAAACACACACACACACACACACACACACACACACACACGCGCGCGCGCGCGCGCGCGCGCACACACGCACACGCGTACACACACACGCACACGCACACACACACACACACACACACACACACACACACACACACACACACATTACCTATAGGCAAAGTCACCTGTTGAATGGGGTGGGGGAGATGGTGTTGGCATGTGATGTCATAGCCGTGAAGAAAAGCCACTACCTGGCCCCCATTGGAGCGCTGAAGGCAGCAGTGTGGAGCATCCCCTGCAGAGAGAGGACTTCCAGAGTCCAGACATGGCCCAGGCGCTGAAGCCAACAGGAGGCAGCATGGTCTCAAGGAGCCATCCGGAGTGTGGAGACGTGTATCCGGACCTGGCCACGGTGAGCTCCACTGCGGGTGAGTCCACTCTGTTCCGCAGCCCTGGCGCGTGTCTCTGCTGCCCGCTGCTTCTATGGATGGATGGTTCTATAGGGGTCACCGTGGGAGTCTTGTCCTCCTGTAAGCAACAGAGGACCTGCTGATGGAAGAGGACTTGTTGTTTTGATGCACTTTGTCTCAATGGATAGCAGTCGATCAAAAATATTCATTTGTAAACGTGTTAAAAGGAATCCAAACGTGATCTATGTTGGAGTGTTGAAAATTCAACACCTCAAACTACATTATATGTTGAGTTATTAGTAGAAACATCCTATTTTCAATGGGCCGTTGGTTCCCTCCAACCACAGCAATGTGGCTGCCCTGCCCTCTCTCCATGGACCAATTTGATAAATGAGTCTGTGTTTTGGCTATTGTGGCACTAATCTGCCTCAAATCCCCCTCCAGTGTCCGCTTGGCCGCCTCTCTGACAGCTGAAGGCCTCTGGCGTCTCGGGTTGCCAGGTGTGACTGGGAACCACACAAGGTGTATCCCCCTTTCCTGAACACCACCATCAGTGAAAGTTGATTGTGACAGTGAATCAGGTTTAACAGTTAAGACCACCTATGTTCGTCTCTATGGGGTTGAGCTGGGAAACACTGAGGTAGACCGTACAGGCCTCAGAAACAGGAGCCAGGAGAGAGTTTAGTTCCCACAAAACGTGTGTGTGTGTGTGTGTGTGTGTGTGTGTGAGTACAAGTGAAGACTATGCTGGCAACTGGTCTTGACCACCCACACTCGCCCCTGACTCTCTTCCCTTTGTCCTCCTCAGATATCGGAGAGGTCCGCGGTGGAGTGGGATTCGGGCGCCGAGGGCGGGCCTTCCTGTCCCCGGCTCGCCGCCGCCACCGAACCAGCTTCAGCCACAAGCAGCTGGAACAGCTGGAGGTGGCGTTCGCTCAGAACCACTACCCCGACATCTACTGCCGGGAGGAGCTGGCTCGCCTCACCAAGCTCAACGAGGCCCGCATTCAGGTGGGCCAGGACGGGGGCGGGGGCGGGGGGGGGGGGCATGTATATAAACATGTCTATATCCACAACAGGATATATTGACTAATTGGGATAGAGGGTGGTTGTGTTTTGGAGATATGGTGGTTAATTGATTGCTTAATTGGTGCCATCTCATGTACTTTTATTATTCTGAGGTTTTGGGGCCAATACTAGCTTTCGACAATAACAACAATAATGGTGAAGTTGGTCA
The DNA here is from genome assembly GCF_964030765.1 of Micromesistius poutassou. NCBI lineage: Eukaryota > Metazoa > Chordata > Actinopteri > Gadiformes > Gadidae > Micromesistius > Micromesistius poutassou. Next base: position 11,789,799 of record NC_140277.1, read on the forward strand.
TTTGTAGCCATCATCTTTAACATTCATTTACAGCTGTAAACATAAATTTCCCTTTACTTTCGTGGAAAATTCCCTAAGCAGGTGTGGTTTCAGAACAGACGAGCCAAACAGCGCAAGCAGGAGCGAGCGTCCAAGAAGGGGCTGCCGGTGGGCGTCCTGCCGGGAACCGGGGCCCTGCTCAGCAGCATGTGCGTGCCGGCTTCCGGTATCAGCCGGCAGTTCTACCCCCAGTCCCTGCCGCACATCCACCGGTTCAGCTCTATGCTGCCATCTAGTGGTTATGCGCACCACCCAGGCGCCGTCCCTGGCCAGTGTCCCTGCCCAGCTGTGGTGCAACCCCAGCCCCCGGGACCCCCGCGCCAGCACGAGGAATGGTACGGGCCCCTCAGGACCATAGGGGGCCCGCCCGCTAACCTGGGCACGCCTGTGTTCTCCCTGGCCTCCATGTCATGCCTTGACTCTGCCTCTCACTGGAACTAAGAAGTAACTAGTGAAGAAATGAATCTATCATGTTATTTTTACTATGAGGCAAATAAAACCAAGTTATGATGTTAATGTAATGCACATTAACCAACCACATATCATACATATTGATTATGATTTCTATGTTCTACTTTCCACAGACTTGCTTGCTTAAAGAAAAAAAAAATAGTATCTACACCTCAAGTTCATTTATTTGATTGATTGTGTGTGATAGTCGTGATAGGTAATAATATAGTTTTTTATATACAGTACATGCTTATCTTCTCTGAATTGTCTATGGCTTCCACATCCTATGGGTTAGAATTGTATTTTGTAATGATGTTTTTCAAGGAAGTAATAAAATACACAGGAGCTTTTGATTTCAAATGTATTTTAATACATTCTGCTGCTTCTCTGCTAACATATACATCTATAGACCTATTCAAAAAGACCATTAACACTGAGTGACAAAAATATTGAATTTATAACTTTTGTTTTTTTGTAAAAATAAGTATGGACCAAGACCATTTCTCCCCATCGATGGTGTTGGTTGAGGTGGACCCTTGCATTTGAAACAAGCAAAACAAAACCCATACCAACTGAAGACTTCAATTCTCCTTAAACAATCGTAATGTGCCACTGGAACAAGGGGATTGGCTAACCCAGCGGTGGTGTGCGACTGGCGTGTCCAGTGTCCGGGGGGGTTGACCTAGGCAGCAGAACCAGTGATGATGCGATACATTCACGTCACTTCACAACAGCTTGGTCCAGAGCCTCTGCCATGCAGGGCAGAGGCTCAAAAGTAAACAGCAGATAGGAACGCAGGGCTCCAACGGTGGAGGTTTGTGACCACACAGTCATAGTCATAGTAACAGTAAGCAAGTAACCGGGGGGGGGGGGGGTATTTGAGAGTAAAGTTGTGAGGCAGAGGCCAACGTTGGAGTAGAAACAAAAGAAAAGACAACTCAAGAGCCATTTTCATAAACATGTGGTCACTCTTCTATATCATTACACGTTTAGGCCTCCGGGGTGACATGAAAAATAATTTAGCATATATTTAAGAGGCTTCAATAAAAGGCCACGTGGTGCTTTGTAAATGCACAAGCAGCAGCAGACTACCAAATCAATTCCCTTCCCAACATACAGGTACAATTAAATGCTCCATCTTCCATATTGACCGTCTCTAAACTGGATCATAAAGAAGGATGTTTATGACTATCGACTGGACCAAAATTGCAATGTACAATTCTGGTAATGTACTTCCCCCACCCCATCCCTGAGCCATGGTAGCCCGGTGGTGGTTGTTTGAGAGAGAGAGATAGAGAGAGAGGAAGAGAGGGTGTCTATTACTTAGCCATCGCTCTATTCAAGGGACTTGGCAAACTCGATATAGTCTATGTAGCCGTCGTTGTTCTTGTCATCGTCCCTCAGCACGTCGTCGATCAGATTTATCAGGTCCTCCTCTTTCATTGGTTGGGTGTTCTCACCTCTTTCCTGATTGGACAAAACAAAGTGGAGGGAGGGGTTTAAGAAAGGCACTATGTAGAGTTTCAAGACCGAAATATCCATTTAGATATACAACATAGTTAAATAGAGGTGGATGCCAGTAATCACATCTGTGTAGTTCTCCTGATACGCATAAAGGGCAAGAGGGCCTTAAAAACTGAAAAGATAACGGGCCTACTGTTAATAATTGCACTACAGGTTTGGGATTGCACCTCTGTAAATCTCTGGGAAGGCACAGTGACAAAGTCAATATTTACACTGTAAACTGATGAAAGACATACACCGGAGCTGTTCCTCTGGTGGCAGGCATATAAAGTAAGCAACCTCTAGTCTATCGTACAGGGACCTCATCCCCACGGTACGGACCCATACTTTGTGCCAAATGTGTGCATCCATAATCACTCAGCCCTTTCCACGTACATCGCCTTCCAGTTATGAATACAGAACACTGTGATTATACAGTGTTGTACGATAACATGTTGAAAATGACCAGAGGCTAGCAGAGACCGATTCATTTGAAAATATTTTCCATACTTATTTTCTAGAGGCAGCTCTAGCATACTTTATGTTCCAACAGTCCAACAAAAAGGGTGGTGCAGCAGTCGGGAATCGGGGGCACGTGCACGCGCCTACCTCTTTGTGCACGTGTGTGATGGCGGTGGCCAGTTCGAGCCCGTCCAGCAGGTTGTTGCCGTCGTAGTCGTGCATCTTGAAGTAGTGCAGCTGAAGCTCCTGCGGAGACATCTCCGTCTCCGGCTTATCGATTACCCCCTCCAGGTGCTCCATGATGTCTTTCAGACAGAGAGAGAGACACACACACACATTGTTTATTTACTCAGCTCACTTTTGTCCAGCCCTATGAGCATTGGGCAGCCACAATGTCACACCACAGAACAAACTCCAGGTTAACTGCTATGTCAGCTTGCTATCAACACACACGTAGTTCAAGTCAACCTTCTGATATCTTTCGAAGCAGTGCCATGACTAGACCACCAAACTATTCAGTAAATGATTAACACAGGGCTGCAAATGTTCTAGGAACGATACTGCATGCACAATTCATACCCACCAATCACCAGGCACGATCTCTCTCACACACACACACACACACACACACACACACACACACACACACACACACACACACACACACACACACACACACACACACACACACAATAACTCGCTCCAATCCAAACAGGGTCATCCGCACCACACATCACACGTTTTAAATGTACGAAAGACTCCCTCACTTTTTGTCTTGGATCATATTCCTATCCAGACGACCATGACCATGACCGCCTTGAATGTGAGTAGGGTCGGGGGTCTGTGCCTGGTGCTCTGGCTCTCCGTGAGAGCGGACGCACAGGAGGCAGCAGCTGGAGAGGATGACGAAGACACAACTCAGCTCCATGCCCCTGGAAGAGCGCGTTTTTCTTATCATTCTGATGGAAAAAACACAAGGACAGACACGCTGCTGACTGCTCACGGGAATGACTGACACAGGGCAACAGTTGGATTGACTTGTGAAGATGGCTCATCTCTTGCGAAGAATCCTCAGTTAACGAAGTATCTAGTTAGAATTACGCACTAGAGGCGTCGTGTGATTACGTCCCAGTGTTTACATATGGAGGACCGCTGCAAGCCATCCACTAAGAGACGTCTAACTACCGTTAGCTGAACACATGGGACCTGCACGGTGCAATGTGTTAAACCTAGATTTAACTCTTTGTAAATAAAGTTAATGAGGACGACGAGTTAAAGAACGAATCGCTGCATAGAATCATACAATAAAATTGATATCACCTGACGGTTTGCTATTCTCCTGTCAATGGTTGAGTTCTCGGGCTTTTAGGTCATGGCGACGCGCCGTAGAAACCTCTCAACTGTTGGACACGACAGCGAGTTCTCATTGGCTGGCTTAGCTACGTCAGTAGTGGGCGTGGCTCTACGCACTGTCAAAGTCGCACAGTGTTGTCAAATACACTTCACACACTGAGAAGAGACGTCTGTGTGATTCTGTTAGTCCCAAAGGACCGACTGTCCATGTCAAACTTCCAGAGAGAAAATGAAGCAGCCAAATCCCTTTTCAGACGGCTTGAGGTTTCTCTTCTCTATTACTACAGTAGTTAGAGTCACATCCTACCCTACCTTTAGCCGAGTCCCCAGTGAGTAATCCCATTGTGATGACCCCATTATATAATTATTACATGTGTATGTTGTAGAATCAATTTCGGGATTGAATTGGGACATTGTTTGGTACGTTATAGAAAATAGTCCTAGCTGAAATAACTCTACAGGTGAAGGGGTTGAATGTCAAACGTTAAAAAACCCTAACCATGATCTATTAAAAAAGTCATATTTTCACATAGATGAAAAATAGAAAAATAGATGTTGCATGTGATGCTCATGCACAATTCTGCTCTGTTGCTTTGGCCACATTTCCAGCATGTTGCAGGCAATTGTCTTAATCCTTGTAATTGATCCTGTTAAAGGGTCAAAGGGGAAAAGATTAACATAGGCCTGGATCTAGCACAAAGGACATCTTCCTTACTTTTGTGTTGGTTCTGTGAACGGCCTGATCCCTGATTTGTCTATAGGCCTATATAGTGAGTATCTCACTGAACTCCCAATATACAAATGTAACGGTGTCATTAGTTGTTAGTTCCAGCCTAGTTTTATCTTCAACGTCTTGGTCATCATGGAACAAAAAAGAAAACCCTAATGACAAACTACATACTAGCACAAAGAGTAAAGGCCTCACAACGCATTGTGAATTTTTGTGAGAATTGTGGTTGCATTGTGTTAGTTGCAACAGCACCAGTTCCAAACTAGACTGTATCAAATAGGATCCAACAGTGAGGGTTCAGCACCATGATCCGTACTTAAACTCAGCCTACCTGATATAACATGGAGTGGCTCTTGGCTGTAAGCAAAGCTGCAGACCGCAGCATACACAGGCCTGCACATTTAGACTAACAGCAGCAGTAGGGTTGAAGTTAAATGTATAAGGTGTGTAATAAATGAAAAATGGGATTGTAACAAATAGAAGTAAAATTAAATATAGAGAGATAGTATAGATAGGATAGTTGTAAAACTCACATAGACAACACATTCTATGATTATTATTATTTATTTTTTCCTATGTATACAGCCTGTCTCGTATGTGACAACTGTCATGTCCTTTACACCTTCTCCTGTGAACCACTTAGTTTCAAAAACATTGTGAGGGAAAAGGGAACTGGGTAAACTGATTCAGACTGAAATACAGAAATACAATTCATGTAAGAAGTCTTTTACCTCTAGCCTCTTGCTCTCTCACTCACTCACACACTCACTCACACACACACACACACACACACACACACACACACACACACACACACACACACACACACACACACACACACACACACACACACACACACATACAACAACAACAATCAAACATACATGAGTAATTATTGGGAATGACTAGTGGGAGTTCCCCACTAGTATAGTATATGAATATGTTTATGTATTTTGTACATATTACGATAAGATTAGTTCGTTTAGGAATTACTCTTTATTTAGTTTTACACCAACGAGTGTGCAGTGGGCTGTCTCTCGCATGTTAAGATTACATATTTATCTACGTGTGTTTGTAGTCGGCAGTTACTCCCATCGTGTCTGGGGACTACAGCCACCACCGGGACAAAACTGGTATGGCTTCAAGGGTGTCGTTCTCGCAATACCGGCTGGAAGCGGAGATCGAGCGGCACCGAGCTGAGTGCCAATGGGACAAGATACCCGCTTTGATCGATCAGCTGCTAAATGCCCGGATCCACGAGGATGGTGAGTGGTTTCGATCCGGGGAGCATACAGGCTTTCTCCGCACTTATTGGACTGCTTATCTGACGAGTTCGCTATGTAGTTGGGCAAAAGTTGAACTTTGTACTCTTAGAGGAATCTGTCAATTATACAGTATGTCTTTGCCGTAATTGACTTAGATATATCAACATGGTATCCCCTACCAAACAAATACTTAATACACATGCACGAGCATGACTTTCCTTGCAAATTGTTTTTTCTATTAACCGCAACATTCACTGATATCTTTGACTTTGACGGGATCGTACATTGAACAGGAACTCTAGGGCTTATCACTGTGTCGCTGCTGCTTGGTAAAGCACGTGTCTCCGTCCTCACCTCGGCCGAGTAAACATGGGCTGAGGTGAGGGAGGTTAGGTGGTCGCTCAGCTGTTGTCCAGCAGACGTTATTACGACCCGCCAGGATGGAGAGATATTTTACCTTGGACATCCGCAAAACAAAGTTAGCGATGGATAAATATTCCCACAGTACTTAATATAGACCTAGATGAGTCATATGGTTATGTTCTTCCCAAATGAGAACTGCCTCTCAAAATTTCCACACACACAATTAAAGTTAAATATGTTTCAGATTATTTATTTATAAAAATATAATTTATCTTTAAGAGTGTAGGTCTGATATTGAATTATGCAGAAACCTAGTTTAACTGTTTGTTATATAGCAGTAATATATTTAACTGTATAACCAAAGTCCCTTGAAAAGCCCCTTTTGGCCTGTAAGATATGTATTCCTCCTGCTGTTTTTCACCTCTGCCTGCTGATGAGTCTGTTCTTGGTCATAATGATAAAACCAACATGCTTGTCTGTCCTCGAATCCAAGTTGTAAACAGTGGTCACAGACTTGGCTTCAGAACACACACACACACACACACACACACACACACACACACACACACACACACACACACACACACACACACACACACACACACACACACACACACACACACACACACACACAAAGGCAAACAGGAAGACTCAAATCCACAGTAGATGTATACACATGATTTTTTATTGCTGGTCACTTCACTCCAAGAATGTATAAACACATAACTCATGAAGGACTGGAGGTAGGTTCAGGTTCATGTTATTACTAATCCATGAGAATATACAAATAGGTAATTCTAAATAAAGTTGTTTGACAATTAAGATAGTAAGCTCCGTTGACTTGGTGATTTTCAATTGTTCCAGTGAAAACGCTAACACATCACACTTATAACCTTATTCACAAGAGTGATGGGGTAGCCAATATATCACAGGGCTGAGTTTATCCCCAAAGCATTGAAAAATACCTTGTGTTCAACACATTTATAATTTAATTTCAAGTAGTTAATTTCATGAAGTGCCTATTGATTTATGTATTTAATTGAGTTATTTAGTTACATCACGATTTCGTACAAAGGTTGTTTTATGACGGTTTAAGCCTGTGAATAAATCCATTTAACCAATAACAATAAGATATCTTTATCATAGTCACCATGGTCACTGTACATGTTGTAACACATGGTAGAGGTAACAGCCTCTTTACTTTTCTCGACACACAGTCCTCTTATTGCATCCATAGTTGTAAACTACATTCATAGACCTATAATTATTGCTAATATTATCTGTTCAATTCATTGATTATTCATCTCGATTGAAGTCTGTGCTACAAGCCAATGTTTACTTTAACCAAATTGATATTATTTTCATAACACCCAAACAAAAACATGGCGTGAGAACATGAAAATAGGTTTATGGACCTACAAAGATAAAACTTTATTAAAGGTGAAATAAAGTGTACCCTTTTTTCCACTAGCAGCTAAATTGAACCTCCTCTGTGAATTGGTAAGTGATGTTGAACTCTTCCATCCCTATGTTTCTAAATTCCACATCCTAGATGACTATGGGACGCTTCTATTGGCTGAGGCCCTGCTGGAGGAGGGCCTGCAGGATAACATGGACCTATTGCGGAGCTCCACACCCGTGGTGGACCAGAACCAGGAAAAGTTGTCGAGGGCAAAGGGACACCTGAATACCATCCTGAGCCGTGGAAGACTATCAGTCAGTCACAGTCACACACAGTCGTCTTTTTTTACACATTTCACCTGGTGGCTTTTCTTGATAAATTGCATCGCTATTACTTAACCATTATTATTAACCACTCAACTCAACCACCTTTCTCTGTTATATTGTAACCTCACAAAAAAAAATCTGAAATAAAAAGTAGTCATTGCATTGTCAGCATTGTCAATTGCATTACAAAAGTCCAGTTACAGCCCCAGTTAAGATACAGCTGTAGCAGCAATAGAAGCACTAAAAGTAAACTGTCTAAGGTTTCTTCCACTTTGGAAAAGGTCCTCTTCCCTTCGTCATTACAAGCAACAATGGAATGAAATATTTAGAAATCAATGCAGAAAGGTTTTGTTTAATCACATTCAGAATTAATCGCTTCTGTTTCTTATCATACAAATCACCGTAACATTGTGGCTAGAAATGAATTAATCAATGAATCATCCAGTATGGACATGGAAAATGAAAAAAACGAACTATAGATTAAAATGAAAAAGAGCTTTAACCAAAATAATCATTAATCCCTCAATCCTGTTGATTCGTGACCTGTCTTCCCTCCCTTTTGGACCTGCAGCCCAGGTACCTGAACGAGGCGTTGCTGCTGATGGCCAAGGTTCACTATGTCCACGGTCGGTACCGGGACGCGCAGGGCATGTGTGCCCGGGTCAGCATCGAGGAACTGACCCAGGCCGAGCAGCCCGTCTACCACCTGCGACTGCTGGCCGAGGCCTTTGCCATCAAAGGTACCCCATGCTGGATTAGCAGGATTACGAACGTAACCAACTGGTTGTAGCAGGCGACATCGTCTGTCACTGTGTCCGGGACGTGTCGAACGAACTGCATATAGAAAAAAGGCTTCACAGATTTGAAAAGCACATTAACGGAAAACAGAAATGCAAAAGCCACGCCACATATGCAAAAGCTACAACACAAATGCAAACGCTACAACACAAATGCAAAAGTCACGAAACAAATGCAAAAGCCACAACACAACGTATGTGAGTGTCGAATGATGTAGATAATTAAAACGGACCGACTATTATGGCCTGCAAACTATTAATGCCACCACATGAGGAAGGTTCTTGCCCATCAGAGAAGTTTAATAACATTACAATGCAGGCTGATTCAACCTGCATTCTGACACAGCTTTCTGCAGTTTGTGTGGCAAGTACATCCAATTCTTGTATGATGCAATAAGACTGTGAAGGTGAAGGTAGCATCCTATTTAGTAGATTACCTATTTTTTAATTAGGCTTAGACTATCCACAATCTACACTGTATGAGAATATAATAACATTCCACACTAAATGATCATGTGGTGGCTTTTGTATATGTGTTGTGGTGTTTTCAGTTGTGTTGTGGCCTTTTGTATGTGTTTACCGTTATTGAGCTTGTGTTTTAGAATTTGCACATGCTCACGCTCAGTCTAGTCCAATGGCATAACACAGGTGAAGGAAAAAAGGACAGTAAAAAGGACGGATATTGAAGTTGCTCAAATCCAGTCACTCCCCATCTACCCATCTTCTGTTGTGTTAAAAAAACTGTGAAGCTGTGAAGCAATTAGCTGAAGTTTAAGCTTGTAAATAATCATACAATTTTCTTCACACACGCACACATACACACACACACACACACACACACACACACACACACACACACACACACACACACACACACACACACACACACACAAACACACCTAATAAAACCTGGATAAAAAACTATGTTGGCACCAGCTAGGCATATGTATTTTTAAACCAGTGCGCCTTAGTGGTACCCGACAGCCTGAGGCAACACAGAGGGGCTGGCAGCTTCTGTCTCTCCTGACAGATATTGCAGGAGAGAGGTTGCTTCCACTGGACATTTCCTTAATGAGCCCGCTCCCAGAGGAGTCATTACAGGCCTGAAAATGACAACGGGCTTTTATGTGGCCCACGAGAGGAAGCTGGCCGGCAGCTTGATGAAACCAAATCAGGAGAAATGGGAGCCTGGAAACTGTCCGGCTGATTTCTGGAAAACGTCTGCCTGATTGGCCAGTTGTTGTGTAACTATGTAGCCAGAACCTGGGTTTAGTTGTTGTTTTAGTCTGTCCTTTAGGTGTAAGCACCGGATCAGATGTGTGATCTTGTGTGATGGTGAACAGTGAATGGGTCTGTGGACGAATGGTTGGACCTCTTGGACCTCAAGTGTTTTATTTTGTTCACTAGTAGCATGAAGCAGGGTTTGTTGGCCTGTTTTGGTTTTGCCTTTTATGGTGCATTTATATCAGTGGCCATGTTCTCTTCATCTGTGGAACAGAATGTGAGCGTGTGATACATTGATGTTGTTAACTTGTCGAGGGAAAGTAAACCTTTGGAAGTTAATCAAGGTATCAGACGAGGTGACCTTTCTTGAAATGGATTTGTTCTGGCCTATTTTGGAGACCTTGGAACTCCCCTGAGTTTGGCCGGAGTCAAAGCAAACATTTCAGGGGCAGGGGTATCACATTATAAATATTATCGTTCCTCCTTTGAGATACAAGGGGGAGTAACGCACACGCAGCTTGTGTCTATTTGTTTAGTGCATGAGAACTGATTCTGCAGAATTGATAGGCCGCATCTGCAGACTTTCATCTTGTCTATAATTCCCAGAAGACACTGGTTAATTAGGGTTTCATGGAAATCATCATCATCATCATCGTTATCATCAACATTATCACAATCTTCATCATTGCCGTCATTATCCCTCGCCTGGTGGTTCTCGATGCACTCTAATGGCCTGCCGTTATGTCTGAGCATAACAGCTTAGCTGGTGAATATGAGGAACCATGCTGTTTCTAATTGAACTGTATGGAGCCTTGCTGGATGAAGTTTATAGCGACCACGCCAGAGAGCGCATCCTTCGGGAGCCCTTCCAGTGTGAACACTGTGACAGCAGAATGCCTGTGGTCGCATAATGTCCAGGGATGAATTTTGTGTGTGTGTGTGTGTGTGTGTGTGTGTGTGTGTGTGTGTGTGTGTGTGTGTGTAAATATGTGTTGTTTGTGATACTTACTGCTGTGGGAAAATTGTCAGGGGTCAGAGTTTCTGGGAGGTGATGTATATGGATGTCAGCAGCTGCTTATGTGGTTAGTTCTGACGTCTGGACCTGGCCAGGGGCCGCTGTCTGGACCTGCCCAGGGGCCCCTGTCCTTATCTCACAGGCTCCGTCAGCTCCCTCTACTTATTCTGTGTCAATAAGGACTGGAAGTGACATCAGACCTGCAAGGTCTGATGTCACTACACATGGTTACACATGGTTTAAAAACTACACATGGTTTAAAAAGTTAGTTTGTTTGATTGTTTGTCTTTCTTTCTTTCTTTCTTTCTTCATTCAGTTTCAGTCTTCATTTTATCCACACAGCAAATAAACTGCACTAATGTTCTGAGCTGCGACTAAAACTAAAAAAGTCCAAATCAGGCCCATCAAGTCCTGCCTACTAACAGCCCGCGTACAGACAGACAGAGACAGACTCCTCTCTGCCTGGCCGCCCCAGGTCTGTCCCTGGACCACCAGACGCTGTCGTCCGTGTCCCGCGTGCGTCTGTCCGAGAGAGAGGAGGAGAGCCTCACCTGCTACCTCAGGGCCTGCGACACGGCCCTCTCCTACATGCAGGAGCTGGATAAGGTGTGTGTTCATGCATGTGGGCGTGCCCCCTCCTCGCCCTCTCCGCCCGGGCCAAAGTGTGGAAGGGGAAAGGACAGTCCGTTACTGACTACAAGTGGGATTCAGATGTATGGCTCATTTTAGAGACCTAGGGCATGTGAAATGTTTAGGCGTAACATGAACATGACAACACCATGATAATTACTACCTGATTGTGTGTGTGTGTGTGTGTGTGTGTGTGTGTGTGTGTGTGTGTCAGTAGGTGACGGCGGGAGTGAGTGAATGAAAAGTACGCTCAGACACACAGACAATACACAGATGCATATTTCCACAGCGCTTCCAGACAAGTTGTTTGAACGATTCATTTGCTAGCGTGACAAAAACAGGCTTCCAGCCAACGAGAGCAGTGACTCTCATTGGGTATACGCATGACAGACGGTGATGACCAACCACTCAAAGACAGCCAAGGGCATCCCGTCCCACCCCCCTGTCGACGTGGAGCTGGGCTTCTTCCTGCAGGCGGCGCTACAGAGTGGATACCTGTGTCTGCTGCACCGAGGGTGAGCCTGCCTCGCTATATTAATACACAGTAATAGACACAGCATGGTAAACACTGTCTTGTTTGTTGCTATATGAGAGACACAATATCATCACTTTTGTCTTCTGTATATGTTTATTATTGATTGGCACGAGGTGTTGTAGTATTATTAATGGTGTAGTTTATGGTAATACAGTTAGGTTTTTTATTTTAATATATCAAATACAATTTATTCATTTTGACAATGTTGGTTAAAAAAGCACAATTATATACGTTGTATACAGTAAGGAGCCTTTTCATTGGATATACAAAATATCAGTTTTTTACACATACAATTTGTAACCCCTAGAGGCTGCCGTTGCTCTTTAAAACCAGGTCTGAAACACACTGTCCAAGATGAATCACTACCCGGGGTCCCTGTTTGATTTCATTAGATCTTCTTGCCAAATTTGTTTTGATGCCATGACTTTGATCGCAAACTGTAGCTTCGAGGAGAGATGTTCAAAGTTAATTTGGTTCCCATTCACTGTAGCTGGAATTTCTGGAAACATACTGAACTGACGTGAGGACACAATCGCGTGACATGGTGTTTTCCCTTCTCTTACCCATGGTTTCATATTCCACCAGGCCTCTCATTGACATATTGTTTACTATTGTTTTCCCATGCACATATAGCCATATTGTGCTGCATTATGATGCGTTCTGTTGTCTTGTGTTGGGTCATGTCATGAGTAATACTGCATTACGTTGTGTTTTTGTGTTGTGTTGTGTTATGTCATGTCGTGCTATATTGTGTTATTTTGCATTCTGTTGTGTTGTTTTATGACGTGCCGTGTTCTAATGTGTCATGATGTGTTATGTTGCGTCATGTTGTCCCGCGTTATAATGTGTTATGACGTGTTGTGTTAGCTTGCGTCGTGTTATATTGTGTTATGATTTGTTGTGTTATGTCGCGTCACGTCGTGTCACATTGTGTTGTGTTGTGTGTCAGTCATCTCGCTCAGGGTGCTCACCAGCTGCGTCGGGTTCTGAGGGTGGTGGAGACACGCAGCTCTCAGCAATTCAGGAAGGTGAGGACACACACACACACTCACGCACGCACGCACACACACACACACACACACACACACACACACAGACAGCCGCCGTCTGCATTCCACGTCTAAACCAGATCTGATGTGTCTGTTGTGCGTACATTGTGTCTTTGTGTTGTGTGTGTGTGTCTGCGTGTTGCGCGTGTGTGTGTGTGTGTGTGTGTCGTGTGTGCGTCTCCCAGTCTGCAGCCAGGAAGCTGGCCCAGGTGCTGCTGAGCTCGGTGAGCGGGGACAGCTACTGGCCCCCCCTGGGCCCCCCGCCCCCCACCTGGCTCCACAGGGAGGGGGCCGCCGCCTCCAAGGACGCCATGTACCCCCGGGCCAGACCCCCGCAGCGCTACCCCAGCGAGGGGTACGGGAAACCCTCGCACCCCCCCCCCCCCCCACCCCCCCCCCTCCATGACCCCACCCACCCACCCCCCCCCCCCCCCCCCCGGGGGCCACTCCAATCCTACCGTTGTTGTTGTGGCTGATGATGATCCCCCCCCCCGCCCCCCCCCCCCCCGGTGGGGTTCAGGAGTACTGCACACTGAACCGCTCAAAGACTGGAGGGAACAGAGAAGCACGTACATCCACCTCTATCTCCCCCGCCATACACACACGTACACGTACACACACACACACACACACACGCACACACAAACATGCTGGAAGAATGTCACATATTCCCCGCGCCACATGATTAATCCTACCCACACTATCACGGAGGATACGTGTCCATGAGGACGTGAGGAGGATGAGTCGTCTCTCTTCCCCCCCCCCCCCCCCCCCCCCCCCGCCACCACTATGTAGAGATGACAGGAGCTGAACACTGCTACATGCCCTGGTTGCTCGCCACTTAGGCAGCTGCAGATAAGGGCAAGAGAGGGTGTCACGTAAATGAGTGTGGATGTGTGTGTGTGTGTGTGTGTGTCTATGTGGGTGTGTGGGTGCGTGTGCGTGTGTGCGTGTGTGTGTGCGTGTGTGTGTGTGTGTGTGTGTTTGTGTGTCACCTGAGAGAGGGTTAGTGAGTTGATACTCGAGAGAATGGATGCAGTAGGTTTTGTTACCGAACCACAGGTGAAACGAGACACCCTATCTCATCTAGAAAAGCCAGTGTGTGTGTGTGTGTGTGTGTGTGTGTGTGTGTGTGTGTGTGTGTGTGTGTGTGTGTGTGTGAAGTGTGTCTTTTACTCTTACTTCCTGCTTCCTGTGCAGCTGCTTCTGTCCCCAAGACGTTGTGGAGGAGGCCATACTGCTACTGCTGATCACCGAGTCAATGGTGAGACACACACACACACACACACAAGCACGCACGCACGCACGCACATGCACTTGCAGGCACACGCTCACACACACACACACACACACACACACACACACACACACCTGTATTTCACCTGTACATGTGTGCCCGCCTTCTGCAGAACACTGATGTATTCCTACTGAGTATGTGCAAGTTGATGTACAGGGGGAACACAGACCGACATAACCTTGATC
>NC_140277.1:11819423-11820566 GCF_964030765.1 Micromesistius poutassou
ACACCACCACCACCACCCCCCCCCCCCCCCCGAACTGCTCAGCAGTTCCCTCAGAAACACATATTTCCCTGTCTCGCCATCCATCTGACTCCTCCCTCCCTCTGTGTGTGTGCGTGTGTGTTTACGTGTGTGTGTGTGTGTGTGTGTGTGTGTGCGTGCGTGTGTGTGTGTGTGCGTTTGGGTGTGACTTGCAGGCTCCATCAGCGCTCCGTCGTTGGTCGCGTCCCGCCTGGACGCCGCCCTGTCGGAGGTGTCCATCAGTAGCTCCGCCCACCGCCAGGGCCCCGCCTACATCTGGTCGACGCTGGAGCGCATCTGGCTGCATGCAGGTGACGCCACCGCACACACACACACACACAGCCTCCGTTATTTATCACACACCGACCCGGGTTCAAGGTCCGGTTCTTATGGGTGCTTCTGTTTTAGTCCGGGTTCAAGCTGTGCACCATTAGGAGCCTGTGCACCGTGCTACCATGTACGGGCGTGGTAATGGTATGAGCCTAGCCGGGATATCAATAGTGTCACTGACCTGCTTATAACCGCATTATGTTGATTCTCACAGCAACCAAAGAGGGGGGGGGGGGGGATGGTGCAAACACTGTTGGATGTAAAACTGGGGCTGTTGGATAGATTTTCAATATTTTTATGCTTTTCACATAATACAAATAACAATAACCTTGTTGGTAAAAAGTAGAGTTGAGGCCGGGATGCCAACAAAAAGGGTTAGGGTTAGGGACATTGAACACTGGATATGCTATTATCCTTATACGTCCAGTCCGCCATGCATCCATTCTGTGGGCTCCCAGACTAGCTGAACACAGCTAGACACAGAGCAAAGCACCCTGGTAGCGTAGCGTCCCTGGTAGCGTAGCGTCCATGGTAGCGTAGCGTCCATGGTAGCTTAGCGTCCCTGGTAGCGTAGCGTCCCTGGTAGCTTAGCGTCCCTGTGAGCGTAGCATCCCTGTGAGCCTGGTAACAGAGGAGGAAACAAGCTGGGGGCAGGGTGTGAATACCCTAGGCGTTCCTAAGAGCCGTTTCCGACGCAGATCGCACCCCGGGCGACTATTCGTTAGCACCACAACGCACCCCCCCCCCCTCCCCTCACTCCCCCCTGGTGGTGCACGCCTCCATTCCCGTTTCCTC
>NC_140277.1:11820766-11825766 GCF_964030765.1 Micromesistius poutassou
CTCCTCTCTCATGCAGCCGTCACAGGCTGCCGCTGCTGGTGGTGGTGGTGGTGGTGGGTGGTTGTTGAGGTGGTGGTGGTGGGGGGTTGTCGAGGTGGTGGTGGTGGGGGGTTGTCGAGGTGGTGGTGGTGGTGGTGGTGGTGATGGAGGGACAGCTGGTCTACCTCAGACACAAGCATGCAATCATATACAGTTGTAATCAGATGGAAATGTAATCACATATACACCGTGCAATCACATACACATATCATCACAGGTAGCACTTTCAGAAGCTTTGAGAAAGATGTAGCAAGAAGTGAATTTATCATTTAAAAAGCATTGTTCCTATGAATACTCGTTAGAAAGGAATTCATGAATATATAAATGACACCTAAGATAATGGGATAATGGTTCACCAGGTGCATTCGAACATGCATACCATGTACTACATACTACAGTATGGTATTTTTTTAGTATGATAGTGTGAAGATTCAGATGCAGCCCTCATAATGCCATGAATGCTGCCCATGGAAACCTAATGACATTTGGAAACAACGTCATGAGAATTGTAAAGCTTGTGACCTGGGTTTAAGTCCTGCCAATAATGCTGTCCTTGGAAACCTCATGACAACAATGAAACAGGAATTTTAATGTCAATTAAATTCTCAGACCAAAACAAAGCCTGCATCTCTGTCTTGGTGGAGCAGTCAAGAGGGCTGATGGTTATCAGTTGCTGGGTGATCCAGGGCTGTTTATCAGCATTGCAAAGCTGGTTCAAGTGCCGCCAAGAATGCTCTCCTTTGAATCATTTTTTGGGAAATGATATCAAGTCAACTGTAATTTCAATTATAAACTGATCAAATCACAGCCAGCATCACAATGGAGCAGTCCAGAGAGCTGTGTTCAAATCCTGCCAAAAACACTGTCCTTGTTAACCGAGTATAATCTGTACATGGCGTCTTGTGAATTGTAAATTCAAAGACATCTTGGATCAAATAATAGCTGGCGTCTCATGACGTCACCAAGAATGCTCTCCTTGGAAGATCTAGAAAATCTAGAAAAATCTAGAAAAATTCAAGAATCAATGTTTCAACTCAACTCAATGTGAGTTGGCCTTTCATAGCTGTGCATTGCTGGTGTTCATAGCTGGTGGCACAGTTGAGAAAGCTTTTGGTTATTAGTTATCAGTTACAGTTATGGTGAGAAAGCTTTTGGTTATTAGTTATCAGTTACAGTTATGGTTTGGTTGATTTATCAGTTTGGTTGAACGTCTTCCTTTGAAACCTCATTACATTTTGTGAATTGTTAAGTCAATCAAACAGATCATAGCAGGTGTCTTGTGGTGCAGTCGAGAGCTCTTTGTGATCAGTCCTGGAGACATTGGTTCCATGCCACAGAGAACGCTCTCCATGGAAACCCAGTACAGTTTTGGGAACAATGTCATGTGATTTGAAGTCAATTATATACTCCAGATTATAGCCAGTGTCTCAGTGTCCTGTGCTAAGGGAAGCTGCCCTCACTTTTGGAGACCGGGGTTTAAGTGTCACCGACAATGTTCTCATTGGAAACCTAATGACATTTTGGAAACAATGTCATGTGAATCTTAAAATCAATTTTAAAGTCTAATCAGATCATAGCCAGTGTCTCAGTGGCACAGTGGAGAAAGCTGTTGGTGATAATGTATGCGTGGTTTGTATATGAATGTGGATGGTTGAGTGAATTAATTTAGGTAGTTATTGAGCGTAGAATTGTATGAATGAGCATGTATTAATGGAGGAGTGGGTGTTTGTTGAGGGCTGGATGGACGGGTCAGGATGGGGGGTGTGGTGGGTGAGTCAAAGAAGGACTGGGTAGATGAAACAGTAGATGGTTGAGGGGTGGAAAATATGATATATTTTATACAACAATGTGACAATTATAACTCTCTCATTTATTTACCCAACCATACACTCTACCTTCACCCATCCACAAACTATACAAGTCAAATTACGCCTTTTAAAATATGTAATTAGTTGGGAGCACATTCAAAGGTGGGCCTTTAACCCAGTTCTGCAGTAATGATAGGCAGCAGCTTTCTGTACTGGAACACAGAGACACTGTTTATGATGTTGTCGGGGGTTCTAATTTACCTTACAATTCAGATCACTTGTTCTTGTTCATTATTTTTCTTAAAATATATTCTGATGGAGAAATTCCTCTGTGGAATTTGATCCCATAGCTCCAGAACCGATCACAAGCAGGTTTCTACACTGCACCACAGAGACAATAGTAATTATCTGGAGCACAGGTTGTAATTTACATTACAATTCACGTGACATTGATCCCTTTCAAAAAATGTAATTTCCACAGATAAAGATCTCTGCGAAATTGAACCCATGAACCCAACTCCAATTATTTGAACAGAGGTTTTAATTGAAATTACAGTTCACACAACATCATTACGTTTCTAAAATCACATTATGTTTCCATGGAGACAGCCGTTGGCAGGAGTTCATCCCAGGATTATTGCGTTTTTTATTGTATTGTAAATAATTTGTAGATCATTAACTTATACTTTATAAATGATCTCATAATCCATTATCTCACATCTGTGTAACTGATTATGAATTGTTAATTATTAATGAGAATTAATGTAGGAACAAAGCTTCATAAATGATGAATCCACCAATCCAAGATTTCACTTTAGTAATACTTTATCAATGCTTCAACATTACAGTTATTGTTAATTGCTACCCACATATGCAATCACATACATATACACACACACTCACACACACAACCATATAATCATAAACACTGCACACACATGCAATCACACAAATACAAAAATCACACACACACACACACACACACACACACAGACAGAAACACACGCAAAATGCAACAAACTAGCTATTTTTAGACAGACTCAACCAGCCGGCAGAAATTAGTGAACATAATCAACAGAATTTGTCTCTTCCTTGGTGTCAGTGTGGGTGGCTGTGTGTGTGCTTGTGTTTATGAATGTTTTATACTGTTTTACAATAATGCCAGAACACGGTTGCAGTTCAGGTTACTCTCAAACTGCTATTTCGGAGCGTAGAAAGTGTGTTTGAGTGTGTGTGTGTGTGTGTGTATGTGTGTGTGTGTGTGTGTGTGTGTGTGTGTGTGTGTGTGTGTGTGTGCGTGTGTGTGTGTGTGTGTGTGTGAAGACATTAACTGGGCCTGGATATTTGACACCTGTAGTTTCCCCTCCCCCCGCTGCCCGGCTATCGAGAAACACACACACACACACACACACACACACACACACACACACACACACACACACACACACACAGACAAACCCACCAGCAGATACGCCTACCAGAAAAAGACTGTTGGTAGGTGCGTCTTCAAAGGTGCGTTTGTTCTCGCTCTGCGGCCTGGTTCCCGAGCAACAGGACCTGATTGTGTCCAAAGCGGCGCCACGTATAGAGAGACCCGGGCCGGGCCCAGTGAGGCCTGTCCTCCACACAAAGAGGGGTCTTTATGGGGCCACGTGTGTGGTCACCAACTGCTCCAGCACAACAAGGCAACCGGCAGCGGTCTTAATGGCCATCTGGGCAGGGAACGTTGGCAGACATTTTTGCAAGGATTTGCAGTGCCCTCATGTTACCTGCTGTTTACTATTGAGTCATTAAGCAGGCCAATCCAAAGAAGGTTACAGTGAATCATTTTAGATACCTGAGCAGGTAGTGATGAGGGGGTTAGGCATTCCGCTCATGGATAAAGCATGCCTATACATGTAGGCTATGAGCCAAGAACCTTTTGACTGGAAGTCAAACAAGTTTGAACCTAGAAGACTGTCCTTCTAGGTTCACACACTGCATGGTGTGTGTGGTGGTAGGGATGTGTGTGTGTGTGTGTGTGTGTGTGTGTGTGTGTGTGTATGTGTGTGTGTGTGTGTGTGTGTGTGTGTGTGTGTGTGTGTGTGTGTGTGTGGTAGAGGAGATGTGTGTGTGGTGGTAGAGGATGTATGTGTGGCGGTAGGGTGTGTGTGTGTTTGTGTGTGTGGTTTGGCAAGGGGATGTGTGTGGTGGTAGGGGAGGTGTTTGTGGCGGTAGGGAATGTGTGTGTGTGTGTGGTTTGGCAGGGGACATGTGTGTGGTATTAGGGGAGGTTTGTGTATAGTAGAGTAGGGTGTGTGTGTGTGTGTGTGGTAGAGGGGATGTGTGTGTGGTGGTAGGACAGGTGTGTGTGTGTGGTGGTAGGGGAGGTGTGTATTGTAGGGTAGGGGAGGTGTGTGTGTGGTGGAAGGGAAGGTGCGTGTGTGGTGGTTTGGTAGGGGAGGTGTGTGTGGTGATAGGGAGGTGTGTGTGTGTGTGCGTGTGTGTGGTGGGTTGCTAGGGGAGGTGTGTGTGGTGATAGGGAGGTGTGTGTGTGGTGGTTTGGTAGGGGAGGTGTGTGTGGTGATAGGGAGGTGTGTGTATGGTGGTAGGGGAGGTGTGTGTGGTGATAGGGAGGTGTGTGTATGGTGGTAGGGGAGGTGTGTGTGGTGGTTTGGTAGGGGAGGTGTGTGTGGCGGTAGAGGAGCTGTGTGTGTGGTGGTAGGGGAGGTGTGTGTGTGTGGTGGTAGGAGAGGTTTGTATGAGGGGGTGATACCGTCAAGGACCCCTGGCATGTTGCAACAGGCTCGCTACCGAGCTGGTGGTGACTCAGTGCTCCAGCGGCAGGCAGGTGTAATTAGCTTAGCACCCTGGGGCTCTATTAAATTAGGAGAAACACAGCAGAGTGACAGGGAGAGAGGAGTGGACAGTACACAGCCTTGTGTCGCGTTCTTTTTAAAAGTCGCCCGTGTGCCTCATGGCATGTGGAAGCGTGACATGAAAAGACTAGACACGAAGAAGCCAGGGACTCAATACAACGACCCTCTTGTTGACATTAGATCCTCTTCTTATTCGTTTCATGTGACAGCTCACATGGTGGGGGCCGGAGAAGGGATAGGTTGAAGGAGTGCATTGTATAACAAAATCAATCGCAATACTTTTACTCCGATTCGG
>NC_140277.1:11830766-11992070 GCF_964030765.1 Micromesistius poutassou
TGGCCTCGCATGCCAACAGAGAGAGGCGGAAGAGAGGGAGAGAGAGGTAGGAAGAGAGGGAGAGAGAAGGAGGAAGAGAAGAGAGAGAGAGAGAGAGAGAGAGAGAGAGAGAGAGAGAGAGAGAGAGAGAGAGAGAGAGAGAGAGAGCGTTACCAAGAAGAAGTACTTAGGTGGAATAAAGTGGTTCTGTGTAGCTGATAAGATCAGGCATCCCTCTCAGGCAAGCATGTGCTCAAGCTGAATAAAACAAACTAAAGCAAAAACGTTGTATAGACGGTTCCACTGACCCCTCAGTCCGGCTAAAACAAACTTTTAGGACCTCAGTGAATAACGATACCTCATTAAACGGGGTTACAATGGTTTTATTCAGGGGGAGGCCTTGCACGCAGGCGAGGCCACTGAGCCGTGGCAGTGTGTTGTGTTTGTTAGACCTAAAAGAAGTCTCTGAAGAAGAGGCCTTGACCTGGGGTCGGCATGGCCTCCATGTTAGGGTGCGGGCCAAACTGCCAGGGAAGCAGGTATGACCCCGGTCCTGGGGTCCTCTGTAACACACACACACACACACACACACACATACAGTTACAAGTACATAAGCATAAGAACATACACACAAACACACACATTGATATGCAATTACCCTTAACCATACAGGCCTACCACTGCTAAAATAAAATGTCTATTCAAATGTTGCATTAGTATTAGTTTAGATTAGTAAGTTTATTCTAATCATATTCCTACACAATATTAATATGTGCCATATTGTATTTCTATGTAGGCAGCAATGGCTGCAGTCTAGATGCGTCTAAGACCGCCAGCAGAGTCACTCACTGAGTGTACGCTGTGTAGCCGTGGCAGTCTGGACTTAAAACAGGAAGTGATTCCTTTGGTGGGTGCGGCAGCCTGCAGGTTGTAGCAGCCCGGAGCTGGCCCCTCCTTCTGCAATGTGCCCAGGAAGAAGACAATGATTGGTTAAAGGATGTCTGCAAGATTTTTCAACCCAGACTCTATTTCTCGTCATTTTGGGTCTAAAGGGACTAGTCGTCAAAGTCGTCAAGTCGTACAGTGTTAAGCGAGCACGGGTCTGCTGTAATCTGATGACACCGGCTGCGTTGTAATCCTTTGGGATGGCGCCCATCTATGGACGTCCTCTAAAAAGTGGATCCTTACAGAAAAAATCTACTTTTTTTCTTTACCTTTTGCTTGATCTGGTCTGTTTGTTGTTGCGTTGAACCAAGTCTTGCTCAAGGAGAAGTCTCCCTCGGAAATGTAGTTGTTGCTCTGTTCCAGGAAATTCTCTTTTAATCTCACCTCTCATTCACCCAGTCGTTCAGATGACACTCTAACCCTAACCCTGAACCAGCACCGGCACTCCTTTTACCACTCTTCTCTTCCTGTAACAACTAATTACCTTCCTGTAACATTCCCTTCCTGTAAATAAAAAGATTTCAGAGCAGGAATATCGCTCGGGCGTGACTTGGTCAGAGTCAATAACCAAACAGCCCGGGTCAAGCGAAAGGTAACGTAAAAGGTTGAATTTCTTTGTAGGGATCCTTCTCATGTTGTCAGACACTTACAACAGCAATCTGAGCCTGTCAGGTGCCCAGACAAGCACTTTGAGAGGACGTACATTGACGGGGTGCTATTGCCCCTGAGGACTACAATGCAGCCTGTTTTGCGGATTACAGCTGCGGTGCCTCGCTCAATACTAGACCAATTAAAAAAATACTAGACCGTATGGGAAAAAAAGGATCCAGGGTGAAAAATCCTGTAGTTATCCTTTAATTAACCAGTGTGTCATGAAAAGTACACTTTAAGTCAATAAGTTTGCTTAACATAATAATGAAAACCTTGCGGCTGAGCTGGGATCAGAGACACAAACATAATCATGAAGCAGTCCAGTGAACACGAGGAGGTTCCTGGGGATCTATTGTTAGAACAGAGCAATGCTCATGTGACCGATGGAGGACACACAATAAACGACCCATGATGTGTGGCTCTTATCTCATGAGATCGACCAAGACCTCATTCTCTCGCTCTCTCTCTCTCTCTCTCTCTCTCTCTCTCTCTCTCTCTCTCTCTCTCTCCCTCGCATATGTGAAATAATCTGTTCTGTGTCTTTGTTTGTGCCCATCCAAGGTTGGAACCCCACTCAAGCCTCCCATAACACTTAACCATGTCAATGCTACAAATCTTTTTTTAACCACGTCCGCGGTGGGGGGGGGGGGCGGCGGGGTACAGGTGTGTGTGTGTCGTGTGTGTGTGTGTGTGTGTGTGTGTGTGTGTGCGAGGATGGCTTTTCTTCTGGTGCATCTGATCTAGTGTCATGCTGTTCCACCTCAGACCAGACCCTACCTCAGAGGGATGTGTAGAAGTGATATCTACATGGAAATCCATAGAGCACAGTGTGTTCTATGGAGAGTGTTTTGATGTTTCCTTTTAATTGCGTACTGCATGGCACTTGTAAACAGAAATGCAGCTGTATGCTGTGAGGATAACCAGATTACACACATTGAAGTCAAAATAAGGATTTAAAGAGCCAACAAAAACTATTGCCAGAATTGGTGAATAAAGATAATTTCACAACAATGTATGCTCAAAATGCTCCTCGCTAACTCTGTTCTGACAGATTGTTTCTGGTTTATTTCAGTGCAGCTAATCACTGTAACAAGATTATATGATATGGTGAAGGGTTTTACAATGCAGTTATAGCTAAACAACAAACCTGAATAGATGCTGCAGTTTGGTAGCTTGGCTTACTACCCCTCTCATTCTTTCAGATTAGTCCGTGAAATGAGTTCCTCTTTTTCATAGCTAAGTGAAGTTAGAGATTCTTCCACGAATAACAACCCATTCCGAGTCATTATTTGCTCCTTTTACACCTTTACTGCCCTTTCGTTCCCTATCCCATTCACATCATCACGTCATCTGCTCATGTGAATGACTGCAGCACCACGGAACAGCCACGCTGGGAATGTTTAGCTGCTTAACCTATGATAATAAGCTGGTGTTGGAGTCACCCGTGACACTGCCAAAAGCAGAAGGCGGCTTGCGAGCCCCGACTTGGCTATAATAACGCCCTGGGGATGTCTTAGTGTCTTTGCTTCTCTTTTCACATCCAGCAGCTGCCGGCAATGCTCAAACACCCCTCAGCTACCCCTGTCCCTCTGAAACAGTTCATTGTAAATCTATCCTTTTTTGGGGCCAATGGAGAGACTGATGATAATAACGGTTGGTGACTGGATACTCACTGGTGGAAAGCTGATCCGTTGCACTGAAGACCGAAACATCACATGCCTGCAAAGGAGAGGAGATGAGAGGACAGGAGAGGAGAGGAGGGAACACTCACAGGAAGTAGTGATAGAAGAAACACCAAGCAGGGAGGATGCGTGGAATCCCAGGCAGAAGAGATGAGACGGTAATGGATGATTCACCACACCATGTCTAAACGAGGGCGAAAGAGATAGAGTGCGCGCGCGAGAGAGAGAGAGAGAGAGAGAGAGAGAGAGAGAGAGAGAAAGATAAAGGAACTGTACACACAAGGTATTTACTTGCAAGGAGTCTTCTCCACGGGCTTCTCCATCAGATTGTTGTCACATGGAGACGTCTTAATATCCTTACACCACAAGGGAAACAAAACAAAAACATCAAAATCACGAGCATCGATTCAATATATATATATATTTTTTCTAGAATCAGGACTGCCATGGGAATTTAATTGTTCACTTATTGCTTATCAAACAACATTATGTTCAAATTTTTGGTTATTAAGTTATTCATCAAAAACTCTGCTTGTGTCAGCTATAAATAAACTAACATGATTAAACTGTAATAAGCAAAATCCCGTGCGTAGCCACAAACCATATCATGCGAGGACAGTGTCAAACACATTGCCAACACATCAAGACTAGCACATTGTGTTCTCACACCTGAGGGTCTACACTCACACTGGAGCCATGTATGGCCCCATGGAAAAAGGGATGATAGCCAGTGGTTGTCAGTTGAAAAGTTGCCTAAAAGCACTGGAAACTACTGTGATGAAGAGCAACACCATCTATCGTCACCATGGATTTCTATAGGGCTTTGTACACCAGGCCTGATCCCAACGAACGGCTGCATTGTTTCTGGTCGTAAGGATGCATTGGTCATTGTTTAGTAATTAATCATGAAATACATCTTCATTGCCATCTCAAAATGGCGGCGCAAACGCATCCCATGATGCATTCTGATGTACAAGCCCTATTGAGGATGACCCCCACCACCCAGCCTCACCTTGTCCCTGATGCCCAGGGGGAGGTTGTGTGAGCGGGGGCAGCTCCTAAACGAGCTGGAGGTCTGGTGCTTGAGGCCCTCCTGGATGGTGTCCGTGTAGTTGTAGGCCCCTGGGAGCAGCAGTTCCCCCCGGCGCGGCCAGACATTGCGGGCTTCCCTGCCTGGGGCTTTGAAGCCATAGGTCCTTTTCACGGGATTCAGCTCCGCTTCCTCCAGGAAGTTCCTGACGAGATAGTGACCCGGGATGGGTGTGTCCTTGAGGGATGAGATGAGAGATGAGCGATTCAATTACTACTGGACCCCCCCCCCCCCCCCCGATTCCTATGGATTTTAGAAATATATGTTAATATTGTATTTAAAAGCTTCATCCACCACAAGATGTAGGAATCCATTGAAAGAGACAGAGCTGAGAAGAGGATATTTGGGGAAAAACCTGTGTTTATTGGATTTAAATTATTGACATTTAAATCCCATTGTGTGTGTGTGTGTGTGTGTGTGTGTGTGTGTGTGTGTGTGTGTGTGTGTGTGTGTGTGTGTGTGCACATGCACGTGCGTGCGTGTGTGTGTGTGTGTGTGTTTGTTTGTTTGTGCGTGTGGGATGACATTAGATGTAGTACTTACAGGCTGATTGTCCTTTCAAAATGAATAGAAAATACAAACCATTTGGCATTTCGATCATAACAGGGACCTACTTTCAATGTTTCCAGCCACCAGCCTCCACGCCCTGTGAGGTCCCTCTTCATATTATTATCCTTTAAAGAAGATATGAATTGGCTGAGATAAATAAAAAACAATGTTGAACCAAGCACTTTCTTAGACGTTTCATTCACATTGCAGTAAATACAGGCTAAACCGGTTGTTTTGTTCAATGCGATTACACATGTAATTACACAATTTCATAATTAAATAGGTTGTGAGTAATCTCACCTGTGCCATTATACCTCCTCTTCCGGACATGTCCCGAGGGAAGCGATACTAATAATTTTCCATGTGGCCCGGTTCTGCTCTTGCACCGTATTGATCGTTTGTTCGCTGTCTGGGTTCCAGTGACACCTGACCACTGCTTAACTGTGACTGTTACTATAGCAGCAGTTCCAACGTCGATCAATTTTTTAAACAAGTTGGCCCTGTGGAGGGCTAAGTATAGACACACCAACAGGCCTGACGTTAGGGATGTAAAGAAGGAAATACTAGGTCTGTTATTAGCTTACAACAATTATGTTGCATAGCATGGTAAACTCGCATTTAAGGGTCAATGGTCAGTGTTTGATTGCTTTGGTTATGTCAGGTTGTATCAATTATGTATTTTATCTTTTCACAATGGTGTTCTACTCGACTGACTGACTGGAAACTTCTCTGGTAACAGTGCATTGCCAAACAGTCTCCATCTCTACTTCATTACCAGTCTCATAAAGTGATGTGGTTATCTTTGGAGATTCGTTACAAATCCTTTCAAACAAACTAGCTTTTTCAGTGTGTCAAGTATCCACCTTCCTGGCATACAGCTCTCAAACACACACACACACACACACACAGGCAGAGGCTCCCCTCAGCTAAACTAAGAACCTTCAAAAGCGCCTTCTAGAATCTCAGAGTGAAAGTGCAACATTCACCCCTGTTGCTAGGCAACATGGAACATATGATTCTAAGAAGCTAGGAATTTGTTTACTTGGCTTGTCTAGGAAAGGAACTTGTGACTACCTCTACATGCATTCAACAGACTAAAGCATTAGGATTTCTCTACATGACCTGTTAAACACGCAACATAAAATGAGAATTATTCAATCCTGTGGAACATGTCTCTTGGAAACGGCTTTAAAGTTGAAAGTGTTTGCTTAAACACTTTGAACATGCTCATATTGACATGTTCTAATAAAATTGTCCAATTGTTTCCTCAGCCTTAAACCAGATTAAGTGTCAAATCTAGTGCATGCACCAGAAACAAAAGGCAATGCAGAGGTCCACAATAGAGCTTTATTTTTCAGTCATTGAAATGATTTAACTTAGTATCTGCAAGCTACTGTAACAAACTCAATATCGAGAAGGAAAAAAAAAATGTTCCTGATGTATGCTAGTGCCCGGTGCCACATCATTGCGGTCAAATGCCCAGTAAGACATCAACTCATCTTCCTAGTAGGTGGTGTGACAGAGTGAGTGCACATAGCCCATCTAGCCAGTAGGGCTGGACAGTGGATAGCATATTTCATGTGGAGTACCATTGTATGCACTTAAACACCAAATCCTTTGATCCCACTCTGCCTTTATTTTAATGACAATACAGACTTCATCCAAAATTGGAACTATAAGAGGCATTGGCTGATGCTCCTCCGAGTATTTTGGGGCATTGAACAATGGATACTTCAAACAGTAAACATCTTTAATGAGTCAAAAAAAAAAAAAAGTCAAATGAGCATTCTGCCCCAAATACAAAAATGGGAATTACAGCATATACAAATGTTAACCGAGAAAACAAGACAATTTTCAAATCTGGGTAGATTGTAACTTTTATTGTAAAACAAAAATATACAACTTGGAATGGATTATTTGAGGCATGGCCAAAGACCATAAAAAAAGAAAAAGAAAATTAAAAGTAGTGAGTAAAACATTAAAAAGCATAGTAAGATTAGTCATTTCTGGTATATAGAACAGCAGATACAAAAAGAGTTTGTACGAGTACCTAGGAGATACACCCGTGTCATTTTTTTGCAGTAGTGCAATGCTGAGAAATTTTCCATATATACTTTGTCCGTAGTCCATGCAGAGTTTAGCTTCTCCACATCGTTTCCATGCCAACAGCGTTGCCAAGTGACAACCAGCAGACAGGTTTCCAATACCGCCATGCGTGGAGGGGCCTGTGCCCACATGAGAGGAAGGTTTTTAAGTTCTCTGGCCAGCCAAGGCCTCCACGGGCATCTGGTTGCAAGACCGCTCCGTCACTCCAAAACACCATGACAGCAAAAGAAAGGGACATGGGGACAAGAGCGTATGCAGTTTACATGCAGTTCCTTTGGACAGCAAGGGGCAGGGACGAGAGGGGGCTATTAAGATTTTACAGATAAATTACACAAAGAAAAAAAGGCAAATTATTTATAAGAAATCTGTACAAGGCCATCACTTCGCCGTCATCATTTGTACGAACTCTGCAAAAGAAAAGAAAAATGGAATACAATTATTTCAGTTCATTATTCAGTGAATAACTAAATGTTTTAGAACCAAAAACACTAATGAAAGAGACCCACCTTCATAGTTGACCTGACCGTCACCGTCAATGTCTGCTTCTCTGATCATCTCGTCCACCTCTTCGTCAGTCAGCTTCTCACCCAGGTTTGTCATCACGTGGCGCAGCTCAGCAGCACTGATGTAGCCGTTGCCATCCTGAACATGAGCAGAGTTAGTGTCCACATACACCCAAGTTGCTTCACCGTTGTAAAGGCAGATCTTCGTGCGGACCATAAACCTACCTTGTCGAAGACACGGAATGCTTCTCTGATCTCCTCCTCGCTGTCTGTGTCCTTCATCTTCCTCGCCATCATGGTCAGAAACTCTGGAAAGTCTATCGTTCCATTACCTAACGAGCGAGAAGGAAATCAGATTAATTCATGAGCTACTCTTCAGTTCTCCCAATAGAACAGTGCAGAGACAGCCAATGTTGACTTCGCACCATCAGCGTCAACTTCGTTGATCATGTCCTGGAGCTCAGCCTCTGTGGGGTTCTGGCCCAGTGAGCGCATGACGGTGCCCAGCTCTTTGGTGGTGATGGTGCCATCGCCATCCTTGTCGAAGAGCGAAAACGCCTCCTTGAATTCTGTTGAAATTAGAACACAAGTGGAAACCCGTTTAGACAGGTAGGGCAGAAACCATAACAAATAACTTCTAGACTGAGGTGAATTGGTGTGCTCAAAATAACTAGTATGGCAGCTAGAATTCTTATAATGCCACATTAGCTTGTAGCCAAGGGCATTGAGTCAGTCTTGTTTAAAATGCACACAAGCCGAGGGTTGTTACTGAAAACACTGGAGCAGTTTCTGGCTAAACAAAAGACATTAAAAGGAACCATGAGAATGCAAAGGCTGGCATTCTTTACATGGATGTGGGGGAGTACAGATGGCAACAACAATAAGTGTGACCGGGCCAGAGGGGAGCAGCCCACATAGCTTCAGGCTGCCATTTCCAGGCTCAAAGCACAAGGGAGAACACTGATTTAAATATTTATAGACTAAAACATGCTTTGGATTGACTGACTAGACCCATCTCATGGCCATAAATGGAAAAACTGAGACATCCAAACAATGCCAGGATTCTGTGGCAGTCAATACAAAATAATTAGAGGCCAAGCACTCATTCAAGACAACCCACTGAACGCTCTAATTGGGATTAATGCGCCTTAGGAAGGAGTTACTCATATTTGAGCATTGCGCCTAGAAAAATCTAGTCCAGTTGAGGAAGGCTACTGGGAGAACACACCCAGTTCACAGGCGACACATGCACAGGATGTGGTTGCTACAACTCCTTACACCCTGGTACTCATGATTACATCATTTATTACTTGGCAACCAGGAAAATGCAAAGGTTTCTGTTTGGAAGGCCTTGAGCGCTTCACAGCCAATTGGAAACAACTGGCTCATTCATTCTTGAATTTTATGACCAGCTGGCCGTCAGGTAGAAAGCCTTAAAAGGAAGAAGTATAATCCCAATGTAAGGGCTGTCAGGATCCATTTCATAGGCCACGTGCCGCAACTCAAATCATCCATGTCTTACCGGCAATCTGCTCCTCTGTCAGTTGGTCTGCCTGGATATGGAAACAAATTAACACAAATTGTATTAATTCCTAAAACTATGAACCAGGCTGCAGAACTTCAATACGCTTCCTAATTAACGTTACACGTACACATTTTAAGAATCACAACCATACACTCGCAAGATGATTACCACCATTTTCATCGTACGAGTCAGTAGTGATCAACGCAATACATGCAGCCTTCCTACAATTGACATTAACATGATTAGCCCAGCATTACGAGTATTTCCTGGAGTCAACATAGGCTAGTCGATGCATTCGAGGCCTTTGCGCCTCAGCGCGTGTTAAACGACGCACACTTGCCGTCTCCGTCGGCACGAGACAATGAATGGGTTCCATTTGGCGGTAAATTGTATCAAGAGCCGAGTAAGATTAACGGCACTGCCTCTCCCCGGCTATGAGCAGTAGTCAGTACGATACAATCCGAGGAGGAATTTGTATTCAGGGGCAAGGCAGGAACCATCGTCCAATATGTGAGTTTGTTTGACAAGGAAAAAACAACCAAAAACAGGTCTAAAAATAACATTTAGACCGTAAACATGCTAATTTGCGATAAAGACTTTTGCTGTTACGTTAGGCCATAAAACCGACCGGCAGGAAAACCTCATACAGCAGCTATTGTTGAACTAATTGGCCACAATACATGGCAAGGTTGGCCTTGTGTACACAGCAAACATCACATAATGATTGGTAATAAGGCGTAAGGTAGTACGATGTGGCGTTAGTTGTTCGCCGGTGCTGCAGTCTCCTCGCTGTCATAACGACGGCTTTAGTTCTGCCTGCGTGACGTAGCGTTTGATACAACGGAAAACCTCAACAAACCAATTGTTATCATAGTCGTGCAAAGAACAGATGGTAAACGTTTCACATGGTTTCCTTACCATTTCGAAGTGGATGGGGCAGCTGGTTTACAAATAAGTCCGTAAGTGAGCACAGTAAAGATCAACTTCAACACGCTCACTAGAAATCTCTATCAGTGCACTGAGAGAAAAGCAACTGGACGCGCCTTTAACGGATATTCTTTAACTCCGCCCCTTTTAAGATCCCTCCGCCAACTTCCTCTTCCCTCAATCAATATAAACTTTAAATAACTGATTTTAGAACAAGATTCATCACTTAAAAAAGAACAACATATGTTTATTCCAAAATATATTTAAATGAAAGGTTTACCAATTCAATTTCCACATTTTAAAGCTCGTCTTTTTCATTCTAGATAACTGCGTATGAATACATTCTGCTAGTGTGATACGGCATAAGACGTAGCGGCATGAAATACCTCGCCCTGATTGGTGTGTTTGTACCTGCAATGCGTCACTCTCTTCGTCTGCGATGGCGCTGCATTTTGTCGATGGGATTCTGGTTAGCGCTACAAGCATAGCAGACAGGCTTGTTGCATAGTGTCTACATATGGCTATAATCGTTATGGACATCCAAGAATATAGTTGGTTTTAAGCACTTACAGAGAATAGCATGACGGGGACAGTTTTTTTGATTATTTAATTTGAGCAGAATTAATTTTTATCGCAAAAAGATGATTTAAAAAGTCATTTTTAATTTATTACCCGAGGCATGCGCAGATAATGTTTTATGAAGAATGACGATTATTGTATTCTACATGTTATGTTTTCTGCTTTTGGAGATGTGGAAGATGTAGGCTGTGTGTGTGTGTGTGCGTGCGTGCGTGTGTGTGTGTGTGTGTGCGTGTGTGTGTGTGTGTGTGCGTGCGTGCGTGTGTGTGCATGTGTGTGTGTGTGTGTGTGTGTGTATATTTATCATTTCATGTATATGCCTGCTTGAACAAGATGTCAGTGAAGCCGACTTGCAGTTAAATGACGGGGGATTCTCAGATCTAATTGCTCTGCTGGTGTTGATGGAAGTATCTGATAGCCTGATTTCTTATGCTCGACTGCCCCTGTGGTTCCCGGTGACCACCTGTCTCAGGGTCTGTCATACAGAGAGATGTGCAAGAATGAGGGGCACACAAAGAATAGAATCTAACAGGGAAGCATTATACCTAAGTCTCATGCCTATGTGTACTAGAAAATATAGTTTTTTTTAACACCAACGTATACATGGACACGACGAGCAGGACCGTGACAATAAAACAGAACTAAAATAAAGCATCTTGGGGAGATGTATCTCCTTCCGTGTGCACTCTCTTGAACACTGGTGCTAGAGGTGCTGTTGGCTCCACCATGTGATCTCATGAGCAGACTCAGAGCAGAACCGGGCTCATTCCCACACACCCATAATCTGGAACACACTGGCGCCCATTCATTTGAACCTGTGGGGTGTTGTGGGGTTGGTTTTTTTTCAGACAGGATTTTTCTCACCCGTCAGATTATGTAACGCCGAAGGAGACGGCACAAAGGCCTAAATCTGTCACAAGAATAAGATAATCCGCGGCATGAGTGGAAGCGAGCAAGCGCTGTTATATGTGATTAGCATATGTGCTAGGGAGTGTAAAAACGCAGGGACTTTTGCGCTCGCCAAATGAGCAGATGCACACACCACTTGTGCTGTGTTGCAGAGTGTCCCACTGGATCACTTATGTAGCCTAGGCCTCCATGCGTTCCTGCGCATGCATCTCAGACCACATTATGTAATGTGTCACCGCTGTGCTGATGAAAAAAACATAAAAAGGTGTTCAGTGTCTAATCATAAAACAGGTTAAATTAGGTACAACCCTCCATGTTTGTTCTTCCTGTCTTGTTTCGAGAGAGTAGCTCTTCATCCATTAGACTCAGCTGTTTGGTTGCTTGATGACATGGTTCATGATGTCAGTACTCAGGAGATCTGGCGGGGGTCAAAGTTCACCATGGGATAGAGGTTATGCGGATTGAGCAGATTGGAACCCAGGAGAAATTATGTTATGGTCTGTAAACCCATAAACATTGTGGAGGAAAATGTTGACTTTGTGCTGGTTAACAAAGATTTACTCATAGAAAAATGCTTACCAGTACCACAAATGACAGGATTCGTGTGACAACGTGTAGGCTTTGCAAGACGACCCTCTTAAGAGAAGCTTCAGATAGGTTCAGACAAGATAATGATGGCTGTATTGTGTATGAGCTCCACGTGTTTTTCTCTCACAAGATTATTTCCACAACAACAAGCTCAATCAGATGATATATGCAATTGGAGTTCAGTCGGACCTTGTGTAAATATTGAGGACTATTGCATTTCTGTTTATTTTGAAGAAAAGGAACACCCTTGACATTTTCATTGTTGTCTTTGTGTACGTGTCTCTGCATTTTGTTTCAACGTGAAACCTATACTACACACCGGTTTGTAAGGACTCAACCACAACTGTTTCCCCTATTACATTACCTGTTCTAATCAGTGAATGTGTAATTGCACCAAATAATCTCTATCTGCTCCAGCCCAACCCAGGCTGGGTTCTACTTGTTTCCATGGATCAAAGGTTACATAGCTTTAGTAGAGGTGAGGCCAGTGCCCCGCCACCTTTCGATCTTCATTAACGTCACTTCTCGCTCGCTTGTAACATCACTCCCACCACAACTCATTCCTGTTGTTCTCTTGGTAGAACACCAAACATGTAGTTCAATGCAGGAAGAAAAGGATAGGCTGGCGAGGGCCGAGGGTGGTGGTGGTGGTGGGGTCACATTGCATATACCTTATTGTTATGCTCATTGCACAAACCTTGTCCTCAGAATAATTCTCGTATTCAAAGTGGAGCCTTTGAAGCTTTGAGGCTAATGCTTGGCCAATATGTCCATTAGGGACCTCCATGCATGGGTGAATGCAGGTGACAAATATGAGAAGATGTCCACCTATGTAACCAGAAGACATGCCGATCATTAATGGATGAGGCTTTGTAAATGCACCTGCCAGCTCCGTTCCTGAGGTGTGGCTCACCTTTCAGATAGAAAGAGAAAGAGAGAGATTGAGTCTTTGTTGGTCGGAGCCAGTGAAATTGACATGGTAAACACACACGTACCCACAGAGAAACAACAATGTTTTGGTGTGTGTGTTTCACTATAGATGTACCTGCCAGCATGTACCTATGCATATACGCGGGGCATTGTAAATGTGTACGTGTACACTGGTATATGGATGTTGACTACCAGCGGAAAAGGAATGTTTATGCGCGCATGTATTTTTTATGAGCCGCAAGCAGTCCGCCAGATATGACCGTCTCATTGGAGAATTCCTGATTACGACTAAGATGGTCTGGTTCCTTGCTGCCATAAAGCAAAGGTCTGCCTCAGCCAATTAAGTCACAGAGCCTGTGAAACGGACAGCCACACGGACAGCCACACAGAGGCAGGCCTCCTCAGAGTGTTTATAAATGCGTGTGAAAGAGGGCCTCAGCTGGGGAGGGCCAACCACATGCCAGCTGAGCCCCGGCCAATCTCAACCAGTGCTCTGTGTTCACCAACGTCCCCACGGGCCTACCTGTTACCCAGAAACAAGTTTATGGTGCAAAAAAAGGCTGTGATGGAGGCTGAAATGATGAATGGGTCAGATAAGAGGATTTTCTCGTGCAGGCTATTCCCTGCCTCATTTCAATCATGTTGTGATGAAATGGATATTATAGTTAAGCATGCACTTATCCCCCTTCCAGCACCATCCCTAGCACATTATATTTGTTTGCTCTGGCAAGTCTCCATTGCTGCCCGCCGTACCTATCTGGTCTGTGGCTAGGGTTCTGTGTTCGAGAAAAACAGAGCTTGTCGATAGACACCCTGCTGTTGATGTTTGCTGTTCTTTCTTATATTTCTACTCGAATGTTACCCTTCTCTCATTCCTCCATGTATTTCTAGCTCCCCTCTCTCTCTCCCTCGCTCTCTCTCTCTCCCTGTTTCGTTCTCTGGCTCACTTCCAGCTGTCTGCTGCAGTCAGCGCGGAACTGTACTTCAAACCCTGCAGCCCTCGGCGCCACATGAATCGCCGCTCCCTGGAAACAGAAGTACCGGAGACAATTAAATGCAATGACAAAAATAAGGAGCTCTCCCTTTGCTTGCCTGTTTAGCCGTTCCCCTGACAGGAGTGCGCTCAGTTTGACACAGGTGTCAGGGGCGGTCCTCACAGTGCAGCTTAAGGTCTTTTCGCTCGTGTGTGTGTGTGTGTGTGTGTGTGTGTGTTTGCACGTGTGTGTGTGTGTGTGTGTGTGTGTGTGTGTGTGTGCACTTGCACTTTAAAGTCAGGAAGTTTGTCCTTCCCCAGTGTGGCATGACAACATGATCTGGCTTTACTCAATTAGCGCAACTCTCCCGAGGATGCAAGGCAGGGCTACGGAGGAGTGGTGCTGCGGTTATGCAGGAGGAGTACCAGAACAAGTGGGAGGGTTCTTTTTGGGAGTGTGCACGTAGGCACGTCGGTGTGTGTGTGTGTGTGTGTGTGTGTGTGTGTGTGTGTCTGATTGAAGTGTGGGGACCAGAATGAGGACGCTGGCAGGGAATGTGCTTTGCAGCAGCCTGTCCTTGACCCCGCCCCCCCCCCCCCCCCCCCCGCCCGCCTGGATGCAGACTGGGCCAGGTCGGTCCCCGCAGTGACAGGGATCTGCAGGGGCTCGCCTGCCGCTTCACATGAGCTCATTTTGCAGGTGGTGCTGGTGACTAGACTCTACTGCACGCTGCGGTCACTTCCAGATGAAGGCTGCAGAGCAGGTGTCTGGAAGGGAGTGTGTGTCTGTCTGTGTGTGTGTGTGTGTGTGTGTGTGTGTGTGTGTGTGTGTGTGTGTGTGTGTGTGTGTGTGTGTGTGTGTGTGTGTGTGTGTGTCGGGGGGGAGTGTGTGTGTGTGTGTGTGTGTGTGTGTGTGTGTGTGTGTGTGTGTGTGTGTGTGGACGTGTGTGGACGTGTGTGTGTGTGTGTGTGTGTGTGTGTGCATGGCAGACAAAAAATAAGCATTTCTTCTGTCTGACTCAGCAATGACACCTAGTGTCTTTGAAAGATATTACAGTTCAACTGTTGAGTGGGGAAATAGATGAGTTGAAATGTCGCATAACGACAGTACCCTCCTGCTGGTGCTTTAACATTTGACCTCAACTAATAGAAGCTAATGGCTGGCAATGGATAGAGGTTTCAACAGCAACTTCTTGTCTGTTTTTGAAGAAAAATCCAAGAAAATCCATGACAACTTCTTCTCCATTGTAATCACTTCACTAGAATTGACATTTTTACTAATGCACTAATGGCAACATCTATACAATTTGAGTTCAGAGACTTTTTTGAAATATGAGAGATTTTAGACATCTTTTATTAAAGCCCCAACAAGTTAAATATATTAAATGCACTGTGTTTTGATAGAATTTACAAATAATTATATGTATAGGTCATTACATGAAGGGTATCAACTGCTTCATCTCTAAACTAAAGTTGATGCACCATTTAAAAAAAGAAGTCGGGCTAAAGATAAAGGCGTATCAAGGGTAAATGTCAGAGTCATTTGGAACCTGAAGACCACTGCAGTGGTTTTCTTTTCATCAATGTCTCCCAGCCAAGAGGGCTATTGGTTTTGCTGGGTCAGACCCTAT
Source organism: Micromesistius poutassou (assembly GCF_964030765.1). NCBI lineage: Eukaryota > Metazoa > Chordata > Actinopteri > Gadiformes > Gadidae > Micromesistius > Micromesistius poutassou. The sequence goes on from NC_140277.1 coordinate 11,846,334, forward strand.
GGAGGAATTGGCAGGCCCCCTCTCTCTGCATTAACGGTCAGGATCTAATAGACTTTCAAAGTCACTCAGGCTTAAATGTTTGTACATTGCAGCATAAATAAGTCATCCGTCTTGTCATTATGAGGCCATTACGGCTCTTAGAATGCCCAATCACCTGTCAGGTGCGTGGGTGAGCACGGAGAATGTTAGTGAGCATGCAAATGGCTGTTAATACACGTGAGTGCACACGCAAATCTGTGCACGTTTGCTTTTTCTTTCTTTTTTTCTCTGCACTCTCTGTGCATTTGATCATATTACATGTGCTGTATATCTGTCTGTCTTCATGTATGTACTTGTGTGTACGTTTGACTGTGTGGTGTGCTGTATGTGTCTGTGTGTGTGTGTGTCTGTGAGTGTGTGTGTGAGTGTGTGTGTGTGTGTGTGTGTGTGTGTGTGCGTGTGTTTGTCTGACTGTGTTCACGAAGTGTTCGCGCTACAGTGTGTGTGTGTGTGTGTGTGTTCAGCTTGCAGACGAATATATATGATTGGTGTGATGGTTGCTCCTGGCAGCGGGCGTGTCCAGGGAGCGGGGGCGGGAGTGGCTGATGTACTGGAGGGAGGGGTCAGAGTAGTTGAAGGGCGGGGGGATGTACTGCAGGTACTCGGGCAGCAGATGTGATGGCCTGCAAAAGAAAAACGCAAAGCAGATGGACAAAACAACCAATCAGAGCAGAGATATAAACAGTGCCACCTGTCACACATGACACAATGCACAATGGCTAGGCGGTGTTGAATCCAGGTTATGGCTGAGGGTCTTGTTAGTGGTATAGTGTTGTAATGCACCATGATGACATAGTTAGTTAAAGAGGTTATACAATTCTATTATATTACTTTTATAACAAGACATTGGACTGTGTATGGCTATCATACACGGTGGATCATGCACTGGAAAGTATATTGTGGAGCAAGGAGGAAGATAATCTGTTTTGTATATTTTATTTTGTAACACAGATATTTAGGATTTCACTGGTATCAGTTAGATCATAATATAATATATATACAATATAAATATCAGTATATATTTTTTCTTCAATTAATCAATATATTAATCGATGCACAGTGCGAAATAACACGCACTATGAATCCTCCTCTGCAAAAAGTATTTGGACATCATTCAAAATGATTTGGAGACATTTGAATGAGGATCTAGCAGCAATGTATCGTTCATATCGCCTGTGGGATTAAAAATGTATCTGTGTGCCCTGGTACCATAGGACATAATCCTAAAACAACGTCTCTCTGAATTGTTTACTGGGAACGGACAGAAGCGTGCCTCGTCTGGACAATTAAGTCCATCTACAGTAATCACACAACCTAATCCCCCAATCCCACAAAGGGCCATTATATATCCAGAGAGATTCTATCCAGCAAACAGAGGGCCTCGATCCCCTTATCAAGTGGCTGGACCTCCATATATGCAGAAGATACATGGTATATTGTACAACATACATTGTGGTAATAATGTATGTATTGCATGTGTACACACACGCCACAACACCTACTTATACTGTATTAACAATGAATGACCGTTCATACCATTCAGTTCATTGTGGTTTCCTCTACTCCTCATCCTAACTACTACCACCTCAACTGCTGCTAATAACAATACTGCTCCTTATACTAACAAAGTTAAGACAAAGATTATATTTTGTTTTGTAGAAGATATGAACTCTATGTCGACGTTAAAAAGATCCAACGCAATGATAATTCTATAACATTTAATTCTACAGTTATTAGGTTGGTTTTCCGAACACCTTTCAGCATTTCACTGCACGTCACACGGCCTTAGTCATCCTCCGTCTTCTACAACAAAGTGTTCTGGACTGATACATGGGAACAGTTTTATAACTTGTACACAGCCCAGTGTTGTCAGTAGGTAGAGCTTTTAGTTTAATATAGTACGAGAGTGGGCAGTCCATGCACTGTGCTTCTCTGAGAGGAGAAGCACAAGGAAAGGCAGTGCAGCAGAGTCATACCACAGCCATCTGCGCGCCCCGCCACCCGCAGCCACAGACTCCTAGGACCCACTAGACCGGTGTGTGGCTAACCATGCACTTATGGACTGTGTGGATATGTGTCACACACAGAGATGCATGTGTTTGCATACACATACCCACATTAGCGTGCCTCTGTGGCGGTGGTCGTGTTTTGCGCTTTGTTTTTTTTTTTACCTGTTGTGGACTCCAAACATCCTACTCAGACACAGAATCAATTCCAATACATGAGTCACCCCCCGATTATTGGGATTATGGAATTACAGTGTGTGGTAATGTGTAGGTGAGTGTGTGTGGGTGTGTGTGTGTGGTAATGTTGGGTGAGTGTGTGTGTGTATGTGTGTGTATGTGTGTGTGTGTGTGTGATTGTACGTTTTTAAGGTTGTGTAAGTGTGTGTGTGTGTGTGTGTGTGTGTTCCCCCAAGTGCGTGCGTGTCCTACTCACTCTCTGGGGGCGGTCTTTTTGTGGGAGCAGCAGCAGAAGCACAACAGGGCGAGCAGCAGCAGCAGGAAGGGGATGCCAATGCCCAGCACCAGGCCCAGGATCAGGGCAGTGCTGTCCCCCTCCAGGGGCTCCACCACACTGCTGTGGTTCCCTGCTTGGAGATCGTCCCCGCCTGAAACACAACGGTCAATAGAATAGTTAAAGATAAAAAAAAAACATAGAAATATAGATTCAATAATGCAATGTTGGATTAATTCATGATGTGCGTTTTGTCTTGCAAGTCAATGAAAGATACACACTTTATGACAAATGACACATGAGCGGTTAAAAAATATAATCGTCTGTATGTGTGGGATGAATAACTATAAAAACATCCCAGGATATCAGTATACATCGCACATTAAAAAAGGGTTACTGGAGCAGGTCTCTCCGCTATCGTCCAGTTCCCTGTTCCACCGGCAATAACAATCTGTTCATCAGCCACGCAGCATTCAACCTCCACCAGCCTGTTCCGGCAGCCCCGTGCTTCCCCAGCCTGGGAGTACTTCCTAGCAGTGGGGGGGGGGTCCTTACCCAACACGCAGGCCTGGGACTCGTCCACCTCGGTGGTGCCGTTGCACACGCACCGGTAGCCGCCGTAGGTGTTGGCGCAGAGGGCCGGCCACACGCACGCGGCTTCCTTGGCCGCGCACTCGTCCAGATCTGTGGGGGGGGGAAGGCGGCGTTAGAAAGAACAAAAAAGAAAAGAAAAAGGTGGCTGAGTGGGCGGGAAAAACAGACACGCTCGCTCTCTCTCTCTCTCTCTCTCTCTCTCTCTCTCTCTCTCTCTCTCTCTCTCTCTCTCTCTCTCTCTCTCTCTCTCTCTCTCTCTCTCTCTCTCGCCCTCTCATCCGCGATGAATCCACGCTGCGTTTGGTGTGCAATTATAGTTTCATTGCACCCTTGTGTGGTATTAAATCTTTTTATAGTGGCTCTGATTGGTTGCTATATTGTGTACACACACAAACACACGCCATTATAATAGTTATCAATAAATATGGATTTTCTGGAGTATGTTTTAATGATATATGTCAGAGTGTATCCTGACACGTGACACACATTGGCTATTGAACACATCATATAAGGACATCACCTAGTGGCGCCTCAAACCCATCTATATTTAGATAAACGGAACGTGTGCAGAACATGGGCGGGTTTGTTGTTGTTGTTGTTGTTGTTGTTGTTTTACCTGCAACCTCGGGAAGGCCGATGCCGTAGAAGCTGCCCACGCGGCCCAGGTACTCCTGGATGTACCATGCGGGCGTGTCGCTGGACACGTTGATGCGGTACTCGCCGGCCCCCAGCCCGGACCCCTGCCGCCGGCCCTTATTGCTGGCGTTGTAGAACTTGTTCTGGAAGCCCACCGACAGAATCCTCTCCAACTGTGGGACCCGGTGTTTGGGTTGGGGGGGTTGGGGGGGTTGGGGGAGGGGGGGGGGGGTGGTGGACGACACTGAAGCCAATAATATGTTTTGTTTTTTTGTGGGTGTGTGTTATGTGCTGTTCATCACATTGTTTCAGATTTCATATATTGTGATGTGGTTGTGTATATATTTGAAAAGGCAGAGGTAAAGTCTGATATCACAGTGTACTATTATAATGACACACACACACACACACACACAACCACACCTGTGTCAGTGCATCCTGTCCAGGATCCTTGTCCTTCCAGTCCATGGAGACGTTAAACACATTAAACCCTGCAGGGAGAATACAGAAATGGCCACAACAACCACATAATGACCTCACACTGCCATATAAGGCCTTGGTCACCATGGTAGCAACACACAGGAAGTCACACTGACACATAACCGTGCCAGAGAGAGAGAGGCAGAGAGAGGCAGAGAGAGGCAGAGAGAGAGAGAGAGAGAGAGAGAGAGAGAGAGAGAGTGAGGGGAAAACGGGAGCAGTCATCTGGGATCTCTTACCTGGAGGATTTGCTGACTCACCTGTGAAGAACAAACAAACAGTTTAGCGCGACACATAGCACGCTAAGGACAAGTTTGTGTACACTCACCTGGGATGAACTAACTGCCATAAACAAACCAAAACAAGCTGGCCTATTAAGTCCTAAAAATAGGCCAATAATGACCAATCATTATTATGCTACTTTCTGCAATTCCATTTATAAGCAGATAAAAACACTACAAAAACCTAAGCTGGAATCCTGCCATGCTTGTTTCTGCACGTTCATACAGAAACAGGCTGTACGGAGTCACATTGAACAACTGTATACACGCTTATTACATTACGCTTATTACATGCTTATATATTGTAATATCATTCAATACTTATTTGGAAATAAGGGGGTATTCTGTGCGGGACAATCTCATACGGGAGATGGATTGTCCTAATTGTTCTGCCTTGTCCATACAGAAGGATTTCAGGAAAGGAACTTACCGCAGCCGTCAGCCACCACACTCTTCTGGTACCTACAGGAGCAGTGCACGGAACCGGGCCGGTTTACGCACTCAAACTTGGCGTTGGGGCAGGCAGAGGGGTCCTGACACTCGTCGATGTCTGCAACATGTACACGTCAACAATCGACTCTGCCGTCGGAAGGCTAACAGCGGTCACTACGTTACTGTCGAATTTGTAGTTCTAACTGAGAATTAACTCCTTGATATCTGTTTTAGAATCCCATTTTGCTTCGTGGTATTTAGAGCCATGTCACTTATATACCTATACAACATTTGGTTGGCCAGTTAAAATCGTTAAAAGCCCTTTTTCTTAGTTTTACCCTTTGCGTAGTTCCTACAGTGAGGCTTTAGTTCCAAAGCCATTTCAATATTATTAATAGAAAATATATTGTATTTCTCTGTCTTCTCTTCTGTCTAGGCCAGCTAGATATCTGCCCACATTTAAAGGAAAAACATTTTTTTGTAGTTCTATAGTGACCTTTGAAGCTGGGGAATATCCTATTATTTGAACTGTATCTTTAATTAGTTTCTCTGCTTGGAGAGTCAGCCAATCATGACAATTGCACTAATCAGTGTTTCACCAGAGACAGAACTGTTATGCATGAGATTAGCACTTTTTTAGCTCAGGTGCTATTTAAAACTGTGTCTCTATCTTGCTCTCTACTCCTCTCACCTGTGCAATTAAGTCCATCTCCGGTGTAGCCAGGCTTACACTTGCAAGTGTAGTTGTAGCCCTTGTTGTTGCAGACAGCCATCTCATGGCAGGGAAAAGGGGAGGGAGGCAGGCAAAAGTCTGAGAACCCAGAAGGAGAACAACCACACGCTCATATATAATGGAGGTGGATGCACAATGGCTCTGACTAACTTCGGTCACACAAAACCTGACCTGATCTCTTCGCCCCACCAATATAATACCCAGTGGCATCAGGAGTCAGCCACATAATTTGATTAAAATAACACGATTTATAAATGCATATGTAATATTACAATATACAATCAAAACCAATGCACCGAGCTAAGCATTATCAGCACTGTTTCCATTTAGTCTATTATTTATTTATCAGCTGACCCTTCTGGAAGCACTTGTAGCCTTGTTTGCCCTGGTAGACATTGGGCGAGGGACACTCTCCGCAGGTGAAGCGCTCTGGCGCCGCCGCGGGCAGACAATCCACGCCCGGGAAACACGGATCGCCCAGACACGGGTCCCAGACCGCCCCGCAGAACTCCCCGCTGAAGCCCTCTGGACACAGACAGCCCACCACCTGGTGGGAGAGACAGAGAGAGAGAGAGAGAGCGATAGAGAGAGAGAGAGAGAGAGAGAGAGAGAGAGAGAGAGAGAGAGAGAGAAACAGACACACAGAGAGACAGACAGATAGAGAGACAGAGAGAGTAAAAGGGAGCCAGAGACAGAAACAAGAGACAAAGACAGCCATTAGTTAATGACTTTGGTAGTTATTAGTTTAGTTAGTAGTTTGGTCGTTAGATAGAGAGACAGTTAGACAGACAGACAGATCGACAGCTATTCCGATGTATTTACAGCCACCGGGATTGACAGAGACAGACGGACAAACAGACAGACTGGTGTACCTGGAATTTGCCCCGCAGGTAGTTGTGGGTGACGGCGTCGTACTGGCAGGTGCCGCCGTTGAGGCAGTCGCACACCTGGAGGACCGGCGTGAACAGGGAGCTGATGAGCGGGTCGCTCACCTTCACGCTCAGATCCACGGGCTGGACGCCCCGCGGCACCCACGTCAGGTACCCACCTGTTGGGACAGACGGGTGGGGTGTTAGGAAAGCACCTCCACTGGTTAGAAGGCGGGCGGTATGGTTGTTAGTATTTGAACAAGTGTCCACAGAGCCAGCCCCCCCTGAGGTTCAGCGGGGTAACACGTAGACCGTACGGTGGGGCTAAGAGGGTAAGGGTCAGGGGGTTTGTGATGGAAGTCCTCTTGTGACAGCAGGGTTAGGAGTGCTGTTAGAACTGTGAGAAGGGTCCATGGATACTAGGAGCAACTGTAGAAAGTAGAATGTAATAGGTAATATGTGTCGTTAATGCAACGTCCTAATGCAACGCCAGACCAGAAGTTCATCAGTTGCTTCAGTTTCCTATTTTATTAATTATGTACTTGAAATATTACGAACACCAAGTAATTATCCCTGAATATTGTTTTGGCTACATTTTAATTTTCATGGCTGCCAGTACCAGTATTTTTAACTGGACATGTTTCCATAGATGACAGACATCTAGACAGTCTATGTGAGCTTGTGTGTGTGTGTGTGTGTGTGTGTGTGTGTGTGTGTGTGTGTGTGTGTGTGTGTGTGTGTGTGTGTGTGTGTGTGTGTGTGTCATCCGTCCGTCCATCCATCCACACCCACACCCACCCATCCATCCATCCTCTTCCCAGGCTCATTACGGGCGGGCGGAGGCAAGGAGACAGCTTGTATTTGACCCCAGCATGCGGCAGGGTCACACGGGCACAGCCCCCCTGAGGACTCCCCGGACCCACAGGGCCAGAGCCAGCCGTGTCCCTGCAGAGAGCCCGGAGCCCGGCTGGGACTAACAGCCCGGTCTCCTGGCGGGACGCGGTAACACCTTCTCCACACACCAGGCCTCTGTGCCGTCCGCGAGCTGCATGCAACCCTTAAAGCAGCGCTAAGCAAATAGCCAATCAATGTGTTTGCATTATATATTGGATGCCCTTCTGCCTGCATGCTAGTTTCTATGGGTGGCGTCAGAGCCCTTTCCGGCAGCAATGTAATTATATATATATATATATATATAATATATGTATAATATAATAGTTTGTGCAGTGAGGCATTCCAAATGGAAAGAAGGAGACAGTGGCAAGAGTATATGGATATTATGGTGCTTACATCTAAAAATAGATATATTATACTTTAAAATATAGCTTATGGCTACGGTGTGTGTGTGTGTGTGTGTGTGTGTGTGTGTGTGTGTGTGTCTGTGTGTGTTTATGTGTGATACATACATGTTCTTTTAATGTATAGGATCATGTGTATGTGCCTGCTTCTATGTGTGTTTCACTATGTGTGTTATGTGTGTGTGTTATGTGTGTGTGTGTGTGTGTGTGTGTGTGTTTGAGTGTGTCTCACTGCTGCTGATGGAGGGAAGTCCTGGTCTGGGGGAGAGCAAGGAGAAGGTGATGGGGTCTCGGTTGGCGTCAATGGCGATGATCTGGACACCCATCCTGGAGTTGACCTTGCCGCGGATCACAAAAGGCTCTGCTACTATGGGGGGCATGTTGCCTAGGAGACAGGATGCAGCCAGTGAGTCAGCATTTTCTACCTGACGTCCATCTTGGATCAATTTACCTTTAAGTGAAACATTGTGTCTGGGAACATTTATTTGACACTTGCAAATGGTTGAAGTAGAAATACAAAGGAACATGATAAACATCAAGCTTCAAATGCATATTGCGTATGTCATTTTGTTCTCAACAAACGAAAATAAAAGAGCATTCAACCTTCCTCGACATTCCTCTGTTGACTCCCAGCACAGCACAATTTCAAAATGCCATCCAGCGGTTTATTTGCATGTCTTTCTCATCCCAGTATATTTTGCATTTGTTTGCATTATGCCCCTCTCTCTCTCTTTCACTCTCCAACAGGCTGGATCACCCTTTCAAAAGTGCGGTCTCCCGGGGGCAACGCTGCCTGGGGCGTTTACCGAAGAGCGCGGTGAGGTTGCGGTAGCGCCCCTGGGCGTCCAGGCTGTGCTGGCCCAGGGCGGGGCTGCCCGTGGCCAGGGTGTCGTGGACGCACTCGGGGCTGCCGTGGCACGCCCTCCGGAGCTGCTCCAGGTCCCCCGGGCTCACGGCCGCCAGCAGCTCCTGGGCGGTGGGGGCGCTGAGGGGCTCCAGCGGGGGCAGGGCGGAGGACAGCAGGCTCTCCGGGATGGGGACCTCCCCTGCGTTACCGGAACAAGAGGGAGGGAACCGCTTCAGTAGGGCGTGCTGGATTAGACAGGGCTATGGGCCGGGTGTGAGTGTGCGCCTGTGTGTCCCTGTGTGTCCCTGTGTGTGTGATACGGTCGGTAAACCAAGAAAAACACAATATCATTTTGAATGATTCTTTTTTTGCCTTAACAGAACTGGACATCGAGGAGAGACGGTGGGTTGAGGAAGGAAAGACATGGGAGCGTGGGGGCTGCAGGTGGGAATCAAACCCGGGCCCCTACGATGTGTATCGCCCGCGTTGTTGACGTTGTTGACGTTGTTGACGCTAGCCGGTTGTGCGAGTGAGCCACACACTGCTCTGACCACTTCTCATGGAGCACCGCATGTCAACACTAAAGGCACAGTTATGGTTCCACGTCGACGTAACTCAATGACCACGCAGACGCTTCGACGCAGTCGTGAACCTGTTTTGGTTCTGCCACAGGGTTTTAGTGAGCGGACCAATCACAGCACTTGCTGTTAGTATTTTTGGGAGGCGCTCGTCAGGCCCTTGCGGTGGACGCAAGGAGGGTCCGTGAACCCCCTTGTGTTGCGTCGACGTGGAACCATAACTCAGCCTCAAAGCTGCACCAGGCAACGCCCCAGGCAACTATCCCAACACTCACAGGACAGGCCGAAGCTGAGCAGGCTGTCCTCCGGCTGGGGGGCGGGGCTGGCCAGGGGGAGGACCCTGCCGTTGGACATCAGCAGGTCGTCCGAGGGCGTAGAGCTCCAGAGGCCCAGCAGGCCCACGGTGCGGTTGTAGAAGGCCTCGGGCACCTCCACCAAGGCCGCCAGCTGACAGCCGGCCCCCCCGCCGACGCCGCCGACGCGCCAGGCCCTGGTGTGGAGACCCCCAGCGTACACTGCGGCACAGTGGCTCAGAGACACGCAGCGCACGATGAAGCCCCACGCGCTCCTGTGGACCACGCCTGCGGAGACCGGACGGTGGATGGTCAAATGGTCAAATATAAATAAATATATATATAATATATAGTGCTTTTCAGAACAGCAGACACTCTAAGACTTGTGAACGTTCACCCGTTCACACACACACATTCACACACTGACGGATATGTCAGCCATGCGAGGCGACGCAGGGCGGTTCGGGGCGGTCAGGGTCCGGTGACTCGCTCGCTCCTCAACACTCGGCTAGGAGGAGCCGCAGGATTGGAACCAGCAACCATCCGGGTGCCAGGCGACCTGCTACCCCTCTGAGCGACTGCCTGCCCGTGTGTGTTGGTGTACTTGTTCGAGGCGTATGTAATGCAGTGCATGAGTGTTCCTCAAAAAAAAAGATGTGTTGTTCTGTCAACAATAATTATTTGGGATAAAAAAAGAACAACATTTTTTGTTTCCCTCCGATAGCTGCCTGACTGTGATCTGTGATCTGGGGTTCAGCGCATCTCTGGCATGCGCCCTGTGCGACCCCCCCCCCCCCTCTGTGGTCAGAGAGAGGAGGTCCCATCGGCACGCCTCAGGTCAAAGGTCACCTCTCACCACACACTGATCGGGCACTTAAGAAGAGGTGCAGCATAATACATTAAAGAAACAGGATGACTGAACGTTTCTTACTCCCGGTTTGCACGGTTACAAACGGTTACACAACATGTGTGACATAGGACATTTGTTATTTTCTTTTCTTTTGCACATGTTGCTCAACATTGTCTTTGACCTTTGACCTTTAGAACAGGGTCCGAGTCATTTTCTTTACCTATGGTGACTGGAACGCTCACACCACCGACTAACAACTCCAGTCCGTCTCCCTGGTTTGCGCACCTCCACTCCACCTGGGCAGATTTCACACAGATACATCAGTAATAGGAATTCATGTCCCTCATTCATAAAAACATGTTTACTGTCCCATGACCTGATTGAAAAGAGAGAACAGAAAGGTGGAGTTTTTCTAACTCACGTTAACAAAAGTCTGAAACAAACCACATAGTGACATGGGAAGGTGCATTGTATTGAAGAAAATAACTTAAAACAATTGAGTATCTTACCATTACAAATTGTATCAAATTGCATTGACACACACACACACACACACACACACACACACACAGACAAACACACACAGACACACACACACACACACACAGACAGACACAAACAGAGGCTTACCTTGCCAATGCCCTGGTGGTAGGCAGCCATTCTCACCAACACAGGAGCCTCGGCGGGCCTGCCCCCGCTCTGCTGCAGCCTGCCCATCTCCCCCTGCAGGGTGAACCTGTTTGATCCCAGCGCTGAGGACAGCCTCAGCAGCACAAACACCCCCAGGGCCCGGAAGGAGTAATGCAACCCATCAAAGGTGATGAAATGCAGGCTGCCGTACACCATCGCTGGGCAACGGGGGGAGATACGCTCGACTTCAGATCAGTAGAATAGTTTGAGTTATAGAGATGGTGAACTTCACTTTTGTTAAATCACGGCCGCGTGGATGAGATGTTATTCGGTTTTGTGACTCAATTGTTTTGCATTCATCTTGGACTATGATAGCATCTTTTTTTAAAGTGCAGGGAAACCCGCACTGAAGTGGTCATGCTGTGTGTATTATACATTTAGAATGACGCTGTAGGCTTACTGTATAGATATTAACTGCAAATATCTCTTTAGCTTGTGAACAAAACAGAGTTGTTTGTTGTAATAACCCGTTTGTTCCACCAGGTGGCGCTGTCCCTTAGGTTTGATTTGTACAGGCCTTTGCAGTGATTGCTGCCAAGCTGTAAAATGCTTTGCATTTTGTACTAACTGACGGTCGCTCACAACAAAGCATTCCGTTGACTGTTAATAACGTTTAATACACCACACTCAATTGTTTCCTTGCCTTTACATTCCCTTAACAAATATGTATGGATATTTATGATGCTGTTGTGATGTAATCCCTCACCAACACCCTGTGTTGACTTCTTGGCCAGAATACTCTGTTCAGGGCTGACCCAGCCGTAACCCTGGCAACGGTCTAGGGGCCTTTTGGCGAGGTAAAGATGGCACAGAGGAGACTCAATGCAGCACCACTGGAAGGGCAAGAGATCCTCATCTAGAGAGAAAGAGAGTGACACACACACACACACACACACACACACACACACACACCAGAGTAACCGAGGTGGAACGGAAGGATTTAAGAATGTGTAGCTCAATCTATGTTTTCAAAAAAATGTTTAAATATAAAACGATAAACAGTTATAAAGAAATGTAGTAATTATGTGGTAGCCTATTATATATTAAAATTGAAATAGCACCACCATAGACCCCATATTACATTATTAGTATTATTATTGTTATATAATATAATGGAATACATGAAAGTTTATCATTTTTTAATTTTTAATTTTTATTTATTTTCTTATTCGTGTATTATCATTCACCGGATGTCATATTGTTTGGATGTAAAACAAAAAATTGCAAAGGATAGGCTATAATTAGCCCTTGGCTTCAGCCTACTCCTTCTTCGTACATTTTTATTTACCATTATTACGATGAACATTTTCATTGCATTTGTGAAATGATTATGTAAATGTCTCAATGTATAAATATATAGTCTGAAATAAACCATAAACCATAAACCATAAACCATAAACCATAAACGGAAAGGGGCTGAAAGTGAAAGCACCTCAATTGGAAAGCACTACATCCCATTTGAAAGCACTACATCCTGCCAGTGCCAGCTGTCTGTAACGGATCATCCACCCACACACACGCACACACACACACACACACACACACACACACACACACACAACACACACACCCATCCTCCTACCGATGTGCCTCTGAGCCCCATCCTCGGAGAAGTAGCGCTCGCCGTAGCCCCCCTGCAGCTCCCCGCGGGGGTCGTACACGCACGTCTTCCCGGAGCCCCAGCGGTTAGGAAGGGCCGACAGGAAGACGTGCCCGCTGTCGCCGCCCCACCGCTGGGCCCTCAGCGCCCTGACCTGCGGCAGGCGGGGGGGCGCCGTCTGGGGTAGGAAGGCCAAGTCCTCCACGGCCTGGAAGCGCGTGCACGGGCACGCCGGCACCTCCGACGCCCACGCGGCGGGGTCGGGCTCGCTCTGGGCCCAGGTCTGGCAGCGCAGCCGCGGGTCCACCTCCGCCCGCCCCGCCCCCTCCCCCTCCTCCTCCTCCTCCTCCTCCTGTGGGTCGGGGCCGCTCAGGTCCCACAGCAGCTGGCCGGGGCGACCCCCGGGGCCCGCCGTGTACTGGGGACGGTACCGGCCGCCGGGTTCGTACAGCCCTGCTGGTGGCGAGGCGGTGGTGGTGGTGGTGGTGGTGGTGGCGGAGGAGGCGGTGGGGTTGGCGGGGTTGGCGGCGGCCGGGCGGTTGTGGTTGTGGTAGTGGGTTCCTCCGTCCGTGTAGCCGATGAGCGCGTCTTGGTAGACGCGCTGGCCGGGGCCCCAGCCCATGGCGCCGTAGTGTAGGAGGGCGAAGGTGCGCACGCCATCCGTGGTCAGGATGCACTGGAAGGTGTTGGTCTGGGGAAGAAGAAGACGGATCAGGAGAGGAGAGTCGAGGTTCAGGGGGTTTCCTCTAAGCTTTTGGAGTCTACTCTCTGTGCTGAATGGACCGGTTCAAACTCAGGCTGGTTCACGTTCCGAACATATCATTTCTGCAAATCTGTAGAAAGGTCTGTGAGAATACTATCTTGGTTGTGTGAAGTATGTTTTATTGATGGCTTATTGGTTATGGATGGATGACATGGTTATGGAGTTCATTTCATAGTATAGACACACCTTAGATAAGTATAAAATATAACCCCAGTATTAAATCAACTTGAAAAAATATATATATTATAAACATGTGCTCAATAGGCCTTATATGTTTTGAACACTAGTTCGCTTTGCACGTAAACCGTCAAATGACACCACGGACGATTAATAAGTAGACATTTCCAGATCAAATCTAGGTCCCTTGTGATCTGATATGTTAGGTGGCATATGTAGGTAACGTCATGCGATTAACTAAATGATTTCAAATGTTTTTCTGTGTATGTATGCCAATTATTGCACCCACTGCACTCCTAACCACCCCTGAAGGAAAGGAGCCCCCACCCTGCGTTCCTTCTCAAGGTTTCTTCCTTGCTTATTCTGGGAGTTTTTTCTTGCCCTGTGGGGGCCTATGGTTAGGGGGGTGTCACACATATATATGGCCTGTTAAGCCATTAGAGAATGTACCTGTGTTTAAGGGCTAAAAACAATTGAATTAAATGGATTTGTCTCGTATATTTAGTAATTTAAGCAAATTATTTTGTCAAACGGAGTGAGATTTTTTAAACATTGTAAATGGAGCAACATTACGTTATTTGCCTCTGTTTAATCAAATGTGTTCTCAGTCCACCACATTGGTGGAATTAAGGATTTCCAGGAAAAGAGAGATGTATTAGTATAAAAGTTTTTCCCAATACAAAGGGCCTCCCCAAAGATCGGCGTTCTTGTCTGTACTTGTTCTTGGGCAACTGTTGAATTGTGGAATCTCCCCTTTGTTAGTTAACGATCTGAATGAATATATGCAAATCAAAATGTTATGCATTTCCTGCCTTGCATTAAAACCTTCCTATCATAGGTTTGTGGACGAAACAGGTGTCATATATTTGTGGATGGTGTAATATACTGGTCACCGGAAATAAGGAGGGCGGCTTAAAAGACAAAGTGTCTCACGTGACATTTGGACTGCAACTGTATTTATTATATAAACACAACCCCCCCCCCCACCCGCCCACTGTGTCCAGCACAGCCTCTGACCTCTGACAGGTTGACCTTCTGGTAGGAGACGGCCAACACGCTGTCCCAGGTGATCTTGAGGATCCAGGCGGGGCTGAAGGAGGGCCGGTTCCTCCGCCCCTCGTACTCTGTCACGGCCCGCGCGGTGCGGTTAAACACGATCTGAGAGTAGATGTCCGACATGTCCAGCGAGCTGTATTCCTAACGGGGTGGGGGAGGTGAGTGTGCAGAGGGCGAGCGAAGAGAGGGAGAGAGAGAGAGAGAGAGAGAGAGAGAACACAAATTACACAAATACAAGCAAAAATTATAATAAAAATGAATAAATAATGAAAAAGTGTCTATGGTGACGGGGTGCTTGCCGGTGTCAAAACACAACTTTGTGATAACGCCTGACTGTTAGTCCGACACTGAATAAGAGTCACACACCTGGGGCTACACATGGCTCCACGGGGCCATGTTAGGCAGATGACCCTGCCTCATCTGTACTTCAACACAAGCCCTCTTTGTTCTTTCATAAAAGAACAAAGAGGGTGTGAGTGTGTTAGTTCCACCCACACACATATAGATGACATAAACAGAAACACAATATCGTCATGCGTCATCGTCTCATGACCGCCCTGCTCATCATGTCTCGCACGATAATCCAACAGAGACCTATAGAATAGTTCACTGAATTTACCGAAGGCACAGGCTACAAATGAACGCAATAAACGCTGATCCTGTTATTTTGTTTGCATCTCCTGGAATCCGGATACCCCAACACTTTACCTGTCAGACACATCTAATACAAATACAGACACAAACAGACACATCCACAGGCATAGGTTGCTTCTCTTGCGTATTGTTGTTGTTTGGATTCATGCGGGCTCCTTGAGGCTCCTTGGAAGCCGTGCTGGGATGCTGCTGGCTCACCTGGTAGAGCAGCCGCCCCTGGCCGAGCGTGAGGTCAGCATCATCCCAGAACACCGCCAACAGGGCCAGGCCCTCGTTGCCCCGGAAACCCTCGGGAAAAGGGACGGGTAGCAGGCGCTGCTCATTCTGAGAGACAGACTGGAACTGGACAAGGCCGTTGTCGGAAAACTAGAGAGAGAAAAGAAAGAAAGAAAGAAAGAGAGAAGAGAGAGAGAGAGAGAGAGAGAGAGAGAGAGAGAGAGAGAGAAGGCCCAAGACAGAAAGAAACATAGTACACTGTTGTTTGAGGTTGTCAGCGGTTAGTGGTTACTGCTGTTATGGATATGACAGTAATATACTCCCCAATATAGTAGATATGGGACAGTACACAGACAGGAACTCTTCTGTAATATACTGATATTATATTAATAATATAGCCCCTTTGGACAACATGTTTCCTTCCTGTTACCTTTAATGGTTCAAAGGACAATGAAACACCCAGTGCACATTGCCATTTCAAATGTTGTGGTAAGTTTCTCCATTATCTATGTTACTGTTTATTGAATAGTATTTTATACTTACAAAAACCCTGTTGTACACTTGCCCCATGAAGGGGAGGCCCACGGGGGGAGTGATGAAGGGGGAGTTCCCGTCTTCTGAGCTGACCTCCACATGGTCGTCTCCAACCTCAGATCCAAATGGGAACAGCGCGCTCTCTGTGGGGGATTGTGGCAACTTCAGTTAAACAGTCTCCGGTTCCCATGGAAAAGCCACAAACATCTTTGTATCCAAGATAATCACATAAGAAGTGAATCAATACAATAAGGGAAGATTAGAGTCATGTAAATGTTTGCCCGAACAATCTGAGTGGCATCAACAGACAGAGTTGTGTTAGCAGTGAAACTAGCAGGTAAGCAAAAAAACGATGCCAGGGAGTGTAGCCCACCCTCCAGGGCCATGTGTCCACACTCTGTGTCGTTGGAGGGGCACGAGCACCGGAAAGACCCCGGCAGGTTGGTGCACAGAGCGTTGCCGGAGCATGCGGAGGGCCGCGTGCACTCGTCCCGATCGCGACACCCTCGTCTCCCGTTGCCCGTGTCCGCCGTGGGGTCCCAGCCTCGTGCGCACTGGCAGTCAAACCCCCCGGCGCGGTTGGAGCAGGTGGCGCCGGGGTGACACGGCCCGTTCGCCTGCAGGCACTCGTTCAGGTCTATGCAGAACGTCCCCAGGGCCGCGAAGCCGGGCTCGCACTGGCACCGGAAGGAGCCGCGCGTGTTGAGGCAGCGGGCCATGGGGTGGCACGGCCGGCTCAGGGCCTCGCACTCGTCCACGTCTTCGCACCAGGTACCGTTGCCCCTGTGGCCCGGCAGGCAGTGGCACGAGAAGGACCCCTGCGTGTTCCAGCAGCGGGCCGAGGGATGACAGGCACGGGCACCGCCGCATTCGTCGGCATCAACGCAGGCCCCCGTCTCCTCGCGGTAGCCCGCTCTGCAGGAGCAGACGTACCCTCCGGGCAGGTTGACGCACGCCTGGTCCGTGCGACAGGCGCTGCGGTTGGCACACTCGTCTATGTCTTCGCAGCCGTGGAGCCGGAACGCGGTGGACCCGTTGTCAGAGCCGTTAGAGGACGGATACGAGAGGGAGTCCGGCGAGAACCCTCCATCGCACACGCACAGAAACGACCCTTCGGCGTTCTGACACGCGGCGTACGGAGGGCAGGGGTCGCCCTCACACTCGTCGATATCCTGGCACTCAGTCCGGGCGGTCCAGTGGGTCTCACCGGTCCGGGCAGAGCCGTTGGTTGAGGGGGTTACATTGATCCAGAGGGTCTCATTGGTCCTGATGGTGCTATTGATCCAGCTGGTGCTATTGGTCAAGATGAGCGCAAACCCTTCATCACAAAGGCAGGCGTAGGACCCGGGGGCGTTGACGCACGTGGCGAAGGGCTGGCAGTCTGCCGCGGGGCCGAGAAGATCCGAACACTCATCCACGTCCACACACTCTGTCTCGTTGCTCCAGTAGCCCTTTGTGCATTCGCAATAGTATGAGCCGAAGGTGTTGATGCACGTGCCATTGGTGCAGGGCGGAGCCTGGTCGGTTGTGTTGCATTCGTCGACGTCCACGCACAGGTGATCGACGGCCGAGAATCCAGAGTCGCAGGTGCACAGGAAGTCCCCGTCCGTGTTGCTGCATGTGCTGTGCTCGGGGCACGTGGAGTTGCCCAGGCACTCGTTGATATCCATGCACCATGCGCCTGTGCCGTTCCCATGGTAACCAGGCCAGCAACTGCAGAAAAATGACCCCACGGTGTTGAAGCAGTCGGACACATGGGGGCAGCCGTCCAGGCCGAGGGAGCACTCGTCCGCGTCCAAACACAGCGAGTCGTTGGCCAGGAAGCCTGGCGCACAGGGGCAGTGGTACCCCCCGTCCAAGTTATGGCAGGTGCTGTTGTACGGGCAACTGAAGTTGCCACCGGCGCACTCGTCCACGTCCTCACAAAGCTTCCCAGCTCTGCGGTAGCCGTCCCAGCACTCACAGACGTAGGAGCCGTTGCCGTTGATGCAGGAGGAAAACGGCGGACAGGGGTCCCACGGGCTCTCGGCCAACCCCTTGTCGCACTCGTCCACGTCCCAGCAGTCGGTTCCGTCGCCGGAGTAGCCTTCGCGGCAGCGGCAGTAGAAGGAGCTGTGGTCAGCGTAGCACCAGGCATTCGGGTGGCACGATTGGCTGGCGTTCAGACACTCGTCGAGGCTCACACATGTGCCCTGCTCGTACTCCAGCCCCAGCACGCAGGTGCACGCGTAGGAGCCCAGGGTGTTGTGGCACGTCATGTTACGGTCACACACGCCGCCGCCGCCGCCGCCGGACCGGCATTCATCCGTGTCGTCACAGTCGAAGCCGTCTCCGTGGTAACCGTCCCGGCACCGGCAGAGGTAGGACCCGTCCGTGTTGCTGCAAGCGCCGTGCACACTGCAGTTGTGGGGCAGCGTGGCATTCGGGGAGCACTCGTCCACATCGCGGCACTCAAAGCCGGAGCCCTCTGTGCCGGGCGGGCAGGCGCAGCGGAAGGAACCGGGTGTGTTAGCGCAGCTGGCGGCGGGATGGCAGCCCGCGCTGTTCCCTTGGCACTCATCCATGTCTATAAGTCACCCAAAACGGGACAGGGTCAGGGAAGCAGTCCCAACGAGTGTGCTCAGAAGATAATTGTAAATACAGGTCAATATTTGGTCATTTAGAAGACGTTTTCGTTGAAAGTGTCTTACAGCTAATACACGTACACAAGTTGACATGGAAACCACACACGAATGACCATAGTTGTTTAAAGGATGTTTACAATCTGAGGATATGGTGGGCAGTGTTTATGCATGTGGTGTAGGGTGTAAGTGGTGTGGGTAAGTACCCAAGCAGGTGATTCCGTCGCCGGCGAAGCCACTGAGGCAGAGGCAGAGATGGCTTCCGATGGTGTTCTCACAACTGGCAAAGTCACTACACCGATGGACCTGGGTCTCACACTCGTTCACGTCTATGGAGAGAAGAAGGGGTTGGAGAACAGTGTGAGTTGGGAAGGAGTTAGTAGGAAAATAAGAGACTCATTGTGAAAGCATTTAACATGTGTTGAAATCGACGTGTTGTATTATGGGTATTTAGACGACGCTGGTCCAAAGCGACTTACGACCATTCAAACACTTCAGACACCTCGACACTCAAGAGGAGCCAGGGATCGAACAAGCATCATTCTGGTAACAAGTCGACCCGTTTTACATCCTGAGCTACTGCCAACCGTGCTGTGTAGTTTGTGTTGAAATGTTTGAAATACTTTGACTTCTTTGACAAGGTCACTCAGCAGGTTACACATAGCTAGAGTTGTTTGTTTTCATGCCTGATTTCAGAAGTGTCTTACCTACATTGAAATTATGTCGGCTCTATGGTACTGTTGATTTGAAATTGGGATCTTTAATGAAAAAAAAAGCACCTTTTATAAGCTTTTTTATAAGCTGTTGGTCGCAAGCATTCTCTACTAAAGCACACCAGCAATTCAGTAATTTAGTATAATAATATTTAAATATGGGGGTGACATGGATGTATTTTCTTTACAAAGCGCACATGTTGTATAAATCGCAGTAAGTTAGTGCAACCTACTGAACGTGTGCATGCAACTTACAAAAGCACAAATGCAACTTATAAAAATATACAAACATGCTTTATGATAATACATCCATATCACCTTACAGACGTTTTATGTGTTCCTCCATATCAACTACGATTGAGCATCCAGCACACATGTAAGAATAAAACAAATTAAATGATACGGTTTATGAATTGTTTAAAGTGTATATTTCATGCATGTGACCCTGTATATTTCTGCTATGGATGTTTAATGATCAATTTCGTTTGGTTATTATTTCACATTGACTATATATAAGCATTGATGAATAATAAGAATACCGTCTACAAAAGAGAATGTTTCCATGCATGAATGTTGTAGGTGTAATGTATGTGGCCATGAGTTACAAAATTTATGAAATACAAATACCATCAATGTTTTGCTTCCTCATTAAAAAGTTTGATACAATAAAGCAACATCTTACCGACACAATTTGTCTCGTTCAGTACAAATCCATCCTTGCAGATACAGGCAAAGGATCCTGGGATATTTACACATTCCGTCTCATTTCGGGGACAGACATTTTCCAACTGGCACTCATCTATGTCTGAGCAAGTGAGACCATCACCCATGTACCCAAGATCACAGACACACTGGTATCCGGACGGCGAAGAGTGACACAGGCCGTGCGGATGGCAGGCGGGGTTGCACTGGGAACTGGGCAACACACAGAGGTTGTCGATTGCCACACTGCCGTTCAGACACGAGCAGACGTAGGCCCCAGGGGAGTTGATGCAGGTGGAGATGAGTGGACAGCTGGCGTTGGGGAGGTTGCATTCATTCACGTCCTCACAGTAGAAGCCATCGCCCAGGAACCCTTGCCGACAGACACAGGAGAAACCCCCATCTGTGTTGATGCACCGCGCCCGCTGGTGGCACCTGCCCTCTGCCAGACACTCGTTCACGTCCTCACAATGTGTGCCGTTCCCTGAGAAACCGCCATTGCAGGTGCACTCATGGGAGCCCTCTGTGTTGAGGCAGGTGGCGTTGGCGTGGCACGGCTTGTCCCTGCACTCGTCCACGTCGGCGCAGCTCACCTGGCCGCCCGGGCGGTAGAACCCGGCCAGGCACCGGCACTCATAAGACCCGGCGGTGTTGAGGCACCACTCGTTTGCACCGCAGGCGAAGCTGTTCCCCTCACACTCGTCAACGTCCCGACACAGAGTCTTGTTGACCAGGGTGAAGCCGTCGAAGCACAGGCACGAGAAGGAGCCCTGGGCATTGACACAGGTCGCCATGTTCCTGCAGCCCCCGTTGTCCACCAGACACTCGTTGACGTCCGCGCAGTGAAGAACGCCGTCTCCGGTGTAACCCGCCTCGCAGCTGCAGTTGTACGAGCCAGGCCGGTTGATGCAAACGGCATTGGCGTGGCACTGCCGGGCCATCGAGCACTCGTCCTCATCCACGCAGCTGAGGCCATCGCCTCTGAACCCGGGCTTACACTGGCAGCTGAAGGAGGCCGGGGAATTGGTGCAGGTGGCATAGGGACTGCAGAGTCCCGATGCGCACTCATCCTCGTCTTGACACATTGAGTTGTTGTAGAGGTAGCCGCGACCGCAGTTGCAGTCGTATGAACCCGGGTTGTTGACACACACGGCACTGGCGGGACAGATCCCAGCCGTGAGGCACTCATCAACATCCTGGCAATTCTGCCCGTCTCCACGGAAACCCGGCAAGCAAGAGCATAGGTAGGCGCCAACGTTGTTGATGCAGACTGCGCTGGGGTGACAGTTGTTGATGCCGTTGCACTCGTTGACGTCCACGCATGACAGTCCATTGCCCTCAAAGCCGGGTGTGCACGTGCACCTGTACGATCCTATGGTGTTCCTGCAATCCGCGTACCGACTGCACCTTTTAGCGGCACATTCGTCAATGTCCTGACAGGTGTTCTTTTGTTCGTTGTTCTGGTAACCAGTGCTACATGTACATCGGTAGGTGCCGGGCAAGTTCTTGCAGCCTCTGTGACCTAACGAGGATGAGCACACAACGGGCGTCTGTGAACACTCATCAATGTCCAAACATAGGTAGTTCCCGTTTCCTTTATAGCCCGGATTACAAGTGCACACGTAGGAACCCGGGTTGTTAGTGCAGGTTGCGTTCCAGTGGCAAATCCGCTCGTAAGAGCACTCGTCGTCATCGGTGCACTGAAAGCCATCACCACTGAAGCCCGTTTTGCATCGGCAACCACTACCACCCTTGTAGTTGATGCACGTGGCGTTGGAATGGCACCTGCCATTCTCCCGTTGGCACTCGTTGATATCCTGACAGAGGAAGCCATCCCCAATGTACCCAGGCCGGCACGCACAGCTGTAGTTGCCCATGGTGTTATTGCAGTGTGCGTTGGGGTGGCAGTTGCTTAGGCCACTGAGACACTCATCGATATCTTCACATTCTTGCCCGTTTCCTTGGTAGCCATTGCGGCACACACAGGTGACATTGGCGTTGACTTGCAGACAGTCGGCACGGAGGTGGCACTTCCAGCCGGCCGTCTCACAGTCTATTGGGTCAGCTACAGAGTGAGAGAGAGAGAGAGCGAGAGTAAAGGAATAACTGGACACTGGTCTAACTTATACGTTTCTGCAGTGAAATTTTGGTAGCACACATCTATGTTAACGACAGAGTAATGGAAAATTAACTTTTGAATCACTCATGCAAAAAAAAACTTACCCATGTAGCAGTATTTCAGCATTACAAACAGACACATCAACCACAGCAGTGGAAACCTGTTTCATTAAGAGAGGTGCAATGAATACCTACAGCAAGGGGGGTTGTAAGGACAGGTAGTTTGATGGCTCAAACTTAAAGGATGGACAGGTTGCGGCCGGATCTATATATACACGTAAAACTAGCTATTTCAAGAGTGTGAGTTAAGTTACCCTTTGCATTATTAGCTGTTTCTGTAGCCTACTTCGACACATAACAATGGCTTTAGTCTATTGTTGCACTTGCCCTAAATGGTCAGTAACCACACCTAAAGGGCTCGTAATAAGTTACATTATACAATTGTACAGCATATCAGATCAGCAGAACATGACAAAATGATTTTATTTCAAATAAATAATTTCTAAATAAATTCCACATTTAATCATGCAAAAGACGTCAGATCATTTCTAACAAACACTTTAAGAGCCATTCACAATACAAAAAGTCCTTCAGTGAGCAAAGACTTTGCAAGGATATACCCAGCCAGAGACACAAAGAATTAAATTTGAAAAAAGATATCACTGCTCCTGGCCTCATTGGCTCATTGCTACTAAGGAAATAACAATGGATAATAGATTGATCAAAAAGGTCAATATGACTATAATACCCTTGTTTCTGATTTTGTTACCGTCTAAATGCTACTTCTCCCTCTGGGCCTTACAGGCCTATTGTCTGTGTTTCGGAAGAAAGAGTGTGCAATGGACATCATAGGCTTGTTTCTAGCTTAAATACAGCCTAAACAGACCTTTTTCTTTTGCATTTCTACCATTCTGGTGAATGAATGCCCACCTTTTGGTAATGTATGTGGCCATTTATGTATTTGAAGATTAACCAAATGGAATTAATTATTGGTATTGGTCCTACATAATTCAAAGATTTAACCAAATCAAAAAGTAAGGCAAATGTGAAATCAAAAACATACTGGCTGCAAATTAAATATAATCCCTAAAAATATTTTTGCAAGCATAGAAACAAAAAAATAAAATTCATTTAAAAGACGCATGCACAAATGTACAATCAATTAGGAATTAATCAAGTATCATTTTTGACATTCACTGAAATTTAACAAGTATACAAATGAGCAAAGATTTCTCTAGAGCAGGAACAGCCATTGAGGATGACGACCTGGATGATTTGAATTAATTCAATACCATTTCTGTTTTTTCACTTACCGCATATTTCCCCTGTCTCTTGGTGCACTAGGAGGCTCTCATTGGGGCTAGATGGGAGGCCGTACTGCAACCGTTCCTCTGTTAAGTGTCTCTCGCTGTTGCCCTCTCTTTACTCTCCCCCTTGGGTGCCTGACTCTCTTTACCCTCTCTGCTTTGTCCCCACCACCACCTCCTCTACCTGTCTTGTCCCACCCTTTCCCCTAAACCCACCACCGAAACCCCAGGGGAGAATCTGGGACAATGAGACACTGCCCGTGCTCCTCCCTGACATGTTAAACCGCTGAGAAGAAGAAACACCCATAATCTCATGAGTTATGTATCATATATCATCTTTTACACAATGATGAATACACACACACACACACACACACACACACACACGGTAGATAGATAATAGATGACACTTTGATTAAAATAAATTAGACCATCAATATTAATTGAGCCATCATCATCACTACTAGTCAATATATTTAGATAAAATGGTATGAAAACTTAGATAAAACTGGTATGAAAAACGTTCATGAATATTTTCTAATCCCATGAAAATTCCACAACAAGTATGGTGTCAGTGGAAATTTCAAACATTATAAAAACAAGTTGTTTGTTCTGACATCTGCATGGCTACCTCCCAGCATGAGCCATACACATTCAGGATTTTCAAAACAATATTCAGGGACAATTACTTAAATATAATAGTAGTGTATTCTGAGTGTTATACATAACAGACAAACAGTCTATCTCATTTTTGATGTACATTTATAGCTCAAACCTGCTTTGTCCATTCATTATATTTGTACAGACCTACTTGGATTAGGCTATAAATTACTACAAAGCTCAACTCCACCACGTCGACCTACAACGTGTTGTTTATGCTTAGCGCAAGCTGAACATGGATTTAAGTTATAATAAGAAGGTAATAATGTCGTACACACAGTGAAACATGTCAAGAATGATTAACTGCTGTCTACTGTTGTTTAACTGTGTTTACAGTCGCATTTGCGTGGCAGTAGACTAAATGTAAACTTTGATCTTATTTAATTTGATTGGCCTATGCTATATTGGTAAGGGGCCTATATAGCCACAGAGCTGCCAACTCTCACTCACAGCTGCAAACGTGACACACGTTTTTGCCTGTTTACACACGCGCACACGCCACACATCCAATTTCTCACGGCCAAAAAAACAAAAAACACGCGTCCGTCCACCCCCACGTCAACAATCCCGATCGCCCGCAATCCAACACTCCCCACCCCCGTCAACAATCCCGATCGCCCGCGGACCCTGCTATAAAGGTATGCATTACAAGATTCTACAGAATCTCACTCCGGCCAAAACCCAAAAGTTGGCAGCCCTGTAGCCACGTTTTATTAAAAGTAGTAGCTGTATGGTTAAAACACATTTTTTTGGGTGAATGAATACCACAATATAAAGCGTAAAAATGTGGTAAAGTTTGCTAGTTTCTGTTTGAAGGACACATTAAGGAAAGACTAGGCTAGCGGCTATGAGATGCAGATTAGTGAGTGCCCTATTCATGGTAATATAACTCTCACCTGAATGTATTTAATGGCGAAAAGAATATCAATATTGCAACTATTTTGATAGCTCTTTGTAAATACATGCCTTTGGACTCAGAAAAATCCACGTTTGTCATGTAGCCTATAACCAACTTTCTGTCAATAAGTCAGACGCATTGAATCCCTTAGGAACACTTCAGAAAAAATGTTAGGCTCCACAGACTTTGCTGACAGTTATGAGGATTTAGTTATGACGGAATTACTACTTAGGGGTTCCACAGCCTACGCTGTGGTCCTAGTCGCCTTCGGCTATATTTAGGTTATAAAATATTTCTTGGATTGGTAATATTTTCAGTCATTGACAGGTGAGACACAACCTGGACATGTTGTCATCAAAAACAGTGACTCAGTCGTGTGTTTTGAAAGAACCTGACTCAGACTCGGCAGATTCGGCACCAATGCAGTTTCTCTGCATAACAAGTTTCAGTCGGCTGAGTTTGTCAGGTGCGTTGGTGACGTCACACTCAAGTGGAAGAGGAATCTTTGTTATTTAATGATTTTATTTAACTCGTGATGTGCCGTTCGTTTAAATATATGATAGGCTATATAAAGCAAAAACAAAAATATCGTCGAGTGTCCCATTTACATTAATTGTAACAAAATAGCCTGCACATTTGAGCCGACTGATACTTTTTGATACTTTCATTGCGTTTATTTGACGATTGACGAGCGTGATGTTCTTAATTAATCAGCCACGATTTGAATGACTGCGATCTCTTGATTCTAAATTAATTAATTAATTTACAAACGATGATCGGCTCGGTCTTCGATTCGCCTGGGAAAACATAACTCGAAAAGCTTCACACCGAATATGGTCACAGCGGAAAATGGGTGCGCCGCTTCCCCCGCCCCTATGATACTCAAATTGGCCTGACGTAATGAGACTGGTGCGCTTATAAATCTACTATTCCTTCGTCTCCGGCTATAAGTAACACTCTGTTTACCAGGTAAACAGTTCAGCTCGTCGCAAAGGCCAGGATAATTTCGACCAACTTTAGTTTGGCCCATATATATTGCTCTCCCCTTGGGATTACGCCATCACGGTTCACCTGTGAACGGGTTTGACGAGTCCACACCTGTGGGGCGGAAAAGGAAGATTCAGTGCTTCGTGTTTTCACTTTGTTGTCGAGCGTTGAAGGAGACTGACGCAAAACCCGACTGGGATTTAATATTTTAATTTCAACCATGAAGTTGTTGATGGTTCTCGTTTTTGTTGGCCTCGCAGCAGCTGCCTCTGCCCAGTGTAAGTCATTTAATTTACCATTCTCTGCGATTTCACCGGTCAATAGTTTACCCTTCTAAAAGTGTAGGCCTAGTCGTATTTTATAGTAAATGTTAAGGATTGGCGCAGCTAACAATTAACTTAACAATTTTGTATTGCATGATAAGTGTATAAATGTATAGGCTCATATTTATCCAAATAACCATTGTCGGCGTCATGTTGGGCAGGTTGAAATGAAAGGTAATAAGTCACCAGCCTGCTGGAGTTTCGGTGCAGGGCGCGGAAGTGGGGGTTGGGCGGAATTGAGTCCTCTGGAGGTGCTCGCTGGTTTTGGCTGGCAAGTCAACCAACGCCCAGTTGTCTTGCCAGCTTTGGTTGCAGGCCTACCTGAACCATTAGGGTTTTTCTTATTCGCTGTAGTTCACGGTTCTATGTATTTAAAATGGCAACACACCTATACTACCACAATTACGTGATTTTTGAAGATCAGTTTTCGTTGTCTCCACAGGCCCCCAGTGCGCTACTCTGAAATGGGCCACCTGCGACGGATCCCCATGCCAGTGTACCGTGTTGATAGGTGCCGGTGAGAAACAGAAGTTGGACTGCAACAAATGTAAGTGTTTTTTTTTTTTTTTTTTTTTAAGTGAAAGTTCCATAATTACAGTGCGTGTTAGGATTGGATCCTGGCATATACTTTGTCATTTGTCACTCTTCAAGGTGGTTTAAACATATGGGTGCGTCTTTCCACTCTTCAGTGATCCCCAAGTGTTTTCTGATGGATGCTGAGATGTACAGAGCCACCCATAACCTCTCAACCCGTACACTTGGCGGCAAGCCAGTGGAGACCGCCTTCGTAGACAACGACGGCATCTACGACCCCGAATGTGAGAATGATGGTACCTTCAAGGCCCGGCAGTGCAACAACACAGAGGAGTGTTGGTGCGTCAACAGTGCCGGGGTTCGTCGTACCGACAAAGGGGACAAAACCCTGAAATGCGACAAGCTGGTGGAGACTTAGTAAGTAGTGAGGCTTCCCCGCTAGACCTGTGGCGTAGCTAGGCTTGGATTGGCAAAGCATTAAAACACTGGGGAAGGGCGGGGTCTGAAGGGAATTGTTTGTGCCAATAGTTGAGCTAACATGGCTTGTCTTTTCTTCTTAGCTGGGTGCGCCTGGAGCTGAAACACAAGAAGTTGGATGAGAAATTTGAAGAGAAAGACTTGAAAGTGTAAGTAGCTGCTTTTCCAATGGGTAAGATTTGTATTTTGTGTGCTGACTGATGTCCCTACTGGCTTTACTGTATTGATTAATCCATGTCCCTAATGCAGTGCCATCGCTGATGCCATCCACGATCGCTACGACAAATTCCCCAAGGACATGGTGACTGATGTCCAGGTAAGAAGCTCTCCATTTAACTACCTTTTTTTTTAATTTTAAGATGGATATCTTCTTGACAACTCAAACTTAACGCTGCTTTAATGTGTTTCTTCCAGTATGATGCTGAAGGGCGCCGTATTATCGTGGATGTGCAAAAGCCAAAGGGAGACCGTAAGACCGACCTGTCTCGCGTGGCCTACTACATGGAGAAAGATGTACGTTAATACTCTACCTGTTGGCTTTAGCCTTACTGCTGCTTGGTGCACTCTTCATATTGACAAAGATGTAAACTTGTGAGAAAAATCTAGATGGTGCACTACTTCATCGAGATGCAAATAACGTTTATTGTGACCCAAGCATCGGAAAGGTGTACACAGAACTAAAGAACATAGCGCTGCTGATTCTTACGGTCTCTAAAATAAATCGCCCCCGCTCACTCTCTCCTCCCGACAGATTAAGGTGCTGCCCATGTTCAAGAGCCAGGAGATGTTTGCGCCCACTGTTGGCAAACAGAAGCTGGAGATGGAGGACATCCTGGTGTACTACGTGGACGAGGAGCCCCCCACCTTCACCATGAAGGCCCTCACCGGAGGCGTCATCGCCGTCATCGTGGTGGTGGTGCTGGCCGTGGTCGCCGGCCTGCTGGTTGTGGTGAGTGTGATGCATAGCGCTAAATATAATTTGTATGCGTGTGTTGGTGGCCGTCTTGATATATATTTTGTTTTTTCTTATAGTTCTTTGCTAGGAGGCGAGAACAGCAGAGATACTCCAAGGCTCAGGTGTGTTTTACTTTTGATTCCTATGCAAATATTCCATTTGAATGGGAAATTATGTTGTGCCTCGTATGCCATGGCCTTTGCTGAGCATTTCTAATGGTGGGTGTTTATACTAATGGTTTCTGCCTTTTGTGTTTCAGCCCAGGGAGTTGGAACCCATGTGAGGTGGGATTTGAAGAAGGGGAAGCGTCTGTTTGAATCGCTTTGTTTGGAATGGGGAAAGTACCTTTTAACCTTTTTAATGCTGTGGAATGGCAATTACACAATCAACATGCCTTTTTTTTTCTTTGTGTTCTGGCAGTACTTTTTAGCATTGTATTTTATTTATGAGCTGTAAATTCTTGCGGATTGTGTTATTACATAGCCCATACCAAAACCTTTGCTTATTCATTTTCCTAGCTCCAAGTTCCAAGTCCCTTTTTATTTTTAGGTAACAATGTTTCACATGTCATAGCGTGTACAGTTTTTGTTTTTAATAAAAGATGATTTTTAACAAACTATTTGAGTTGGTTTTTTGGGGGTTGTTAGTTTTTCACAATTGTTTGTGTAAACACATTAATTGGAACATCAGACACAATGTGCACAACCTGAAACTCGTGTACCAATTCTGCTGAACTCAAAGCACATTTTCTGCTTTAGACTCAGATTCCCATTCCAAACCACATTTTTCACAACGCTGCACACAATTCTCTATCTTGCACTCCCTCTCTTGGTACTCACACAGAACACACTGTCAATCACATTTCTAAACTCCAAAGGCTGTTGTGCAGTTACCAATTTGCTATAGAAGGGTCACAGAAGAAAGCCATGACACTAAAGTACAGACAGTATCACTCTGAGAATGTTGATGATGAACATTGTTCTCATTATGGTTATTATTTAGGATTTTATGGTAGAAATGTACTGGATATAAGTATTGACCCTGGTTATGTGTAGGAGTATGTATTTATGTAGGTAAGTGTATGCATGTACTGTATATGCAAACACTATGACATTCGATTGTTACTCTTAAAAATGTGAGAATGGGGGGCTTGATATTAGCCAAAGCTTCTGTCCCTACCCTTTGGTTACGACCAATAAAAATGCATTCATTCAGATGTTTTGTTTACAGTAGGCCTATTTTCTTTTATCTTTCATATCATCTCGTTTTATCCTGTTTTCTGTGATTTACAGTAGACTGCACATTTTGGATACAAATACAGTATTTGTTACTGTAAAGTATTGTGTTTTCTATTTGAGTATATGTAATATTCTACATCCAGGTGACAGTGTAACACTGAACATGCAACAGCATAATACTGATGAAGCATTCATATTGTGTTTTCCATTCATACTATAGTGTTTTCCATTCTGCACACCAGTGTTCAATGGGTGCTTAGAAATGTCTAATATGATGTATGTGTTTGTCATTTGAAAAGAAAATACCATTTAGCGAAGAGTTAACACTGTTTTGAGGGCAAAGTGTGCTTTTGCAAGAGAAGTGTAGGATTTAGCATTTTGTGTGAGTTTTGAGATTTGTATTTAGGGTTTTGGGAAAGTGAGGTAGTCTATCAGGAAATGTGTTTAAGCAATTGTGAAAAACTGTAACATAGGTTGTTGCAGTACCTTCATTAGGAAATCGTGCTGGAGAGGATATTCAATGAGGGCAGGGAAGGATATGACATTGAATGTCCTTCCCAAACACCATTTGTATGCTCTCCAAATGTAACTATCCTTTACGCAACATAAAAGTAAAGGTTTCAGTTGGCAAAAACATTTTCGTAACTTATTTACTGAGTGTGGTGCCTTGGAATTTCCTCAAAGCTAAATTATCAACCTGCTCAAACAGTTCAATTGACCTTAAGTCAAACATTCATACCCTTTGCTACATTTATCAGAGGAGACACTATTTTAAAGACTATATAGTGGTACAAAGGTGTTATCAGGTGGCCTGGGTGTGGCAGCCTTCCAGTGTTTCGTCTAGTTTCTCTTGTGCCGTTTTTCGGAAACAATGTATTCGCCCATCACTTCACCATTCATCGTTATGGCTTTCGTTGGAAAATGGAGGGTTCCTGTACCAAATGGGCTGAAGGGATTCCAGTTGAATCAAGATGGCCGACGAAACCTAGCACCTCACTGGTCTCCCCTGTCCTTCTGAAACCGGCGACAGGTTGAACCTGTTCGTCGGGTTCTGTCTCTCTCTCACACACACACACACCTAGTATTTAAAGTCGCACTGTCACAACATGGCAGTTCTCACAAAGAAAATGCGTCGCCACTGGAGTGAACTCCAAATGAGTAATCACACAATGGATATCAGTGAGAATATTGGGGAATTTACCAACGCAAACAAATGAAGCAAGATTACTTCAACACATTATAATTGTCTGTTTATAGGCCTATAGTACTACTGGGAATTATTCTGTCCTAGTTCTATTTTGTTCATCGCTATGGCAACGCGGACAAAGGCGGCGCTCTTAACTAGTTCAGACAAGCCCAGGTGTCAGATGTCCTCAGGTACCGGTGTTTACGTCTCAACCGACACTGAAGGGTAGGAGGAGTCGGCTTCTATCTGGATAATCGACATACAGTTCACACTAATAAAACGCTACAATAGTATTTGGAGGGAGGGACAATATATTGCCATCAGGGGTCTTTTGATTGATAATGAGAGCGGCTGCTCTCTGCAGAGCATTCCACTTCTAGGTCCAGCCGCACTCCTGGCTCAGGTCCAGCTCCCCCAACCCAACTCACTCATAACACTTGGTAGTGGATGAGTGCAACTGCAGCCCCGGACAAGCCTCTATCGGCGTGTGAAGCCTCTGGCATGACGGAAGGAGGAACAACAAAACAAACTAAACCACGTGTGAGTGTCGCCCGATTGGCTCTACCAAACCATAAAACGAACCGTAACCACACAATTCTAACCTTAACCACATAAATATAACCCTTAACCGTAACCCCTTTAACCGGCTTGATTGGCCAGTGTATAACCCAATCAGCTGGACTCGGTCCAGACAGGTGGAGATGGACTAGGTCAAGCTCCACCCATTTGGTTCTGGAACGAGCACTACTTGGATAATGTTGAGGACATCCCTTTGGTGAGAACAGCTGCATAGTTGTTTCATGTGTGTCTGTAAAAGCCTACAGGGTGTGGTGCCGTTTGTGAGATACAGAGGATACAGTCAACAAAAAAAACCTGTTTGGCACAGATATTTATTCAAATGTCAAAACGTGTAGCCTACCAACATTTGATAGAATAAATAGTTCAGGCACAATACAATTTATTTGGAGGGAAAATGACGGCGGAAATAGTTTAATGCACATGGCAAAACAACATTTTTAAGTTCTTTCTAAACTAACTTCAAGGGTTAAGATTTTTGTTCCTGCGATGTCATAGTCTGTTG
This sequence comes from Micromesistius poutassou, assembly GCF_964030765.1. Taxonomy (NCBI): domain Eukaryota; kingdom Metazoa; phylum Chordata; class Actinopteri; order Gadiformes; family Gadidae; genus Micromesistius; species Micromesistius poutassou. The sequence continues at coordinate 11,878,211 of NC_140277.1, forward strand.
GGTCCTCCTCCTCCTTCATGTAGCATTTACCGGCCAGGAAAGAGCAAGAAAACCAAATCCCTTTTGAGTACAAGAAAACCCCTTTATCCATCCAACCTTTACCATTACAAAGTCCTTCACATCACGCTTTAAAAATAAATAAATAAATGAATAAAACCATTCTCATCGCCTTCTCTCCTTCCCTTCCTGATGTGCAGTATTGTTAAACCATCCCTACCACTTTGGTTGAACTGCCATTTTATAAAAGCTGTACGAGCAGTGGACATTATGCCTCTGAATAAGGTTTAACCACCGCAAGTTACTGAGTAACTCCCAGGGACACAAGGTCCATCGCCTTTCTCCTTGAGCAGGTCCTTCCCAAGCCCAGCAAACACATTGCGGACAGGGGTCATCTGTCTCACATGTAATGAGACCTGCACAAATTCTCCATAAATGTCTGCATGCTTTGACCACAGCTAGTAGTAAAGCTATCTCATACTTTTACACATGAAATGACTATGGAAGAAATCATGTGGGGTCCTGACTAGAACACCCAACTGAACAGATTTACGGTCCAGGTTTTAGCTTTTAGAGAAAATGTACCGTCCGGTTTAAATACTATCACGATAGCGGGTTCCACTTTCCGTTCCAATCAGCAGCAGCCATCTTGGAAGGTTACAAAAACGGCGCTGCTCTGTACAGTCATTGTTTCAGACCCGCCCCATATTAGATACACTGTTGTGATTGGCCCCACCTGTGCCAGGTGGGCTCTAACTCTTTGTGAATGGGAGGGGGGACTGACCAACTGCCAGAGCAATTAAAACGTCAGCTCTCAAATTTGTTTGCTTCCCAGGCTAAGGAATGTTTGCATTAAGAAAACAAAACAGTTACACCCTCCAACCTTATCCTTTAAAAAAAACCTTACATAGAGATAGATGGGGAGTGGTATAAAGAAAGAAGGAGTGAGAGAGAGAGCATTACTAAGACAAATAAACATTGTCCTTCACTGTTGTACCATGGTAAGCCATAATAACAGGTATACTGAGCAGTTATTCTTTTAACTGACCCAATTTGTTTTATTGCTCCGCAAAGCCTTTTCATATTATAAATTTAAACTTTAAACTGTCTAAACCGTAGACGAGGAGGTTGGGGCCCTTCATCATCACGGAGGTCCGGCCCAGAGGCTTTAGTGTCATGGCTATACCCCACTGCTCAGAGCAGGGTAGGGGCCTTGCTTGGTCTGCCCGTGGCCTGCGGGGATTTGCTCCTCAGCTCCTTGCTCTTGAGAGTGACAGGCTGAGCGACCAATAAGGCAGGAGCGGACAGGTGGTGGGCTGCGGCCTTCAGCTGATGGGCACTGTTGACGTAGCTGGAGATGAGCAGGGTTATCTCCCTGATCTGTCAATCAAAGAGAACATGGCTCTCAGTGTGGTTTTGTATGTGGGTGCGTGTGAGTGTGTGTGCGTGTGTGTGTGTGTGTGTGTGTGTGTATGTGTGTGTGTGTGTGTGTGTCTGTGTGTATACTGTTTTAGTTCTTTTTTTCCAATGCTTTAGTTAACCACTTTAAGTACACACCAAACAGACACTATTTGTAATTTATTAGTTTAGTTAGTATTAGTTTAGTTTTTTAAATATTGTGTGAATTACGATTTCTTCTTACATTCCAAAGGAATTTATATTTAATGTTCCCCTAATTGACTACACCTACTTTAATCCTTTACTTCTTTAAATTGATCTTCTCCTTGAAAGTACTGACTATTATTTTTTTACTTTACGGTTTCTTCACAATATAAGCTATTTGTTTTATGTATTTATTTATAATTTATTTCAAAACATTCTCCCTAGCATCCTTGAGCAAAATGCCTAACCCCATTCATGTTCCGAGATGACCTTTCAACCATCTCACAATAAGTTGGTCTCAACAACGACATTATAATGATAATACTAAATGTGCAATATAATCTGTTTCTTGTTCACTCACTGACCTTGGAGGTGGGCATGGCAAAGAGATGCTTCTCTGTGGGCTTGTCTTTGGAGATGTTTGGGCCGGCACTCTGGCCCACCACCAGCATGAGGTCCTGGTTACAGCCTCCGAACGTCCCCAGGTTCTTATAGGGGAAGGACACCAGCGGCTTCTGCTCCGGGCACAGCGGGGGAAACATGCTTATCATATATATCTTTTCAGGAGGAGAAGAAAAATACTTCTCAAATGAGAGATAGTTTTAACTGTAAATGAAAGATAAAAAAGCAGCATTGCATTAATATTAAAAGATAAACTTTACATTAAGATGCGTGTCTTATGGTCGCCTACACATTTTTATTTATTTTTAACTCCTACACAACCTAAATCCGATAAAGTGGAATATATGATTGAAGCTAGGTCCTTTACGAACTTCATGGGATCCAGCTCCCTGCTTTGCTGTCCAGAACAATGGCACGGTCAGGGGCCCCTTTGTTTGGGGCTCCTGGAGTAGAGGGGGTCTTACCATAGAGTTGTGCTCCAGGACACTGACGCCGTCCTCGTGCACGGCGAGCCACACACGTGCACCCTGCTCTGGAGAGGCTGTGACGGACTTAGAAGGTACAACGGGAAAGCACATATAATTTGTGTGGTGTCAAAGCAAGCCACACTATTGTTATCGTGTGACTAATACATTGCGCTATTCGATAAAAACGTAAAGAATTTGCATAATTGTATTTTATTAATATTTATAATATTATAATTTAACATGGATAGTGAATGTGGCAAAAACGCTAAGATCAACCACTCCTAACCTGAACACCTGAAAAATGTCTAATTGAATTAGCATATAGGTCGGAAGTACAGACGTCTCCAAAAAGTTGTATCCCACTTTGACCACAGGGTGCGCTTTAACTAGTGGTCAAACCTATGCCGTGGTGTACCGAGCCCCGATTTATAATAAAATTCAGAAAATTGGTATCTGGGCCATATTTGACATGCTGAATCTTTTTGCCAGTGGGACCCATAAGGTGTGAGATAGATTTTGCAGTCCACAATTTGCTCCAAATACTCCTTGCTCCTGCTCGACCTTATGGTATTTTTCTGGTTCATGTTAGAAATGGGCGATGAGTTCTGGCCCATTTATGCAAAATATGATTATGCAAATGATTATTCAACCAATCCCAAATCCGCTTCAGAGAACCACAGAGGCTTAAAACGTGGTGTGCCCATCAAGGACAACCCCCTTAGGTCATTTGAAAAGTTTTGTTTTGATAGTCAAATGATTTCAAACAATCACTGGTGCAGGTGCTCGGACAGCTATTCATTATAATGGCAGTCAATGGGGAAAAAATCCAGCCATTCCCAAGGCCAACAATTCAGGGTTGTCAAAGTTACACAGATAGAACCCACGCTTAAGAAGGCCTCCAAAAAGCAAAGGACCTCTTCGGAGACAGGGGGCGCCATAACTTGCAATCAAACAAAGACATAGTAGACATAGTTTGATCTGTCTGATCTGCTTCAAAGCGGCCAAGGGACTTTAAACTCGGTGTTCGGACGCTCATTAGCCTCGCTGGCATAAGCATGTCAGCATGCTCACAATTGCGCGCATGATGAGTTGGCGTGATCACATGCATTTTCTTCAAAAATGCCATGAAGCATGTCTAGTTATATTGTAGAAAGAAATATAGTTGACATGCCCACGCACGCACACACACACACACACACACACACACACACACACACACACACACACACACACACACACACACACACACACACACACACACACACACACACACACACACACACACACACAAATACACACAGCTTACCTCTGCCTCAAACAGTTTTGCTCCGAAGAAAGGCCACTTTCTGGCTACGGTCAGGTAGATCCTGACGCACTCGGGTGAACTTCGACCCCTGAGAGATGCCCAACGGACCGAGAGGCGCTGAAGCAGCTGTCTGAAATACAAAAAGAAGTCTAATTTGTGCTGATACACAACCTTTCTAATTTGGATTCAACTATGATTACAAATTAGGCATGTTTTTTGGCTCCTTTGTTATTAAATTGTATTCGAGGTATTAGACCATAATCAACATTATCTGTTTATCACAACTAATACCAGCGTGTGCGTGTTTGTGTGTGTGCACGTGTGTGCGTGCTTATGTGTGTGTGCTTTTGCGTATGTGTGTGCGCCAGTGTGTGTTTGAGCCTGTGTGTGTGTGTGTGTGTGTGTGTGTGTGTGTGTGTGTGTGTGTGTGTGTGTGTGTGTGTGTGTGTCTGTGTGCGCGCCTGCATATGTGTGTGCGCCTGTGTGTGTGTGCGCTTGCGTGAGTGTGTGCCTGCGTGTGTGGACCTGAGCTGCTCCTCGGAGGGTGTCCTGCGGTAGTGCTTTGGGTAGAACCTCTCCAGGACCTGTTTGAGGGTCTGGACTGACTTGGTTTGGGCTGACCCAGCCGCAGAGAACGGACGCTCAAAATCCCCAAACTCCACCTTTAACCCAGAGAGAGCAATTCATGATGTGGGCTCCTTAGAGCTGCTTGGTCTTCACTCTAAAACACTGCATGCGCAGTTGTTTTGACCAGGCAACAATACCAACCAGCTTTCTCAGAGTAGTTTTAAATGTTATCATTTCCAGCTAGTTTATTCTATATCATTCTGTGTAGAGATCACATGAGAACCAAATGATGGTTCTCCCATTAAATGGTGTCCTCTGCATTAACATGACCCATGTTTATATGTAAAGCAATGCCATAATTACATAAATATAAGTTTTTTTTGTGTAAAAAGGGCCAGAAACAAGTGTTATTAAAAACAAAATCTATCGGGTCTACTGTGTGTCCTTGAAACCAGATAAATGGGGCCTGTTTTTGGGGCCTGTGTCCACCTGAGCCAGCAAGGCAGCCATCTCCAGCGATAACTCCTTGTTGACAGGGAAGTGTCCCGCAAGGATGGCCTCGTTGGTCTGATAGGCCAGCAGCAGCCTCTCCCTCTCCGACTCCCCTCTCACCTGCGGAGAGAAGTACAGCCTGGAGACAGAAAGAGAGGTCGTGAGAGGGTGACTTTGAGGGAGGGTTGTTTACATGTCTAACTTGCATCTTAATTGACACACGCTTTGGCAATTGCAATTTACATTGTTATGTCAATTCATTTATTTGAAGTATGAGAGACTGAGAGAGCGAGGGATTGAGAGAGAAAGTGAGAGTGAGATAGCGAGCGAGAGAGACAGTGAGAGAGATAGCGAGAGAGATAGCAAGTGAGATAGCGAGCGAGAAAGATAGCGAGAGAGATAGCGAACAATATAGAGATAGTGAGAGAGAGAGAGAGAGAGAGAGAGAGAGAGAGAGGGGTTACTGCGAGAGAGAGAAAGAGAGAGCCTCTCTCTACCTGTTCTTGTAGGTGAGGCGTACTGTCCTGGTGTTCTCAGACTTGCCCGTGTGCTGCTCCTTGGAGGCCTGTTCCCACTTAGAGATGATGTCACAGACCTGTAGAAGACCCGGGGCGACAGGAGTCCTCATTGTGGGAAGAATTATGGCAGCGCTATTAAGAGCAACCTCATCTAGCTGTGTGCTTAAACTGCCCCTGTGCTGGTAGCAGTGGCAGGGTACAGGAGGGAGAGGTCAGTGGCGGCTGGTCAATAGAGGGCGCTAGGGCGCCGCCCCTCCGTCAAATATTCACTCGAATATATCTGCCAACTTTGAATAAACTATTATACATACAAAATAAATCAACAAAAATACATAGCGTTTATCCTTGTTTAATTGTGTGATAGACCGTACTTGCAACTGCCAGTAACCATTCAAATGCGTCTGAACGTCAATGATTTGGGCTAGGCTTGTTATTGGTCATTCAAAATAAAGCCCTCCTTCAGATCAGGGGCGCCGGCCAAGTTGAAATCAACGTAAGCTCGCAAACTTTTTGCTGTCTATCAAGCAGAGATGGTTTTTTTCCCAGGCCAATGGTATGGCGTTTCAGTTTTTTTTTTATCACCACACGATTGGACAATTCAGCGAATCAATGTAAAAGCACTTTCCACCCATTTCAGTGGAGTAATTGGACTCCCCAAGCAATGTTATACTTAAAAGGAGCAAGTAAGTTACATATTAATTTAGTCTTTCGGCCTGTAGCATATAAATAATATAAAGCAACTGTCCCATATTTCTAACTGCATTTGAAATAGCCATTGAGACACAAAAATGGACGCTATAGGACAGTGATCATGATTTGCCTCAATATCATAATAACAACAATGGGTAAGCTTGTAAGCTTGCCCAGGCCCTGCAAGTCAGGATGTAGGCTATGAATCTGAATGAATAATAGGTAATAGGTAGTGGCCATCCCCAAAATGCACCAGAATACAGGAAATCAAATCTACCAAATTCATTTTTTTACTGCGCCCCACCAACAATTTTTATCACCAGCCGCCACTGGGAGAGGTGAAGACTATTCAGGGGGCCCTGAGAGGGAGAGGGCCCTAGACAGGTTCCTGGAATTTAAATCATCTTTGATTTATCAGTAGGTCAAGAAGAGAGGCCTTTTTTTCCTTTATATCTGAAATAAAACAATGGAAAAAGAATTTGATCTACTGTGAGGCAAGCACAGTTTGGCTAGCAAGGTTAATATGCCTAGCTCGGTAGCTTATCGGTCATTGAACTCGTTTTTCCCCCTCAATCCTGACTGGTTGTAATCATATAGACATCCAGTAAATCAAATCAAAGCTTCCGATCTACTGATTACAGTGGTGTGGTTGTAAAAAGAAGCGCTATATCTAGGGGCCCATACAAGTTTCCTTTCATGAGGCCGTGAATTCCTGGCTTTGCCCCTGGTTGGTACCACTGTTGCCCTTTGATCAACCCTCCTGTCTCTGGACACAAAGGCAGCGAGGTCATTTTACTTTACTGAATATTATATTATTATTCTCTACTCTGTGACAAGCAGACTCACTCACTGACGCCAGTCTTTGACTGAATACTATCACAAGCATGTGTTACCTCTTACAATATCAACACCTGGCTTGGTCCAACCTACCTGAATTGCGGATGGAAAAACAAATGGCAGCAAGTAAGACCAATCTGAGATTCCATTAAAACCAGATTAAAAAGAGCTTCGAACCTTGATGCCTCCTTGCAGGCAGTGCTCCAGGTCTCGTCCGGTGGGGTCGTCTGTGTACAGACTGAAGCCCGATTGGGCCGTTTTCCTCACGCCCGAGTCCTGGTTCAGCCGACACTGGAACTCCTCCACAGTGGTGGAGGCGTCACAGCTGACCACCTGGGGAGACAGCCAGGCTGACCAGTGAATCACTGCACTGTTTCCACACACCATGAGGAGGTGTGTGGACACAGTGTAGTTGCTCATGGGTACCTCATAAAAAAATATTTTTGGCTTCACACAGCTATAGTTGTAGTTATTATACAGTGTATCTTAATGAAGTCGCACAGTGTACGATTCTCTCGTGTCGCTCCATCTGGCTCTTTATTAAAGTGTGCTATATTTAACTTCCTGCGAGTGTTAGCGAATCATCAACCAGAATATTCCATGCCTGTTAGCTTACGTCTTCAGAACACACAGGGAGAGAAAACCAGGGCTGGGCAGCTACCATTGTATAGTAATATAATGGTTATATAGAGGATGTGACGGAGACCATCAAACAGAGCATACAGTTAAATATGTTCTGCGTTTAAAGTTAGCGTAACGTATAGTCAATACAAAACGAATGTCAACAACTACTAATCTTCTCAACGAGATAGATCGGTGAAGGTAACGACAATGCTCTTAACTCAGAGTTTGCGTTTGATCCTTTAAAGCTGTGTGTTTGTGTGTATGTTGTGAGAGGCCTGGGAGGCCTCCGGTACCTGGTAGGCACTGTTGAGGAAGTGCACAGGGACACTGAAGGGCAGTGAGTGGTGGTAGGGGTTCCTGAGCAGGATGGACAGGATCTCCATGCGGGACGGCCGGGCCTGCCGCTCCCCCTTCTGCTGCGTCCGCTCCAGAGAGCGCTGGCAGTAGATGGCGTACTTACCCACCTCCGTCCTGGAACGGAGAGCGGGGTGCGGCTGCTTACCATGGAGGTGCAATACACCAGAACGGAGTCTTTTTGGTTTTCTGTGTTTTTTACATCCAATTCATTTATCAAACAAGGGCCAATCGAGGCTGAGAACAATCGAAGCACGTTCTATTGGCACAATTGCAAATGTGAGCATTTCATGACCATAAACAAACAGATCTTAGCCCGATTATTTATTTGACTATTTTATATTATATACATATTATTATATTCAAATGAGTAGATTACAGTTCTCTATTTGAAACATTGCTCATCCAGGCAAAGGTTTGGGAAGCCTATGGTGTTCACCCACCTGGCATCTGCATGTCTTTTGAGGTGTACCTGTAGAAGCCAGAGGAAAGGGTGCTGTGGTAGGAACAGTCCCACACACAGTGCTAGGAACTGCCAGCCCTAGAAAACAATACAAAATGTATCGTTATGTGCATGTCAAATGTCGCCAATACAAATGACATACCTACCTCCAATACAAATAATACATAACAAGAAAAAGGAGAACTCAAACAAACAAAGACTAAGATTAACAGAGCATGGAAAATTCAGTTGATTTCTACTTCCATGTTTACTTTGTGTTGCGACACTACTCTACAAGTTACTTCTGCTTGGTGAGTTTGTGTTTGCCAAAAACGCTCTTAGAAAGCCTCCAGCAACATAATTGGTCGAACAAATATGAAGCAAAAGAATGTGAACTCCATTCATCAAGATTTTAGTTCATCTGCCAGGAAACTTTAGATATTAATCTAAGTCTGATTTGTCAGACTATTCTGGCTCTACAAAGGGGAGGCATGAGCACACTATTCTTATATGCTCCCCCTGCTGGCTGAAATTGTAATTGCATATGTTCCTGGCACCATCTTGAAAAAACGAATACAGGAAGTCAGTCCCTGACAGTTCAACCCATTCCTTTATTCGTTGGACTTTATTCCTTTATTCGGACTGACTCCCTGTATTCGTTGAAAAAACGAATACAGGAAGTCAGTCCCCGACAGTTCAACCCATTCCTTTACCAATAGCAAACACACTGCTCTCACAATACCTCCACTATAAAAAACACCATGATGTGCTTCTGCTGCCCCCAAGTGGTGGCGGTGTGTACCTGCAGTGGCCCCGGCTGGCCATGGGGCTCTCTCTTGCGGGTCTGCTTGATGAGCTGGCAGAAGAACTCGTTCTGCAGCTCTGGGTGGGCCAGGCACACCTGCAAGGCACTCTGGGCCAGAGACACGTGGTAGTCGATGGCCGGCGCGTCGATGGCAACGTTGATGAAGAGTTGGCAGGTCTGGGTGCATTGGAACACAACAGAGGAAGAGGGAGTGGTGTGAGCTTTCAAATTACCATGGCAACATGGTCTATTCATCTCATCCATTGATCCATGGTTCCCCTGATCTGTCCGTCCATTCTTAGACTTTCTGGTCCCAGTTTCTGTACCCCAGTTAAAAAAACATTGATGTGTAGAAATGTAGACACACAAAATGTAGACACACACACACACACACACACACACACACACAAACAAACTGGGAGGTTTGAAACTAGACTAGCTAGACTAGACCATCCCACCCACAGTTGAACCTGTCCTAGTGTAGTACAGTAGCAGACTGGGTGGAAGGCATACCTTGAAGAGCTTGACAGCCTCAGTCTGCAGTGCCTGAGAGGGCAGGGTGGTGAGGGGGGACACCAGAGCATCCTTACTGAAACACAACACCGGATGCCTCCAGGTCTGAGAATCTACACACACATACACACACACACACACACACACACACACACACACACACACACACACACACACACACACACACACACACACACACACACACACACACATGCTTAATTAGTTAGTTATAACAGTCATATATAGTATACTGTATCATTTAATAGATGGATATCTATATGCATGTTACTTTCCATCAACACTGCCATTTCGGTATCACTTTGTCTGATTGAAGGTGGGGCTTAATAAACTGGAGCAACACAAACTATGCAGTGTGAAGTATAGCACTGTGGTAGGTAAAGCACTGTGTGTGTGTGTGTGTGTGTGTGTGAGAGTGTGTGTGAGAGTGTGAGAGTGTGAGTGTGTGAGTGTGTGTGTGTGTATGTGTCTGTGTGTGTGTGTGTGTGTGTGTGTGTGTGTGTGTGTGTGTGAGAGAGAGCGAGTCAGAACTCACTTGGGTCCCCGTCCTGTTGGAACAGCTTGCCGGCCAGCTGTTCGAACTCCGTGCCCACCTTGCCCAGCAGGGCCCCTGCCGCCACAGACAGGTGGTACAGCCACGACTCCTGAGGACCCAGCGGCAGACACACACACACCCCCCCCCCCTCAGTAAAGCACCAGCACCCGCCGTCGTTGGCGTTATTTGATTTAAAAAGTCATGACTCAACTTTTGTGAAGTAATCGTGCATATTGTGTTCCTTTGTATGGAACAGCATACTTCAATATTTTGATATTTCAATATCAATGCCTACATACACATCAACTAGTCATGGTAGTAATTCCTCCATATTGCTCGGCCCTCCCTAGTTACAACCACACAGCCAATCGTTGTGCAGCGTCCAACGTTTTTCCCAGCCGCGTTGCCCGCGTGTGACCTCTGACCTTCTCGTGGCGGGACTCGATGAGCAGGTAGGTGGGCCCTTGCTCCTGGGGATGGACGGCGATGGTGAAGGACGCGGCCTGCAGGCCCCGCCCGCACGCCTTCAGGTTCTCGTCCGAGTCCCGCGAGGCGTCCACCTCGTCCACCTGGGACTCCCACAGCTTGATCTGACCCAGGGGGAACTGTGGGCCACGCACGGCGCGTCAGCTCTGCCCTTAGCTTGACCGAGTCAATCGACTTTCAATACGAAAAATATATAGACTCTTTTGTCACCCACCTTGTCCTCTTGACTGCGGAAGTAGTACAGCGTTTTACCGATCAGGGCGCACCACACCCGCTTGGAGTAGCCGTGCTTCACCTGCCACAGAGACAACACACGAGATGCTGTTTACCTCCGTCGACCCGTTGGACTCATGTCTTCTAAACTGTCACAGCTGCAATGCAGTGGATACTTCTCTGTGTAACGGAAGGTTCGAGGTGCAAAATATAAACAACCCCCGCATGGCTACGACTCTCCAGCAGGAAGAAAAAAGCACATTGTTGTAACTCCAGAGAGCCTAAAGCTGAACTACGGCGATCCCCAGGCATGAGCGGATCCTGCTGCTAAAAGCAAGGGTTCCCAATTTGACACCCCGAGCGGTCACCTTGAGGAGCAGCCCCTTCATGCTGGGCCGGACGTCAGGCTGGGTGAACAGGGGGCTGGCGGCCTTCAGCCTCAGCACGCTCTGCAGCACCCGCAGCCACTCCTCCAGCAGGTTGGGCGAGTCGGCCTTCAGGTAGCACACACGCCGCCCCGTCACCACCTGCAGGGCGGCAGGGGAAGAGGTGGAGGGTTCAATGGACGAGGTTTGTGGAGGCACAGAACAGGATGAGCAGGGATTGGGATGATTGGAGTTGTTTGGTAATTGGGGGCAGGGTCCTTGAGTGGTTACTGGGTCTGAACCTCAAAGTCCACAGTCTAACCCCGCAGGCATCCCTGAGTAAACGCCCTGACCCCCTACCTGCTCCTGAGTTTCATGGATCTGAATTCACTCTTATTCGCTTCAGATAAAAGGCTCTGTGAATTATAAATAAATAATTACAGTCTGAAAAGAAGATTTTGTCTAGGAATGAAACTGTATGTATAACTGAATTTGCACATAGGCTCCAAACATATAATTACAAACGATTTGGCTTTAAGTACTATTTCAAACGTAAAGAAGGCTATAGAGAAAGAGTCATAAACAAACCATACACACTATAAGATACGACTACATTGTAAATTATAGGCGAAGGGCTCAGACATGCAAACAACATTGCGTACAGATGTTTTAAGTACAGGTGTTTATTAAAGTGACATTTAGTAAGGAGGCTCAGGTACCTGCAGCACTTGCTTCCCATCGCCGCGGGAGATGCTACTGGTAGCGTTGACCTCTATCTGACCCTGAGGTCTACGGATGACATCGCTCTGGAGAGACCAATCACATGGTGTTGTTAGTTGAGGTTATTTTAAGACCCATTGACCCATATCTCAAGAATGAGCTGTTAACCTGAATTCAACCCGTTTACAGCCCTTCCTGTCCCACAGGAAGGCCATCATTATGAACTTTAACAGTTTGTTTTTATGAAGCATTTTTTGAAAATACTCACTAGATTCAAAGCTGAGTGGGAGAGCTGTAAAAACATTGCATTTACCAATTGTTTGAAAGCATATGGTAGCAATTACATCTAAAAGGTTTTTACCTTGTATTTAAAATGACTACATTTTGTATTCATTGTGAAAGTTAGGGTAAAAAAACCTTTCAAATCAAGTTTAAATAAACATAAAAATTTGCTCAAATAAGGGTATAAAATGTATACGATAGATCATTTATTGTCCCCAAGGGGACAATAAATAAATTTTTTCTCAGTGAATGAGACAGAGACACATGACCGTTAACCACGACCACAACATAAAAACAACCACTGACAAGACCCCAAAAATCACATTTCCCACAGAATACAAGGACACATATAAAGACATTAGTATACCTAAGAAGCTTGGTGTAATCATTTATAACTTGTATTCCCTAAAGGATCCAGTTGGATGTATTCAACAGTATGAACAACTCTGTCTGTTGTGAGGGACCCACTGATCAACAGTATAACACTGTGTGTTGTGTGGGACCCACTGATCAACAGGATAACACCGTGTGTTGTGTGGGACCCACTGATCAACAGTATAACACTGTGTGTTGTGTGGGACCCACTGATCAACAGGATAACACCGTGTGTTGTGAGGGACCCACTGATCAACAGTATAACACTGTGTGTTGTGTGGGACCCACTGATCAACAGGATAACACCGTGTGTTGTGAGGGACCCACTGATCAACAGTATAACACTGTGTGTTGTGTGGGACCCACTGATCAACAGGATAACACCGTGTGTTGTGTGGGACCCACTGATCAACAGTATAACACTGTGTGTTGTGTGGGACCCACTGATCAACAGTATAACACCGTGTGTTGTGTGGGACCCACTGATCAACAGGATAACACCGTGTGTTGTGTGGGACCCACTGATCAACAGTATAACACCGTGTGTTGTGTGGGACCCACTGATCAACAGTATAACACTGTGTGTTGTGTGGGACCCACTGATCAACAGTATAACACCGTGTGTTGTGTGGGACCCACTGATCAACAGGATAACGCTGTGTGTTGTGTGGGACCCACCGGCGACTTGTAGTACAGCAGCTCTCCATCTTTAAGGACAAACCAGCGTCTCTTCCAGGTCTTCTTCCAGGTCTTCACCATCTTCAGCAGATACCCAGACTTCTCCATGGGCTCCTGGAAGCATCAACCATCACGGTTCACCAATAGAGCACCACGAGCTGACAGCATATTACACTAACAGTAACTTCAAGTCGTTTGGCACAGCCTGAGGACATCAGACTACCGCGAGAACAGCAGGACTCTGAAAAGGTGATGGAAGAGATAAAATAATGACTGAAGCTTTTTATTCTATTTCTATTTATTATTCTATATATTCTATTTATTATTATTATTTATTAAAGGGGGCGGGAGTGCTTGCCTTGACAGACAAACTCCTTCAGCCAATAAGCGTAAATCAATTGCATTGTTATTTCCATTACATTGTGATTTTCAATGATATGTACGCTCGCGGCAATGAATTTCCTTTCTGGAGGACAACAATATTGAATGTGATCTGTCGGACTATTTGGTCTGCCATTGGAGATCCAGAGGGCGGCGGTCACTCTGTCCTTACGGTCTTCCCGTTGTCGCTGGCCGAGGCGCAGGTCTTGGGGAGCTTCTGTTCAGGTTCAGAGCAGTCGGTGTCGGTGGTGTAGGCGTCCGGGGGGATGGCGTAGTCGCTCTCCGACGTCATGGAGGACATGGACACAGCTTGGAGGTAAAACCACAAGAACGATATCTATTAAACATTGTATCTGAACAATATTTGAAAAGACTCAAAAATATGTATTTTTTATAGATATTTGAGTGTATTTAAAAATAATTTGTAGACATATTTAGTACTGAATATATTAGGTTATTAAGTATAGACAGATACGATGGATAAGTTATATTTATCATAATTATTTAACTCTCACACGCTAGTAAATAAAATGAATCTCCAAACAGCAATGAATGGCACACACATGCCCCACTGAGCTTCATTCATAGGAGGACTTGTAGCACACATGAGCCCTTTTAACACAAGCAGCCTGTGCCGGTAATCAAAGGCACATTCAATCCGCTCTTCCACTTTCCCCGTATTCACAGCACGCTGCAAGACGTTGTCAAATGGCAGCCTAAGTTCCGGCATGACCTTATGTGTGAACAATGCTGTCACATCAATGGCACAAGCTTTGCATTGTGAAATGTTATTTTTATACATCAGTGGTAAACATGTGCAGGGGGTAAATACATGTTTTCAAACTGCAGAGATTCTAGCTCCAAGGTAAAATGTTATTTCCCGGAATTTGTATTGTGACGTTTCACTGCATGACCATCAGAAACAGCCACCTTTACCAGAAAACTCAATCCAGCAATTTAACGTCATTCGAGTAAAGGGGCTACAGATACACATCCACCAATAAGGCTCAATGTGTGTGTGTGTGTGTGTGACAGTGGTGTGCGCTGTACCTCTCTTGAGGGAGCGCGGGCTCCCGGGGCTGCTGTCCTTGCGGGAGCTGGAGCCGGAGGTCCGTGAGCTGCAGAGAGACCCCTCCTCCTCCCCGGAGCTGGACTCCTCCTCCGAGCTGGACTCCTCCTCGCAGAACGCACTGCTGCTCAGCAGAGTGGCCTTCTGCACACACACACGCACACACATATACACACACACACACACACACATACAGACACACACACACACACACACACACACAGACACACAGGCACACACACACACGCAAACACACGCACGCAAACAAACACACACATACATACAATGCTTCATTTCACTGAAAATAACACCATCATCCAAGATACCGTTTTCTTTTTACTCTGTGATCTTGATCACATTATGTCATAAAAGAAATCTATGCAGAGTTTAAACCGCTGAAATTCAAGTATCATTTCTCTAAGAAAACCATGACTTTGTGTTTATCGTTATTTGGTGTCTGCTATGCCTACCCCCTTGAGCGTGGTGTAAACAGGCGTAGTCATGTTGTTATAGATGAGGGAGGTGTAGAACACAAAGGCAGGGTATGAGGACTGCAGGGAGGGGTCTGGAACGTAAAACAACACTTCAGACCAGCAATGGGTACGTGCCACACAGCCAATAGACCAGCACTTAATAATTAAGCAACCGATTCCCATTCCCCTCCATCTCGCCTTTGCCAGCCGGGTCTGTACAGGACGTCTCTGAAAGCCTGATTCCTGACTTGGCCACAGCATAGATACGACTCTCCTGTAGGAAGTAAACACACACATTGTAACTGCAATAACAATAAGTTAGCTGTGTTTAAATGAATACATTATTCTGGAGGACTGATAGTCCATATCTTCTTCCGTGCCCATGGACTCATTAGTCAGGTATAGCCGGCAATCGCTACCTATGGGTAACAACCTAGCAGCAGGCCATCTGGATGCTGTGTAATCTAGAGAGCGCTTCATCTCAGTACTACTAAAAACGTACCTGGTTTGGGCTATTACACTTGCTGTTATGGACTAAGATATGTTATATGTCCAATTATTTATTTACTTTAACATAGCTTATCTCATTTTAACGTGTATATTTTTGATTACGCTAGATATATGAAGTTATATTCAGTTATGCTGTAGAATACCTGTGTCTCACCACAAACATTTCAATGTAAAGTTACCATGACGTATTGTGCATGTGGGATATAAAACTTGACCGTCAGAGGTCAAACGGTGCGCCTCCTACCCATGATGGGAACCTGTGCAGCGGTGGTGTAGGGGGTTTACTGCCCGGGGCCGAGCTGTACGGCTCCGGACCTTCCCCGGGCTCCTTGCTGCCGGCGTCGCCCGGGCTTCGGGGCGGTAACGGAGAGCCGGGCGACGCCGGCGAATCGGGGACCTCCTGCGGGCCGCCCGTCTCCATGACGACCTCCCGCCTCTGCTCCTGGTCCCCGTCGAGGTCCGTCTCCTGGGGCCGCAGCGGGCGCAGCAGGCTGAGCGCGTTGCGCGTGCGCCCGTGCGCCGTCTCGCTGTAGACGGGCGGCTGGCTCAGGTGCTTCTTGGCCTGGGCCACGCTCAGCACCCCGAAGCCCTGCGCCGGGGTGCGCAGCCGGGGCTGCTTGGGGGAGGCGGGGGTGTCCCGGGGGTCCCGGGGCGGGTTCGGGCGCTTCGGGGTGAGGGCCGGCGTGGCGGAGCCCGTCGGAGGATCAGCGGGTGAGGAG
This sequence comes from Micromesistius poutassou, assembly GCF_964030765.1. Lineage (NCBI taxonomy): Eukaryota > Metazoa > Chordata > Actinopteri > Gadiformes > Gadidae > Micromesistius > Micromesistius poutassou. The sequence goes on from NC_140277.1 coordinate 11,894,651, forward strand.
GCGGAGGAGAAGGACGAGTCCAGCCGGTGGGACTGGAAGCGCTGGTTGAGCTCCTCGGAGGTGAGGTCGTCGGGCTTGGAGGTGAGGCTGTCCTCCCTGTCCCCCGCCGCCCCGCCGCTGCCGCCGCCGCCGCCCGGCGTCTCGTGCAGGCTGAAGCGCGGCCGCTCCACGCGCTGCATGTCTTCGTCGAACAGGGAGCTGCTGTCGTCGGAGGCCGTCAGGTAGTACTCGCTGCCGGGGCGGCTGAGCTGGAGCGGGGCCGCGGCCGGGGCCGCGCCCGCGCCCGGGCCGTGGCCAGCGCCCGGGCCGTGGCCAGCGCCGTCGCTAGCTCCGCCCGGCGGGCCGTCAGGGGCGGGGCCGGAGTCCGCCACGGGGGCCTCGTCGCCGGTCTCCTCTCCGTCCATCTCGGAGAGGGCGGTGTTGTTGTCGTTGTTGCTCCTCGCTGTCGGAGAAAAACAATGAGGAACCAGCTCATGACTTATTTGCAGTTTACTCAATTACACATAAAAAAAGTTCTAGGAAGGAGTGGGGGGAGTGGGAGCGTTATAATGAGCGATGTTGTTTATGAAATGAACCGCTGCAGTTCTCACCGCTGTTGCCTCCCCCCCACTCGGCCTCTCTCAGGGGCTGGGCGCTGACGGTTCTCTGGGACGGTTCTGGTCCGGTCAGGACCTGAGGGCTCTTCCCCCGCACCTGGAAGCAGCCGAAGGTCAGGCTGCTGAGCCGCTGGGCCTCCCCGGGGCGGGCCCCCACCCCCACTGATAGCCCCCGCTTCTGTTCCAGGGCTGGACGAGATGGAAGCCACACAATAAACACACACAGACACACACGCACACACAGTTCAGTCCTCCAACGGAAAAGTTTATGGCAATTCTTTCCATGTGTTTTCCACAAGTAATGTGATAAACCCTAATTTGGATGAACAGCTCAACGATCAGATTTCTCTGTTTATGAACAGTGTTTATGGACAGTTTATGGTCAATGTTTTAGTGTTTTTTATAACAAGGCTCTTTTGAGTACTCAAGTCTGATTGGTCAATGACGGTACAAGTTATGGGTGCAGAGCAAGTCCACATGGGCTGTGTTCTTTTTTAATGCGTCAATCAATGCTTTCTTGTGGTAAGCCTCATTATCTGACAACAATTGTAAAGCTTAATATCTACTCACGAACACAACAATCTCAAAAGCTGAAAGATGCCTTGGATCCATTATACCCTAATTTTGATTAAGGTCATTAAGAGCGTCATTTATAATAGTATGTTTCCTTAAACCGACCAGTTCATGTGTCCTTGAGACTTTTACAGTGAAAGTTCAAAATTAAATGAGGATTTCATATATAATAATCCTTACCCAGCACTTGTTTCTGTAGCTCCTGGATCTGAGCTTCCTGCTGTCTGTTACTCTCTCTCAATGCAGCATTCTCCACCTCAAACTGCACACAGAGTCAAAGAGACATACCTCTTTAAACTGCACGTCAACATGTCTAGCCATTGACACTGTTTATTGATGATTGATGATGATGGATTTGATTCCGTCTGAGACCATCCATGCAAGGAAATGTACACCCCAGACTATTGTAACTACAGTATTGCAAGCTATGGAGCGAGGCTTCTACCAAATCATCATAATAACTGTGTTATTGGTATATTTACATCAGACAGCTTCAGCATCACCCATTCCTTGATCTTGGCTGCCTTTTCCTCCACCGTTTTGGAGTCCTGAAGCCGAATCTGTTTCTGTTGACAGCAAAGAATTTGCAATTTATCAGCATGTTTCATACATAATCTTCTGCTTAGATGTTATACTGCAGTGACATCAATGAATCGCTGAAAAAGAAAGGTAGGGGCCAAAACAAAGGATGGGGCCTTGGTTCCACAGCCAATCAGGTACCAGCATGGCTCTCTTGCTGGCCCTTTACAACGGGTCTTCAGGCCCCATACCTGCTCCTCCAGCTGCTGCTCCAGCAGGACCACGGCCTCCTCCTTCTCCTGCAGCAGGGCCTGCAGCTCCTGGCAGCGGCCGAGCAGACGCGCCTCAGAGCCCCCCGCCTGGCCATCCGGCGCCTGCAGCTTCTCCCCCATCCACTGCATCTTCAACAGAGAGAGAGAGAGAGAGAGAGAGAGAGAGAGAGCGAGAGAGAGAGAGAGAGAGAAGTGAATACAAGGCATTTGAATACACAGACACATCACAACGTTCACTGTTTGATTTGTTATTCCTCAGGATTTACTTAATTCATTTGGTGGCACACAAACACACACATGTTTTCTTTGTATACCTGCTGCTGGGCATTGAAGGCTCGCTTCTCTGCATCGATGACCTGCATCTCCAGCTGCTGAATCTACAAGGTGGAAAATCACAGACATCCCATAGTTAGAACATCAACAGTTCATCATCCTGCTGTCCTTAACTTGACAGATCTACTCCAGAAGGGAGTTCAAAGAAATAACTTATTCTTAGTTAAAAACAGAAAAAACCTGAGGCCAACGCAAACAATATCAAGCCAATCCAAACACACAAGTTGTGCAAAAAAAAAGAGTTATTTTTACTTTTTCAATTATATTGAAAAAGAAGTCAGCGATGTAAAAACAATGCACACACTGATTGGCCAACACAGAGGCCACAGTTGTGTTGCAGGTTTATGTGTGATGGAGGAATGTTTCACAGCTCTACGATGGTGTGGGTTTACATCAAAAAGGTACAGCCCCGCCTTTGTGTGAGGCCAGACTAGAGAGGGGCATGGGAAAACTGTTAGAAATGTGTCAAAGGCTGCATAAAACACATAATACTGTGCTGTAGCTAAACACACGCACGTGCTCGCACACACACACACACACACACACACACACACACACACACACACACACACACACACACACACATAGATAAATACATTCCTGAGCTGTGTCAGAAATGGTATTCATAGCAAAGTCTGCTTAAAGGGATATGCAGAGATAACTGTAAATTCCAAAATAAACTCCAAATCTATCATGCGTCTATCGTGCGTCTAGAAGGGGGATCACTGGGTTAGCATTTGTTTTCCGTTAGCTGCTTCCATAGCTCTTGTTCTTGTGAGGGGAATACACTTTGAAATAGTTACCAACGATTTCCAATGTCTTCCAAGTAGTCGCTTACGTGCCAGTAACAACACATATCATTTTGCACTACTTTCTAGCGATCTAGTGGTCGGTTGTGAACGAGCCGGTTCACAGAGCCGGCTTTTTTAAGTGAACGGTGGGAGTTGGCTCCCGACCGCGAGCCCTTTATTTATTTTTAATTTTTTGTAAATGCAATGAAAACTATCGGCCACAGCAATTTATTGATGTTAGAAAATTGAATTTTTACTTTTGCATACTTCAGTACAAAGGATGTATTGAATAATTTAAGTGATATATAGGCCTACACATACTAATCATAAGTCAAAATGGGCTACATTTGGCTGAATTATAAAAGGTATAAGTGGTAATATGAAAAGCCGTTTGGGAGGCGAAAGAGCCGGCTCTTGTTGGTGAGCTTATCCAAGTGGTCCGGCTCACTAAAAAGAGCCGAAATTCCCATCACTACCTCCGGCACTACTTTTTGCCCGGTGTGTGTCTGCATCACAAGTAGCCTAATAACCACAGCGACGAAAATAGTGCTGAATAAACAGTGTTATACATTACTGCTATGCTTCATATTCAAACAGGCAGACACACACACACACACACACACGCATACAAACACACTTATTTCCAAATATTAACGGTCCTCATTTTAGAGCCGTTCCAGAGAAAAGGTAAAGGGTTCTTGTGAGTGAGGTGGACCCAGGGATCAGGGGTCCCCTGGTTCTGGTTCCACAGACCGGTTGAAACGAGCTCCGCCCAGTCCAAAAGCAGTGGGGATAACCGCACCCTACCGTAACCACTCACTGTTTCCACTGACGCAGCTTTTCACTCTGACAGAGCTTTTACTCTCAATCCGTCATTTCATTTTTTTATTTGTTGTTTTCAATGTCAATGGTGTACATTTATTTTGTTGAATCAATCCAATTCTTTCACAATAAGAGTAATATATTCCATGATGTGTTTAAATGTGAGGGTTATCTACAAATATATCTCTCTCTCTTTTAGCAAAAAGGTAAAACAAAACAAACAAATCTTTCACAGCTTGTATGAGTTACCGTCTCTCCTAGTAGAGCACACTTATTTGAGTGTTTCTTCTCCCTGATGCCTGCTTTGCTTTGTATATAAATATAGGCATCATTATGGGCAGCACAGCCTCATATTTTTTAAAAGGGGGCCACAGCAAACCTGCTCAAACTGGTTTCATCCACTCTGCCTTATAGAAGAGACCTAGTAAGTACTGGCATCAAAACATGTACACATACACTCTGACCCCCCCCCCCCCCCCACCAACACACACACACACACACACAGACATGCTGACACAGAGCTCTTCCAACACATACACATACAGCAGACATGCAAAAGACACACAAACACACACACACACACACACACACACACACACACCCAGGGCGAGCAGTGTGCTCCGTCCCCTCCCAGTGAGGCCTCTCCAGGCTTTAAGATGAACTGCGTGCGACGGACCGCATGTCTCAGATATAGAGCCTGGCAGAGAATAGAACACTAATTACAGGGCGCCGCTTCTCTGCTGGCTACAGCTGGAAAGCATATCAACCCCCCCACACACACACACACACACATACGTACATACATAAAATCCCCTACAGCCACACACACACACACACACACACACACACACACACACACACAGCCAACCAGACTCACAGAGCAGGCCAGCAGGGAATGATGAGGTGGGCTAGTGAGTGTTGGGCATCCTGTGCCCACACACATGTTTTTATCTCTTTCTATTCACCGTTATCCATGTTTGTACAGGCAGCAGGCGGGCTTTAGTCAGCCCCAGTACTGTGTGACTCAGCTGGAAGAGCAGCTTGTGATCAATGAAGCCTCTACCCCCCGCACACACGCACGCACGCGCACACACACACACACACACACACACACACACACACACACACACACACACACACACACACACACACACACACACACACACACACACACACACACACACACATTTCAGTGAGTTATACTTCCTGCTGTGTCAGAGTAGCTCATGGCCATCATGATGTCATCTCCATGAACAAGATAAAGAAGTTTGACTGTTACTTTTTGTCCTTACTTATTTGTGAAATTTAATTTGTTTGTTAATTAACGCTCTTTTTGTCAGTGTGTACCAACGCAATTGGCACCCTATTTTCAGCTTAAATACAGTGTTTTACGAGAAGAGGTGCTATTGATGTAGATTGATTTGAGATGTTACTTCCCTCTTTAAATCGGCTGTAATATCGGAATGACATCTTGTTTGGTATAATGCACACTGCCTGATTCTTCTAAATACATTATACAATCCTTGAACAAATCTGATCCCTGTACCTACCGTTAGACAGACACACACACACACACACACACACACACACACACACACACACACGTACACTTACACACACACTGTCCCTATGGTCTCGGAACCACAAGCATGACTTGATCAGCGTGGCGGATCTACTTTCAGATCACAACTCCAGTCAGACTTCCATTCCTCAAATTCCACAACTGGCTCACTGTGGCTGGTCTCCTGCCTTACTCCATCTCTCTCCCTCTCTCCCCTCCCTCTCTCTCTCTTGCTCTCTTTCACTCTCTCTTCTTCTCTGGCTCTCTCTTGCTCTCACTCTCTCCTGCATTTCTCTTACTTTTTCTGTCTCCCTTTCTACGCCCTTTTTTTCTCGCCTCACCCTGTCTCTCTTTTTTTTTTCTCTCTTTCCCTCTCTCCTCATCCCTCCATCAATAGCCAGCTCACAAAGCCTCTCTCTGTAGCTGCTGGGCAGCGGTATAGCTGAAGTCTAACTGAGTGCAAAAACTCTCAGCTAAATTGCTATACGTGGTATATCTTTATCAAATGACCACATAGGGACTTTGGAATCTATTTAAGGTTGAATTAAATCATATGAGAACTTAAGATCTAATCCGGACATTAAAGTTAAATGCATACATTTTCTCGTTCAGTATTAAGCAGTCTAATACATACATATTCGTAATACATACTCTCCAATTGTTTCATATAAAAATTGCAAAACACATATAGAAACAGTCAACCATCATCAATCCAAATTGTGACATGATGTAAGACGAGCAGTGTGTGCGTGTGTGTGTGTGTGTGTGTGTGTGTGTGTGAGAGTGTGTATATATGTGTGTGTGTGTGTGTGTGTGTGTTTTTTTAAATAGGTCTTTTAACTAATCTATACTTTTTTTATACTTCTATCAGAGTGAGTGCTTTCAATGAACTTTTGAATCTAATTATTTTAGTTCAGTTAGTGTTGGCACTGGTTGAAAAGTCCTAATTCTTTTTTTTTTTTCTTTCTATGGACGGTCTTAGTTGACTGGCCTTGAGTCACTAGCTCACTTCCTGTGAAAATGTGCGTTGTTTACTAAAGTATTAATTTCTTCCCCCTGGGCCTCTCAGCTTTTAATTTAAACTTCTCTTCATACTTTCTCCTTGGTCACGGTGATGGACCTTGGACCTAAATGGACACATTTGTGTCCATTTATGCCGCCCTTCATACATAGTGAAGAACTACCTTGATATGTTTCCAGAAACAACTCTGTATTTTTGATAAAGAATCAGGCTGCTTGTGGGGTATTTTAACATCCATCCATCTAGAACAGCAGTGGGAGCCACTGAACACAGAAACAACAATGCTAGCACGATGAGATCATAGCATTGAAAGGTCATCTTGCATGAGGTCAGAGTTCTGTTCTGACTGAGCACAAACAGTCAAAGTCAAACATTTAACACAGTATGGGAAGCACACGTATGATAGAGCAGGTTTATACTGAAATGAAAGTTAGGGTAGCACTTTTTTTGTATGAGTAATATTATAAACCTTATGGAAAGCAACAAAAATAAATTTTACCCATAGGAGGTATATGCCACCCACACAAAAAGGGCAGGCAGTTCTCTACGGTTTCAGTCTGGGAGTTTGTAGGGCCGTCCAGCTGGGTAACTCCTGCCCTGTAATTGACTAGAGTTGGGCTGATCTCATGGTGCAGTGCACACTGACTGCAGCCTTGTGGTCAGGAGGCTGTTTACATTGCCTTTCTAATCAGGGTCCCCGGAGAGAGACCACAGAACTAGGGCACCGGACGGGAATGGGGGCCGGGCAAGACTCCGGGGCCTGCAAAGACGGACTAGGCAGAATGGACAGGTCTCTGCACTATAAGTTGGATGGACGTGTGTGTGTTATATACATAACACACACGTATATACATATATATACATATATGTATATATATATATACATATATATACATATATGTATATATTTGAAATGCATTTTCTTAAAGCGGCCGTTAACTGTAATTTGTGTAAAATATGTGAAATTAAATATGATCGATTCACATCCAGGCACATGAAAGCACATAGATTCATTACCATACACACACCTACACTTTCGGAAACATTTTGTGTCTTGACACAATTCCTCCATGTCTGATGTTCTGGTGAGCGGTGTTGTTTACCTAAGCATCTTTGCAACGTAGTTCCCGGTAAAAGACTGGGATAACTTTAAGGCTTTGCTATTGATTTTCACTATTCAGACATGCAGCTATGTTTCTGGAACATTTCTGTCTCGTGCCCTTTCACACATGGAATAGCAATGCCGAGATTGATGGGCCAAGAGACGGTCCAGCAGCTGACGTTAATCAAACACTTATGTACTGCGGAGAGAGCAGACTGAGAGGAGCTCCCTTATTCTGGGATCTGTCCATTTTCTAGCCATACTTCTAGCCAAAAGGAACTTGTTTGCAAACAAAGTAAGCTGTACGGATAGTATCATAGAATCACCAGAAACACATTCACTTATGATGTCCGAAACGGAGTCTTGCGATTGGTTTTGTTCGCACCACGTGAAAGTCCTTTAACCCTTTACGTGCCTCTCCCGGCAATGTCACTGCTTTCATTGACTACATATCTGTACAGGTAGTCATCTGGAAATATTACTAGGTTTTGAGCAGGCAAATTGCAGGAGATCGACCCCTGCTCCCATTCACACATTGAACGACCGGACAAGACTGCATGTGTGAAAGGGGCTCTGGATAACTAGGTGACCTCTAACCCTTGGCTGACATTCTCCTGTCGGCCGTTGTTAAGAGAGACCCCCTGCTGGTATGAATGCAGACCCCTGACTTCAAATGGAGCGTTTGTGGGGTGAGGGGTGGGGGTTTACGGGGACGGACCAACCTTGTCTCCGGTGAGCTCTCGTATTTTGATGATCTGCACCCGGAACTTCATGAGCAACGCCTCCAGGACCAAACACTTCTCCTTCCAGTCCTCCTGGCTCATGGCCTCCTCACCCTCTGCCATGTTGAGCCACACCTTCCTCACAGAGAGGAGAGAGAGAGAGAGAGAGAGAGAGAGAGAGAGAGAGAGAGAGAGAGAGAAAGAGAGAGAGAGAGATTGAAAGGGAGAGAGACAGAGAGGGTGAGAGTGTGGATGAGAGAGTGTGAGAGAGAGAGTGTGAAAGAGAGAGAAACAAAATAGACCAAATTCTTATTCCGAGAAGATGCCCGTGAGTGGTGGCGCTGGTTGGCCAAAGCGTTGGGAAGAGGAAAGGTGGCATTGGCCATCTGCGTCAAATGAGAGATACTTCTGAATAATAAACACTATTCACGTTGTTATGGGTATAGTGGAAGGATGATTATTTGCAGTGGCAGACCGACAGGCAGGTCAGCAGTCAGGCTGTTGTTTTACAGCTAGCCCACTAAGTCAGCACCTGAGGTATTTCCGGGAGTGGGTGGATGGGCTAGCCTGGATGGATAGTGGTTGGGCAGTGTCCGTCCAGCACCTACATCACTGTTACATGTTAGAGTTTGGAGAACAGCACCTTCTCAAATGGCTGCTGGTCCAAATATGGCCTACGGGAAGAAATAATAGAGAGAGATAGAGAGAGAGAGAGAGGGGGGGAGAGAGAGAGAGAGAGAGAGAGAGAGAGAGAGAGAGAGAGAGAGAGAGAGAGAGAGAGAGAGAGAGAATAGAATGTGTGTGTTAGAGAGAAAGAGAGAGAGAGAAAGAGAGAGAGAGTGTAAATGAGTCTCACCGCCACTGAGACATAAACTGCGTAACAATGAGACCTCAAGTTGACAGACCAACACAAAGAAATGTGTGAGACAGCCAAAAATAGGGCTGGAATATAAACAAAATAAAGAGAAGGAACAATAGAGTGATAGAAAGTCAAGGGGGAGAGATGAAGTAAGATATGTAGACAAATGGGCATGTAGGTCAAGAGGATAAAAGGGAAAACTATTTATTCTCTTTTAATATGGGCATGGACTTATCACGAAGAGGGCAAGCGCTTACGTCTGAAGGACGGCTTACTGGAGGACTCCAGAAGACAGCAATCTGAAACTAAACAAACACCATAATGTCACCAGCAAGGAAATTACTTGAGTATGACATGGTGCTGGAAATTGGCATAATATTCTGAAATGGTACTTTAATGGTCTCCACTCAACAAAGGTGTCACGTCTCTTCCTTAGTTTTCTCTGTATTCAGCCTAAGATAAGACCTCTTTCAGGAGTTCATTTTCCATATTGGATATGACCAGGCCAGTGAGTGTTGTGATAACCCCTCTTTTCACACTCGTTCACCACAAGCACCAGTGACTTCCGGTTGGTAGTTATCGCTGCTTATCTCTGCATTTCCAACAGTAGGGGCCCCTTATTCACAATTCCCATAATCGCTTTAGATGCTCAGTAGATCTGTCAAACTCCGTGCGTAGTCTATGTGTGACAGCGGTTGAATGGCCAGATTTGAGGAAAAACCCCGGCCTACTCGACATCGCTTATCGCGCATTCCGCTCCGCCCCACCTCCATCATTCCAGAGTAATGATGAAGTGATGTGGTGAACGGGGAGCGCTGACGGAAACTACATCCCCGATGTAGTTTCATCCCTGTCTCTCTCTCTTTCTCTCTGTTCCATGCACCGTTATCCCCTTTTTCTCTTTTTCAGTCTGCTCACTTGTCCTTCACTTTCCTCTGACTAACATATTTCGACTCTTTTGGTCGTCGACATCCTGTGGGTAAAGTCAGAATACAGAGGGCAAGTGTTGATATGACTGACTCCTTGTCTTCCCTGTGGGTCATTCAGCGGACCACTGAAGGGACAACTATTGGCCCATTTATTTTATTTTTAAGCATGCCATGTTTTCAAATCCGTGCACCTTCGTGTCTTACTCTGCTGGAATTAAAAACACAAACTTTAACAATCCGATCATTTCTTTTTGCTTTTTATTTTTTTTAAACAGCAAAGCATATTGTAAGTTATCCAAACCGATCTGTTATCGTCATCAAACAAACTATATCCATTTTAGGAGTCAGGACACACCATAATTAACTGTAATATGAATATTCTAATGACATTAGGGCTAATGCTAATGATAAGGATCATTAAAATAGAGTAATTAATATAAGAAGAAGCGTCACTATGAGTTGCTGTCCTTACTTACCTCAACTATGAAGTCAACGAGAAACAATGCAGAGCTTTATGCCATGTCCACTCCAAAAAAACACGTCGCAATTATTCCAATGGCATACTTTGAATTTATGACTAAAACAACGAATTTTCCAGTCCCGTAAATTTGTCTTTCTGCTCTCGAGTAAAAGTTTGAGCAGACAGGATTCGAGGCGTGGCTTCTGGAGTCTGCGACCAATGGGAAGGTCTCTAAGACGGTCACGTGAACCGACATGCAGATTTACAGCCGCGAGGACGCGACGTTGACTGAAATGTGGATTCCTCCAATTGGAGATCTGAGCGCTTTTTTCTCCGCGGAAGTCCACCAATCCGTTGCTCTTTAGGGCGGGACCGGTAGCGGTTGCGGAACTGACGTATCACACGTGTAGCAAGGCTCGGAGCTGAGCAAAAAGCAACAGAAGTCATACACTCTGCAATAAATGTATCAATAAACTCTTGCCATTTGTTAGGTCACCCTAAAATTGGTGAGTGTCCGTTGAGCATAATGTGGTTTTACTTGTCTTGTCATGCTGTATTTAGTTATTATGTAGCAATGTAAGCTAACAACAGAAAAGGGTAACTAGAGACACTTCACGGAGGTGTCTTCGCAGGAAAAACACCGGTGTCGCTCATAACAATAATAATGGGTCTGCTCTTTCTATATCTATCTCAAGGACCCCCTCGAAAATGAGATGGTACATCTCAAGGGGCTATCCTTGAAATAAAGAATAAATAAAAAATGTACAGGGCACTGGTACTGAACTAAACTAGTGAAGGTTAATCTACTACCCATGCCCTGGTACATACAATTGTATATTCCGTTGCCGAAGTCACAGTAGCCCATTGAGTCACGGATGCATGCAGCATGTGTATATGTCTTTATGATGATGCAGTGTTAATAGTGTCTTATGCAGACACAACACATATATCGGCATATCGGTATAAACACGTAGAAAGAAACGTACGTCAGATGTTTCTTTCTACGTGTCATTGAACAAATTCATTTTTCAATGAACAAGTTAATTTTTCTATGAACTTTGAACTGAACGTAAAATATTTTTAACTAAAGAACTTGAACTTGAACTAGTTCATATTTTGTGACATTCTGAATTGATGCTTAGGTCCAGATGACATGATTATTAAATATAGTTACTGCCTTAGTTGTGATGAATGAAACAGGTGTACAAATAATATCCACAACAATTTGAGATTGTAGTGATGGGCAGCAGGATTCATTTAAAAGATAAGCACAGAATACAGTTTTTCTTCAGTTTCTAAAAAAAACTGTTAATGAACTGAACATGAACTAGTTCAAAACTGAATTGGTAAACTATGAACGTGAATTTATTCATTTTATTTTGTATGAACTGAACTTTGAACTAGTTCATGTGAAGTATGAACTTGCACAACACTGGTCAGATGACCTGTTATGTCCTGGCTTCCTCACTGCACAGGGGAATAATGGTCACAAAGAAGAAGAAGACGGCCATAGAGGCACTGGTTCTGGACAACGATGCTGTTCAAAAGCTCAAAGGTCAGACCTCCTCAAAACATATGCAGTGCAGAGCTGTACTGGGCCAAAGATTCGGCCCACACTAGTCTTTTGCAGACGCTTGCACATGTTTTCCGTGCACTCGCAAAGTGCACAGAAAGTTCATTCAGAACCCGTGGCCCACTTTGTTGAAGGTCCTTGCAGCATCTGTCTGAAGGACCTCTTTTCTATGGTTATCCATTACCTGCACCTTCACATTTGGTCTTATCCATGGCTCCCAGAAAATCTTGGACTGAGATTGGAGGGATATCGGGGCGCTTGCAGCACATTTGTTTGGGGTCGCCACCACACGCTGAAGACATTGATTCATTTCTGTCCTTGAAATAAAGAAACTTCATAACTATTAACTGATAACTATTAGCAGCCATTCACAAGTTTGATAACCACTCATCATAACCCCAACCATAAAAAACATACACAGAAATAAAACAGATCTTGGCCTTCAGTCATGCGTATGTATGTTCAAAACAAGACCATAGTTTTAGAATTTGTATGGCGGAACCCCTAACTGATATCCCAGACAGTCCGGTCTGCCCAATGGCCAGACCAGCCCTAATGCAGTACCATTAGCGGGTATCCATTCAAGTGCACAATACTGTGTGGTCAAATTTCTATCTTTTGAAAAAAACATGTTTTTGTTGTTTGTGTGTGTGTGGGCGTGTAGCTTCTCTGTGTTTAGATGGCAGCGTTGCTGATGAAGAGGTCCGGCAGGTAGCTGTGACGCTCCAGGCCTTTCTAGATCTGACGGAGCCAGTTCAGCAGATCCAGCTAGTGAAAAAGGTAAGTAGTCTGTCCTAGGGTCTACCCTATCTTACAATTCAATAACTTAATCCTAAAGACCATATCATTTGCATGATGGTGTCAGTAAAATATAAGGGAAGCAGATGTAGCAACCATCTGATTGACCTTACTGGTCGGTAAGTGCAATCAGTGGCACTACTTATGAACACATATAGAAAGCGGAGGGCACGAAGTCACATGAGTTTTACAGCAAAAAAATATCATGTACGAGAAAGACAATTCTCTGCAGTAACATACAGCATCACCATTTCCTATTCAACATTGGACAAATATCAAGGTAACTCTTCAAATCCCTTGGTCTTCAATGTGTGTGTGTGAGCTTTTCAACTGTGGTGTCAGTTGGAAAGCTTACCTTTATAGTGTGTGTGTGTGTGTGTGTGTGTGTGGACAGGCAGGAGCTCAGCTGGAGGAGCTGAAAGAAGAGCAGGTCGATGTGTCCCTCATTCGGCCCTGCCTCCACACTCTGGCGCTGGTCTTTGTTTCCCTTCAGGCCAAAAACCCTCTCCGCAGAGTCTGCGCCAGGTACACACACACTGCCCTGTTTCTCATCTCACTGTCCTCTACACGGTTGTTTGGCCTCACCGATTGGTATTATATATAATACAAAACTTTAAGAAAAGTTTGATTCTTATTCTTTAGGTCATGTGTGTACCATCTCCTTCTATTCAAATGTGAATATTGCATTTACTGATTATTTGTAACGCTGCCGTATCGTTAATGTTTCTTAAGATAATCTACTGTTAGTTTTTGTTTACCTGTGTTGTAATTGTTATGTTGTTGACCTGCACAGTGACTGCAGTGCAGATATCCGTTAGCAACTTGGTGTGAACTAAAATGTTGATTGAATAATGGCAGCATAATAATAATAATAATAATAATAATAATAATAATAAGAATTATTATTGCATAATCATATCGCAGTATTCAGCCATCTCTTTGGGATCAGGACGTAGGAGTACAACAACACTAACAATAGGGTGGCATTCTGTGCAACCGCACTAATAAATAAGTCAGTCCAGGGGACCCCCACTGACTCCCCCTGGTCCTCCCTCCCTCCAGTGCCCTGAACTCTGTGGCATCGTGGCTGCAGGACGCGACTGCGGACTGTCTCTCTGCCTGCCTGTCTGACTGCCTTCTCACCCCGGAATCAGACCGGCACCCTCACATCACGGACACAATTGCTGCATGCCTGGATGGGTTTCCGCTTGGTCAGTGTGTCCGTCAGATGGTTTTAGCTGTAGGAGACTAGCTGCCACAGGCAGTTTATGTTTTTTCTCTTTTCTTGTGTTCCCAGGCGAGAGATGCATACACAGACTGCTACCTGAAGGTCAGTATTTCAATGTCAAGTTAGTTTTCAGGAATTTATAGCATTCAAACTCGAGAGAGATAGGCTTCAACTGATTTGTCTTCTCATTCTCCCTTTGTGTAGTTTTGCATTTTCTTGAGAAGGCTTTGAGTGGATTCATCCAACAGAACAGGTACGGAGATCGTTAAGTATCGTTAAGTGTTATAGTTAGTTGGACAAGTTATGAGTTAGATTAGTTATACGATTTGTGAGTTACAATAGTTAGGGTTAAAAGTTAATTATACTAGCAAGAGTTAGAAGAGAAAGAGTATACATCTATGCAGCATGTACATGAATGAATGATATTTGATATTTGGCCATTATCTGGTATATCCTTTTCTACCTGTCTACCCAGTGGACTAATAGGCCGTCACATTGCTCAGGCCCAGCTGATGCATTTGTGCCTGACTGCAGTGAAGACCTCCATGCTCGTGCTGCAGAGGTCTCAGGATGCCACCAGTGCAGCCCTACAGGCGGTGGAGGGTTCCTGCAGCCTGCAGAGCACTCTGGGCTCCCTGTTGGACCGCTATGTCGACATCCTCACAAACGGTAAGGGGGTCTCAGGGAAGCAAACACAAATGTCTAATCTTGACCCTCTATATTAAAGCAGCTATAGGTAAATTGATTGATTTTAATAATGTTTCTGCGCTACTATGCTTGCAGTGAAAGCAAGATTTGGCTCACGGAAAAAGAGCTGCTATTGCTCTGGCATTTGTTTGTCTGATGGATTTGAACTGACAACCTTGTACTTTATTAGCTATGGACAGTAACACTGCTTCATGCAGATTGTCACTTTCATAAAGATAAGATTGATTGATTTGTTGTTTGTATTTATCTATTTCTTCTTCCCACCTCCTGGTCATCATTCCTGTGTTGTCATTCTGCAGAGGAGTTTATCCAGACGGTTCAGAGCACAGCGGGAATGGCGTCTGTCCTACTGCTCAGGTCTGCCATGGGCCCTGGAGAAGATTTGGCCACTGTGGTGAGAAAGGCCTTTAACTATTTTCCTCTGTGACTATTTTATTGTACAGGATGAATTAGTGATATTACCTAAGGGAATCCCTTAGTGTTTTGCATCATCAAATTGTATCCATTGTAAATTCACCCGTGTGTGTGCGTGCGTGCGTGCGTGCGTGCGCGCGCTTCTCCAGGTGTGCATGTTGCTCCGTGGCTCTGGCCAGGGTACAGACGCTGCCCCCTGCTGGCTGAGGCCGAGCCTTGCAGGGCTGTGTGCAGAGGGCCGCCCCCTGGGCATCTCCCTCTACCTGTGCCACGGGACCCTGGCCATGTTGAACTGGAGGCGGGCGGTCCTGGGCCCCCGCTGGGAGGAGCTTCTACTGCTGGTACCTGACACCCTGCTGCTGCTGGACACCAGGTAGGCACTATCACTGCTGTCACTGCGGGCTCAGACAGAGCTCTGAGCCAGGTACTACTGTCAAACTCTTTGGATACGTGAAGAGTTTGGATACGTGTGACGTATCCAGCTTTACCAGGTTTTAGTTAGGCTATTGTAAATGTAGGGGATAATGTATAGAAAAGTAGTCATTATCGGGAAAATAAGGGCTTATTTAAGATAATGACGGCAACGTTCTATACATTATCCCGCTTATTACACAGCTACTTGCCAAAATTGTCTTTCTACAATTACCATTCGTAGTGTTGATCAGCAGAGAAATAGTCCGCCAAAGATGTTGACGTTGCTTAGCAACCGAATCCGCTGGGGTTGATAAGTTAAGTTGACTACTTGCGGAGTGATTATAGCATATCATTGCTTAGCAACGGTCATTATTGAAAAAATAATTCACCACCGGAAGTCGGGAAGGCCCATGCAAGTGAACGGAGCATTCCACAGCATTGAGAAGAGCCGTGTAATAATTATATTTATACACCGTACAACTGCACAATCCTTAATTCAAATCAAGCAATAGAGCTTGACGGTTGTCAAAATACATACATTGAAAAAAGTATATATATTCTTTATACTTTTATTTTGTGTCCAATGCGTGTGGATGTATGGAGGCAGCAGTTAATTTTAATAGGGATGTCCGGGAGGGTTTACCTTCAAGGCATAGCTAAACAAATGTTTAGCTGACAGGATACAGCTTTTAGTTAAATCAGGTCTTGTTGCGACCTTCCTAACTACTGGTAGGTGACTATTATGCTGCGTTCCAGGGACTCTTTTCAACCCGTAAGTTACGACTTAAAGTCACGACTCACGACTTGGTAGCGTTCCAGGCAAGTCACAAGTCACGACAACAAACCCTTCTGCGGCTCTGTGGGCTATACATTCTCTGGCTATACTACGAACCTCGACTAGCAGGTTAGCGAGGTATGTCGCGCTCAAAGCCAGGGCTGTGACACGAAAGTGGCTGTTTTAGCGTCGCTGTATCACCATGGTGTCTAGAGCAGTTGTGTCAAAGCACTGCCTACTGACCAATCAATTATCTTGAAAAATGAAGTTATCTCACATGTAAGATTATGTCATATATGTTACAGGGGGAGCTCCGCCTATCCTAAAATTCTCGCTGGTGCATTTAACACTATTGTGCGTGCCAAAATGCCCCTTATATGGACGTTCATACCATAAAACATGTCCTAACAACCGATTTGATTTCATAGATAGTACCAACAGAGGCCGCCATTGTGGTTTATGTGTGTGTGACGTCAAAAGCTTTAAAGCTTTTGACGAAAGGTGTTGAAAACTGTTTGTATTGGCAGGCTAGCAGTTCCCCTCGAGTTGCGCTAGCCTAGCACCAGTGATTTCTGCAACTAGAAGGACTGAATGAAAATTGTTAAACGGTCTCCAATGATAAATAACACACTGGCTCATTTGGAAATGAGACCCGATGTCCAAAATCCTGAACTATCCCTTTAACTGGGAGTACATCGATCTGGTACGAGTTCACGGGTAGCGAGTTACGGGTTTAACTGCCGTTCCAGGGCACTTTCACGGGTAGAAGGTTGTGAAAACGCGAGTTATGGATTGCCTGGAACGCGCCATTAACGTGCAGCCCTAATGGAAATACAATTTTTTTCAAAATGATGTAGATGAGTGGAAACAGTATTGATATTTATTTTATGTATGATATTAGAAAACAACATGTCATGCATATTTATTCATGTCTATTCATGTAGTATGCCCTCTTTCTGCTTATCTCCTTGTCAAGCATTAAGGAGTCCAGTACAGCCATGCTGGTGGCCCGAGTCCTAACCCTCTGGAGCGGCGCTGCCCTGGACTGCCTGCAGGTGGAGCGGTCCTCCCCCTCCCCGAGACTCAACCAGTCCCTCCAGGGGGGCTCAGCCCTCCACGAACACCTCCTGGAGCGTGTCTACTCCCACTGGGAGCACCCGTTGGACGGCGTCCGCCACCAGACCCGCGCGCTCTTCCGGGACCTCATCGTGGCCCACCAGCACGCCAGCGCCTCGGATCCGGCTCTAGCGGACCCCTACATCTCTACACTAACCCACAGCCTGCTGGGGCTGGAGTGGCACATGAGGGGGAAGTACGGCTCGCTGGGCTGCCTGGTGGAGCTCCTCGGGGCCGGCCACCTACTGGACATTCAGCCCCGGCTTCCCTCGCAGCTCCTGGGGCTGATGGGCGACCAGAACATGGCGCCGTACGCCAGCGACCTCCTGGAGAGACTGTTTGTCAGCCACAAAGGCCAGCTGGAGGAGGAAGAGGTGGCGGGCGGCGGGGGCAAAGTGGGTCCGGGGGGCTGGATGGAGCTCTGGCACCAGACCTGGGTGACCCCCCTGCTGCAGGTGCTGTGCCGGGCCAGGCTGGACCAGACCACCTACATCCTGGACTACTTCCTGCCCAAGCTGCTGCGGTGCAGTCCCGCCAGTCTGACCCACATGGTGCAAGCACTGCAGGACATGGGGCCCTGCGGCTCTGGTAAACACACGCTCACTCACACATGCTTTGTTTTTCTCACAGCAGTGGGTGTATAGCAGCAGTAGTACGGTTCATTCAGTGTCATGTGTTAATGTCCTCAGGTCCTCCGGGCAGCAGGGGCGCTCTGGGGGCCCTGATGACCTGCTTGCGGGCAGCAAGGGCCCAGGGTGTGGCCCCTTCATTGGAAGAGGGTCTATTTGGTGGACTGGTACCCCTCTCCTTGCTGCGGCAAGCACTGGTACACAAACACGACCAGGTATGTTTGTGTGATGGAAAACCATTGTGTTATCATAAATATTTGACTGCTGTACGTTTGTTTGTAACCATGTCTTGCCCTTCGTCTGGCTGTCCAAGGTGAGGATGGATGCTCTGGGCCTGCTCTGTGAGACCCATCGTAGAACAGAGGGGGTGAGTCCACAGGAATTCGAACTGTTACGTCACTTCCTCCCCCCGAACGTCAATTGCCAACCACCAGGGGTCCGACAGCTGACCGTGAGCCTGCTCAAAAGGGTAAGTGGTTTCACAAAAATATACAAAAATGTGAAATTCTGAAATTTTATGACTTGACGTCTCATTCAATTTACATCCATATTCAGTGAAGTGTGCGGATTAAACATATGAATCCCATGTTGAAAGTCCCTTCAAATGTCATACCCATGCATCCGTCCCACAGTTGCTGTGTAGGGTGAAGGACAGCAGTACGCTGCTTCAGAAGAGAATGAGCCAGGAGAGAAACCAGGAGCAGAGAGACAGAGACACGCACACACTGGCAACCTACAAGGTACTCTGTATGTCTCAAACTCAGGAACTCCAAAGTGAACTGGCATCACACACATCCCTGACGGTTGTGTGTGGTTGTGTGACCCCAGGAGTTCCTCTGCTGGATGTGTGAGTCCCTGCTGGAGGTACTGGTTTCAGGAGCGTCCTTCCCCTCCTGCCTGACTGCCCTCCATCTGCTGGTGCTGCTCGGCCAGCTGTTCACCTTCAGCACCGGTACGGTTCTAGACACCTCTTTCTTCCTTCCTCTGTTGTGTTCAAATGTGCATTGTTTGCATTGTTTGCAAACTCTGTGTATTACTTAAATATTTTAAATAAAGGTTAGTAGAAACAGCACCATGATGTTTTTTTTTTGGACACTGTATTGATACATCTTAATTCTATGAAACGTGAGTGATGTATTTTCCCTTTGCCTGACAAGCAGCCAAATATAATTTTTATGTGTGATTTGAAAATGTATTTGAACCATATAGGCTACATTGTTCTTGTCTTTTCATTAATTTATTCCTCCCTCCCTCTCTCTTACTAAGAACCTGATGTCTTCGCCATTGGCAGCAAAGTAACTTTTGCTCATGCTCAAAATGTCCTCTACTGTGTGGCCAGCAATTTCCTGGAGGTCAAACAGCTTGCTTCTGTGTTGCTACGGCAACTCCCGCCGTCAACCGTGGGACTGCAGGTCAGCCTGCAGTAATATTTACTTGTCCTCATTGATTAAAAAAATGTAGGTATTATTTTGAACAAAAATAAGAAATTGTCAATATTAATTGCCTTTGTTTTAGAATAGCTGCGCCGATACCACTTTATGCCGCCAAGACCCATTTATGAGACCTGGTATTGTTAGCCTGCGTCCTTTCTTTGGATGCATATCATTTTGACTATGTTTACAATCAAGGTATACTCTTGATTCTAGGACCCGGAGAGGCTGAGTCATGTGCTCTGCGCTGCGCTGGAGCTCAGCACCAGCACCAAGCCCTACGACAGCGTCACCGCAGCCCACCTCCTAGACCTTCTTGTGCACCAGCCCACCCTGCCGGCGGCCTTGCTGGCCTATGCCCAGGCACAGGGCCTCCCCTTCCAGCTGCCCCTGCAGCCAGAATCACAGGCTTCTGAGGCCCTCATGCTGGAGCACAACAGCCTCGCCGGTATGATTTTCTATTTGATATCTGAATTACAACATTTTAAATGGTTTGGACCCTCCTCCACTATGTGCCTAATGTTTGTTGTGTTTACTAGCTCTGTCAATTCCATTAGATCAGGGGTTCTCAAAGTTTTGACAGCTGAGGGCCAATTTAGGAACCCAAAATTTGACTGAGGGCCGCCAAAGGAAAAAAAATTAATAAAACAGAAAAATTCATCCCATTTGTAATAATTGTAATGACCAGGTTGCATCTCTACAGTTAGATGTATTGGTCTGCATCCAGTATAAACACATTTTAAATAACAAATTAGGCAAAACCTGGCACAACTTTTGAAAACCTTGAGAAACATTTTAACTAACACACAATCCCTGGGGTTCTCTGCCATATACAGTCGAATTTGGGATATAACAGTCCTGTGTGCATTTCAGAATAAAAACTTATTTAGAACAGAAAAAAAAAAAAATTCATTCATTCATTTTTTTATTTTTTTATTTTTTTTTAACTTACATCTGTATGTCATTGCGGGCCGCCAGGAATGTTTCTGCGGGCCGCACTTTGAGAATCAATGCATTAGATCCTCAAGGATATTATGTTCGATATTTAACTACTATAGTACTATACCATTTCACAAACTGTATTTAGGCAGTCAGCTTGTTCTGTGAAGGCCACTAACCAGTGGAACACACGGCCTGACGCTGTGAGGAGCTGCAGCTCCGTCAGCTCTTCCAGAACCAATTTAAAAAGCCTATTAAAAGCAAATCAGCCCTCTACTCACTGATCTTGAATGTGATTTATGACTTGCCATCAGCCAAAATACATACACGTTGCGTGTGAGTTTTGTTTGACTTCATGTATTTAGTAAACGCCTTGTATGACTTGTAGATCTGAGCATTCTCTACGTGTCTGTGTCTCTGCAGTGGTGCTGCTGCTGCTGCAGCGGCTGCAGCAGGAGGTGGTGTCGGCCGAGTCGTCCCTCCTGCAGGCCGCGGCCTCCCGGCCCCTCTACGGCCGGGCCCACTGCATCACCGCTGTGCTGCAGCGCCTCCCCCTGGGGTGAGGGACACACACACCGCCATGCAGGGAGCTCCTCCCTCCAACCGGCACTAATATACATCTCTACTAGTCTTTAATAATCCCATCCTTACTTACTTTGTATTTTCTGTATTTACTAAATAACCCATTAGCTAACTAATAGAAGATAGGTATGTTTCAAGAGCTATAATTTGAGTGTAAGTGGTTAGAAATGCCACAGCCATCCGTCAGCTATAGGTGAGTGAAATGCTCTGTGAGAATATCTGTTTCGAGTTGACTGCACCGGCCTCTGTTTAAGACCTTTAAGATTATGTTCCCTGCTAATTTCTGACCATTCAGGGAATCTCCCCCCTGATTATTCCTGTCAATGACATTCAAAGACTTGTCGTTATCATCTTAAGGTGGAGAAATGTAGTGAGCAAGGGAGGGTGCGTTTTTTGGGGTTGTTAATTTCACTCTCTACGACACTCAAATCTTACCTCCAGCACTTTTTATTCTTGCTTGGGGTGGAATGTATCTGTGTGTGATCTGTTGGTTCTGTGTGTGTGTGTGTGTGTGTGTGTGTGTGTGTGTGTGTGTGTGTGTGTGTGTGTGTGTGTGTGTGTGTGTGTGTGTGTGTGTGTGTGTGTGTGTGTGTGTGTGTGTGCGTCCAGGAGTCTAACCCTGACGGAGCAGTGGAGGAGTGTGGTGTCGAAGCTGATCGCCATGTGCTACAGGATGTCCGATATCGTGTCCCCGGTTGTCCAGAGCTCGTCCCCCGAGGGACTCATCCCCATGGATACTGACTCAGGTGGCTCTAGACCAGACACCTTTAAAGGCTAAAGCTCTCAGAATATTTAGCTCCATATTGATGATATCTATTTTTGTGTCTTAGCCACAGAAATCCCATATTGAATATCTAATGTGTGTGTTAGGAATACAATTCTTCCATCCACAGTGATGGAGGCGCCTGCGGTTGGTTGTTAAAAGATAAACTGTCCAATGTGGCAAAGAACTACAGCTTCTTCCCATTTGCCACCCCCCTATTAGGATTCTTATTTTACATTTGAAAGGGTAATTAAAGTTTAGTGTGTGCGCAGATGCATCAGCAGGGCTCCAACGTATCCTTCAAGAGATCCAGCCCAGGGACACCAATGACTTCTTCACCAGCGCCAGAGAGCTGGAATCACAGGCCGGGGACCACCCCGACCAGCACGACAAAACAAAGGAGACCAAAGGTCAGCCGAATATCACCATGCCTCTCTGACTATACAGACTCGGCCTCATGCTTTTTTTCATATGAGCTAAGTGTAAAACATTTAAGAGTTTTTTTCAAATATGGATTTACCGCTGTAAGACAGAGGCCCCGTCCACACGGGCGAAAAACAATCTGTTTTCCTTTGATGCGCTTCAGGAATATCTCAGTAAAGACGGACTCATTGCGAAAAACGCATCGAGCTGTAGAAACGCTGTAGTACATATTCAAGGTCAATGTGTGGCGCTGGTTCTCCACAAAAAAAAGTGGAGCGCGTCAAGCCTGCGCACATCAAGCCCATGCGCGCTGTATATAAACATACAGTAGAGGAGGAGAAAGCAGTTGTTAAACCTTTTAGATTTTGCAGAAATACGTTTTAATGTACAGTTAGTAATTAAATTAACCAAGGGGCTGTATTTAAAGCTACAAAAATGATACAAATCAAATAAATAAATTAAATGCAACGCAACTCTAACGTCCCCAGCTGGTGGGGGGGCGATGACATCATTGTTTGTGTTTCAGGCGTCCACATGAATCCTAACATGAAACTGCATAGGTCTGTTTTTATCTGAATCCACCCTGGGACCTGGTTTCAGAAAAGTGCGTTTTCGAGCCCCAGATCTGCCGGATCCGTCTGGCCAGTCGGCCCAAACGCACAAGACTTATGCAGTTTCACCAATAGAATCGGCTCCGTGTGGACGGGGCCAGAGAAGCACTCTCTTTTACATGACTTTAAGTGAAAATACACGGCAGCTTGAATAACCATGCCACACTCTGTGTGCCTTTATTTGACCAAACACATGTTGAGGATGAATGAATCAATTTGTGTAAAGTAGTACAGTACCCATAATGTCCTGATGAGGTCAGCCTTTGAGTGAGGCTGTTTAAGGAAAGGAGTAATGCATGTAATGCATGGGAAAATTCCCTTGGTTTCACACACAGAGTGCACTTTAACAAGGTACCACATTGCTTAGAACACATCAATACATTGTGTGTGTGTGTGTGTCCCAGGTGTGTGTGACGGTGGTGAGGGATACAGGGTGACAGCCCAGATGGTCCTGGTGTGTTGCTGGCGCAGCATGAAGGAGGTGGCAATGATGCTGGGCGAGCTGTGCCAGAGCCTTCCCTTGCAATACAACCATGCGGATGAAGCACACAGCGGATTGGTCACTGAGGAGCAGGTCAGAAACTCATGCCCACACGTGCAGTTCAACTAGAATTGTATGCCCTGACCATACCCCAAATTCTGTGCTGACACTCTCTCTGGTGAGACGTTTGTGATCAGATTACTCATATTCTGGCATCTTTCCCTGCATGAATTGGAACAGGGTGAGAGCGCTGCTTTTTTAAATTATCAACTGATAATTTTTCCTTTTAGTTTCTGCAGTGTTATTTTAATGACGCAAAAACTACAATATAACGTCAGATTACTACATGGACATCAGTGGCTTTCGGATCCACCCATCATTCCTAGTCCGACTCTGTAACGGCAGAGCTTTAATGTCGCCTAAAGGCTTCTGAAGACACACAGATTCTTTAGTATGATATTAGGTCCTACTTACAATGATGCCATGTTTGGTACTTGCCATTTAGATGATGGCTACCATTTCCTCAACTGAAGCTTGGACTTGAGCGTGGCATCTCAGGACCTTATATCACCTTGCAACGATTGCTTTGGTGCCGACCCCCATGTTCTGTTTTGGTCTTTACACTTTCAACACTGGCTTTGGTATTGTCCGCGTGTGTGCGTGTGTGTGGTTTGGATTTGATTGTTTAGCTTGTTGGGCGAAACACAGAATTATGCCTCAAAGTCTATGACAGGCCAGTGGTACCAAAAATATGACTGATTAAATTAAAGTAAAGTAAATGGTCCTCATTTATATAGCGCTTTTATCCAAAGCGCTTGACAGTGTTGACTGACATTCTCCCATTCATGCACACATTCACACACCAACAGCGGAGTCAACCACGCAGGGCGACAGCCAGCTCATCAGGAGCAATTAGGGTGTCTTGCTCAGGGACACCACGACACTCGGAGGAGGAGCCGGGGATCGAATCAGCAACCTTGCGGTTACCAGCCAACCCGCTCTACCTCCTGAGCTAAGATAAACCAAGATATACCAAGATAAACTACGACAAAGCAAAACAACATTTGAGTAACATTCATTTTGCTTTCGAAACATTATGAAATCATTGACTGTACAAACGAACCGATTGGACACAAATCCTTTTGCACTAGCAAATATATCCAAAAAGGCTTGTTTTATTTGGCACCGGCATTGTTTTGGCACTGTTGTTCCCCAAATAAAGGTCTAGTACACAAAGACCACATTCATATTAAGTATTGAAATGTGTCCCAGGTGAACAGAGCCATAAATACAGGTGTGAACTTCTTGTTGTTCACCAAAGCCACATTCAGAGGTGGTGGATATGAGACCATATCCCCACCATAGTGTGAACACATTTGTGTCCCTGCATGACGCATTTGTCACCTACGTGATCATGCCTACATGGTCAAGGAAACCACTGTTCAACCCTGCTTAACCGATTCAACATTGGTTACCTGTATTTGCTTATTGCGCAAGCTGACTCCTTCCTCGTTTTTTGTAATAACGGTAGGAACGCTTGCACAACATAACAACTGGATCACTGTCCATTGCGTGGAGCTAGCCAGTTTGCAGGCTGGGCGCCATGATGTTTGCCGGCCTTGTTCCTGCTTTGTAAACATTGCGTGTGTTGACTCACTTTAAAATGGCAATAAGTGATACAATTTTAATCTCAAGTGGTCACTGGAGAGCCTCATTGGCCTGGCAATGGTAAAGCTCTGCATGGCTGCACCGAATGCAAGATCCAGGGCTGAAAAACACACACGCTCCGCTCAGCTGTAGATGGATGTTTATGTCCCACACACACACACGCGCGCACTCACGTACGTGCACACACACTCGTATACGGTTTCACTACAAGGTGAGGACCTGCGTGTGTAAACAGCTGACATCTTTCCAGCATGAGAATGGAGGGTGTCGGACGGCCCGCTGGGAGCCTCCTCGTTCAGCATCCGTCCTCGTTAGCAGCTCACCATCATCTGAAGCCGCTCCCGCTGGGGTTTTAACTAGACGCAGTGTCCCTCCTCCCTGCCCACTGCATTCTTTCCAAATCACTTCCACCACGAGCCGGAAAACACACACACACATACACACAGATCGACAAAAACACAGGAATAGTTGTCTGAGTGCTTCAGCATGTTAGTCCATAATAACAAGGGGAACCAGACATAAGCGGTATTTGACTGTGTAGGGGGTATGTTGTGTGTGTGTGTGTGTGTGTGTGTGTGTGTGTGTGTGTGTGTGTGTGTGTGTGTATGTTTTTATGCTGTTCTACTAAATATCTACGCTCAAACGTGTCTATCGTGCACGTACGGTGTGTGTGTGTGTGTGTGTGTGCCGTTTTGGCGACGATGCTGGACCAAAGTTACTAATGTCCTTCAGAACTTGGTACAAAAAACATTAATGATAGGCTGTGTTAAGTCGTTACAAATAACAATTGTCCTGCCTCAAACCATACCCAATAGCCCAATACAGCTAAACCAGCGCTTCTGTAGAGCCATGCCATACCATACTGACCTATATTGAAGATTATACATTATGTTGTCCGTGACCACTAACTATTCACTAATCTAAACATGTATTATATTTAACTTTCAATTGCCTACTGTAATGCAAAAACTAATTCTAACAGATTCAAAGTCACGTTTTTGAACGAGTCGTCGTTCTGGTCTTTGTCAATGGAGGGAATCCAAAGAATCCATCTGAGGTGCATAGCACTCTGTTGAGGGCAAGAATCACGATTCTTCAACCACAACTGGCCTTTCTGTTAACTCTGGCCTGTCAAGACATATTATGGCAGTGACATTGTGACATGTGACTTGAGCTAAAAATAGTGAGTGTTTTCTGGCGTGAGTCAACATGGGTAAAGTTTTTCTTAGTTTCTCTTCTTCTCTTTTACAACATTCACAACAGCGCATGTGCAGTTCTAATTCAGAAAATATCATTAATTCATCCAACATGACTTTGACTTGGTCTTTGAAATCCTTCCAATCTCCACTATTGCCCTGAAACCACACAAGTTCAGTAATAAAGGCATTGCCTCTGTCTTGTAGACTAGTATAACATGTGTAACACGATGATGCCGCGATGGGCCAGAAATCATCATGCCTTGGCCTCCGCTTCATGACACCATGAGCGCAGCAACGCGAGGAGAGCCTGTCATTGATGTTTACCACAGTCTTCTTGAGGGAACCAATGACTCATGGACCTACAGCACTAGGGGATGACCAATATGTTTTTTTCAGGGCTGATACTGATACTGATTATTAGTATCATGGAGACCGATAACCGATATTTGGCACCGATATACTGTACACTTGCAGTACAATTGTTAATCTTGGTGTCAAAATTATTAACACACAAACTCAACACCCAAACAAACTCAACACCCAACTTAATTGAGATGCCTTTAAGCATTTATTAAATTGAAATGAATGATTGAATTGAAAATTGAAAAGAGCATGGAGTTCCCAGCAGCATTTGTTATAAAGTTAACTGAACATTTTTATAAATAAATGAACAAAATAGCTCACTGAAGTTTAAATTATTTAAATGCTATATATTATTAACAAGTGATGGCAGGTAACCGGTTATTCACTAGGCCAGGGGTTTTCAAACTTTGAGTGTGTGTGGACCACTTTTTATAATCAAGAATTTTCACGGACCACCATATAATACACATAATAAAATATGTCTACACACAGTCCTACCTGAATTACCCGCACCTCTTAATAGGCATATATTAGCACTAAAAGTAACATAGCATCAGTACAACAGGCTTGTTAAAAGAACGTTTACTGCACACAACGGCTGTCACATATTTAATGTATTTATGTAAAGCGCCCAAGGGCGTAATCAGGTTCATTTGAACACCAGGCTTATATCCATAGCAATGATAATGGAGTATTAAATATGTACAGTAATCACAAACGAACTGAACTGAACTGGCTGAAGTCAAATATCAAATCTTCTCAAAGTCCTCAACGAACAGGCTGGGAGTTTGTCCAAGTGACATGCAAAACATTTCAGAAACGGGAGATCAGGAAACTTACTGGAAATTAAAATAATAATAGTCCTTATTTCTTCCATTTATAATTTAAAACAAATCGTTCTAATCTTTGCACTAGCCTATTTTAGTAATCACACAATACCTTCAATTTAATTGAAATTGTACATCATACATACATATTTAACATTTTTTATGAACATTTTTTTTTATGAAAAATATTATTTTATATTTTCGTTTGCTTTTCCACGGACCACCTGCAGTAACGGACCACTGGTGGTCCGCGACCACTGTTTGAAAACTGTGGACCGCAGTTTGAAAATCACTGCACTAGGCTAGAATGTCTACAATAGCAATAGAAGTGATTATTCAACACTGACAACTGTACAAGATCTATCAGGATCTTAACACAGGCTTCAGAAGCAGTTCGCCTTGATGTATTAAGTCTAACTTGTTCATAGCAATCCGCTATTAGCTTAACCAGTGCCTCATCCACAAACTACACGTGGTGTATGGGGCACTGTGGGCAAAGCAGTTTTAAATATTGCTTATCTACATGATTATGCTTGTTGAACAGATGGTTTGATAGTCTTTTGCTCACATAGGTTAAATTCCACTTACAGTAATTAATGAAGTCGTCGTCAACTTACGTATCTTTCACTTCACCATCAATGACTCCAGCTGTGTGTGTGTGTGTGTGTGTGTGTGTGTGTGTGTGTGCGCTGAGCCCTGCTCTCAGGCAGAGAGGTCAGAGAGGAGCAGCTCCAGTCAGCTGCTCTAAGTGGAGACGGTGTGCGTGGTTTCCCTTCGCCGTGATCATTATGTACTCTCATCACTTGTGCATGGATGGGGTGTGTCTAATATCCAGTTTCTGGAAAATAGCTCTGGCCTGGGTTTAGGAGACCAAAGTCAATTTGCCCCACCACAGTGATGACACACGCAAGAGAGAGTGTCTTTCCAAAGCGCTTACTTTTGGCCTTCACACAATCCTTTGCAAATGTCCTGTGTTGGAGCTAGTTGTCCCGGCAACGCCACAGATGTTTCCTGCCACTGGGTGGTGCCCATGGTAACCGTTGCCATTGTTGACATAAGTGATGGTGTTTAATTTTATATTCTTCACTTGTGAGTGACCCTTGGCTAGAACGCAGTGGGGACAGGGCAGTGTCATGACATCTTGAAAACGCTCCTGCTCTTGCTGCTCTCTTTGTTGTAAAATAGCCTCTCGCGCACACACACACACACACACACACACACACACACACACACACACACACACTATGCTCACACACACACACACACACACACACACACACACACACACACACACACACACTATGCTCACGAACACACACACACACACACACACACACACTATGCTCACGAACACACACACACACACACACACACACACACACTGTGAAGTAGTTGTCTCATGGAAAAAGAATCACAAGCACTTCACAGATGAACTATGTCAACTGTGTTTGTCAACCAAAGAAGGAACTCAATAGACATGAGTACGTCAGAACCTAAAAGACTCCAACAGACACTGAGTGCACGGCATACCTTTACGTTGTAAAGTTCAGCCTCCCAGGACTGTCTCCTGATGTCCTGTCCCCCTTCCTTCCTTGCCTTTGGACAGTATAGCATTTAAGATGGCCAATATGTTTTTTATTCCGTTCCACAAAAACAAGCCTCTGTCCGGGAATGACACACCACTGGACCAAGATGAGGGCGTTGGCGGGGCCCAAGTATGGCTCAGAGTTTCCCTTGACAATGGTATCATCCCGTCCCTTTTCCCAAAACGTGTGTTGGGCCGAATGGGATAGTTTTTAAAAGTTAAGGTTTACAAACCACCTCATACCCAAGACATTCTGACACACTCTGGTTTTACTCTTTCTTCGGTATGTTTTCATTGGCGTTCTGCGGTCAAGGGTTCAACATTGTTAAGGGTTGCATTTGATTCCATGTCAAATTGTTAGATGCCCTAGACATGCCATATTTCTCATAAACATTTGACCGAGAGAACCGGGAGCCTCGGAGGCGGGACTTATTCTTCAGAGGTCTATTGAGTCGACAATGCTGTTTAAACGCCTGTACATTCCGGATAGTAAAAAGATAATTATATTGATTCACCTTTTTTTTTATAACCAATCAGTAACTCCTTCCTGCCTTGTCCTTAGTATATCTGGCATGTTGGTTATGACCAAGGAGGCTGAGGTCATGTGATGGAGCAACAGCAAACGCTAGTGGTTTTATCGGACCTCATGATGCCTCAGGCTGTCTGTGATGGCCCCCCGAGCCAGGCATGTAATTGTTGTTTTGGGAAACGTATCTCTCTCTCTCTCTCTCTCTCTCTCTCTCTCTCTCTCTCTCTCTCTCTCTCTCTCTCTCTCTCTCTCTGCGAATCATCAGCTCCTCTTGGAAGTGGCTGTGTTACAAACAGGAAGTGGATGTCTAAATAGAGTGCACCGCCCTTAGATACACACTCTGCGCGGCTCTGCAGAGGAAGCCCTGCTTAACTCCTTAAAACAAACTTTAAATAATTCCGGCCCGGTCCAGGGCCGATTCAGCCCGCCACAGCGGGGTGGTTTTGGTCCGAGCGAGCCCGCATGCCTCTCACAGCGGCCGGCCGCTCCCGTTATAACCCCGAGGCGCCCGCCGCCGCCGCCGCCGCCGCGCTCGGTGAGGTCACGCTCGGCCCTGGCAGTCTGTTCCGGCCTGCTGACGCGACCAGTCATGGGGGCCAATTTGGTGCTGCGGTCCCCCCTCAGGTCCTACTCACTCCTCCGTTCTCCCATCCAGTTTGAGCCGCTTCTTTACGACCGTGGGGTTAGCGAGCGGCGCAGCGGTTGAGGTCAAAGTCCCGTGAGTTTTTTTTTTTTTTTTTTTTTTTTTCTAGCCTGCCTGCTTTTTTGCTTGGTTCTATGGAAGTGTTTAGTGAGGGTGTCGTTTCAACCCGGGGTGAAGCTGTTTGTGTCGTGCGTCACATGAGCAGTTGGCAGCAGAGAGACGGGACGCACGGGGGGGGGGGGGGGGGGGTGGGGTTGGTGGGGGGGGGCGGTGACGGGCGTGCGGAGGGTGGTAATGGTATGCCAGCGGTGTGAGGGGATGATGTCACCCTCCTCGTCCCGTGGTTCTGAACCCGTGCCAAGAGCAGACCATGTGTCTCGCCCTCGCCGGATCCAGAAGGTGTATCCATCCCCCCCCCCCTCTCCCCCTCCCTCATACATAAACACACACTGGAGGAGGGAAGGGGAGGGTCCCCCCCCTCCCCCTCCCCCTCCCCGTGCCCTCCGTGCCACCCGTGACCGTCTGGGGCCCCGCCGTGCCTGCCGGCGGTGGGTGCCCACAGAGCCCTCTAATGACAGGGCAGCGGAGTGGGGCTTCCGCCGCGCCCAGCGCCTCACCTGCACTACGTCCACGGGCTTTGCTCCCCGCGTGTGTTTGTAGCCAGAATAATGTTACTAACACTATTACTAACCCCATGGTTTTAGCCACGGTGGTCATTATGGGATGCCCTGGCCCGCCTCTCCGCGCAACCTTGCTTACCAACATGCGGCTCTCACGGTCGACATGGCCTGTCCCTCGTTGAAGGTACCCAGAATAGGAGCAGGAGGTTGCCCTTTAGCCTGCATTCAGCTCATCGGCGGAGGTTCACATGCATTCTGGGTAAAAAAAAAACATCCCCAAGTAGCATCAGAACATGGGTGGTTAGCCTTAACTATAGGTCAGCTTCAACGGTGAGTGGTTAGTTTTAACAAGCAGCTGCTAGAATAGGAGTGCATTTGGTTACTGCTAGAGGTGTAAGAATGCCAATAAAAGTAGCCTTATTTGACCAAACGTTGAAATTCATTCAGTTGGCAATAATCACTTTGACATTTAGTTCTTTACTTTTTTGCGAAGCACATAAACACTAATGGTCCTTCATTTCCTGTACTTTGAGTGACATTCTATATTGATATTTTACATGGCGCACCACAAGTGACCTCGTTCTATGTTCATGTTGATTGTCCGTATCATATTAATCAAATTGTAATCTGGGGACCACAGATTTGACAACAACACGTTAGCTCTTCCCCTTGCTGCCATGCTGTTAGGAGGGGGTGGCTGAACCCTGCTTGTGTCTGTCTCCCAGGTGGAGGGCGTCGGCCTCTACTTCCGCCGGCAGCTCCTGCAGTCACGGCACCGCGGGGCCTTCGAGCTGGCCTACGTGGGCTTTGTGCGTCTCACCGAGATGCTCTGCAGGTGGGTGGGGATTCATTTTCCCTGGGCCTTTTGTGGTATATGTGTGACTTCTTAGTATTTTGTATCATCATTGTTCCATTGCCTTTTCCGAGTGTCGGGAATGTCGACGGAGAATGGGTCTTATCTTTTCTCCTCGAATTCCAGTTGAGTAAAACAAACTTTTTGTTTCCCTGGTTTGTAAACAAAAAAACATGAGATCAGAGCTATTTAAAAACTAGAGCCTTCAAGGTTAACCCGGCTTCGCTATTAAATCCCTGGGAGAATATTTACAGGGAGGGTAAAAACAACAGGGTTTTGCTTTGTAGTACCGCATGGCATTTCTTTCCTCAATGGAGGCCTGTGGGAATAAATACATGGTCTGCCCCGGATGAACCGCAAAATGCCAAGGCATTGCTGTGGACTCGGGCCGGCCCCGGGAAACGGAGCGCGCTTTAAACACATCTATTGTTTGGTCACATACAAAATTAGTTTCTCCATGAATGTTTAGGGTGTTGAGTAATGGGGGCAGCATTCTGGCGGCTTTGCATGTGAGCACTAGGCGTGTGTGTGTGTGTGTGTGTTCCGCTCGGAGTTTGTTTGGGTGGGGTGATGGAGGGGTGGGCAGGAGTGAGCAGTGTGTGGCTAGTATGTAGTTAATGTGCTGGGTTATGGGGTGTTGATTGTGGGGTGTCTAACCGCTGTCTTTTGATGCCTCGGTGGATTTTTTTTTTTATTTCTCCCTTATTTCTTGGACTCAACTGTTTTGTTCCACGGTGCCGAGGCATGCTTACTCGTAGTCTTTCCATCTCTCTTCTTATCTCTTTCTCCATCCATCACTGCTATTCCCTTCTCTGAGCTCTGGGTCTCGAGGCTGTCACACAAGGGGATCGATGTACTGGGTGGATGCAGTAGCTCAGGAGATTCAGCGGGTTGACTTGCACCCGGAAGGTTGCTAGTTCGAGTGTCCACGTGTCCCTGAGCAAAACACCTTACCCTAACTGCTCCCGATGAGCTGGATGTTACATGTATGGTTGACTCCGCCGGCGATGTGTGAATGTGAGTGTGAATGGTTGCGAGTCACTTTGGACAAAAGCGTCAGCTAAATGCTCTAATGTAAAAATTAAAATGTGCTGAGTCACACTTTATTTCCACAATCACTATTATTTTTTATTGTAATTCAGTATAATTGTAACTAAACGTGTGTGTGTGTACACATGCGCTCGTTGACAGCTGACTGTACACAGCCTGCCCGGCACACTAGATTGTTTGTTCATGGTGTAAACAGAAACGTAGTTCAGTGTGTACAGGGGTTGGGCTACAGTAGGAAAAGGAAGCATAAGCATATAATTTGTGGCTTGAGGTTGTAGATAATGCTAGGTTGTGGGACCGGAAGTTAATGAAGTACAATTTCGTGTCCTTCGATAACACTGAATTATCATGACACTAAAGTGCTAAACTATTTCCAAAATAATGATAAGAGAACAACCCACCCTGACCCAACATATTAATACACTCCAGTATTGACGTAAAAAAAAACAGCTAACATTCTTCAACATATTTCTCTCACGTTGTTCGCGCGCGCGTGTGTGTGTGTGTGTGTGTGTGTGTGTGTGTGTGTGTGTGTGTGTGTGTGTGTGTGTGTGTGTGTGTGTGTGTGTGTGTGTGTGTGTGTGTGTGTGTGTGTGTGTGTGTGTGTGTGTGTGTGTGTGTGTGTGTGCGCTGCTCTAGGAGTGGGAGTCAGTCCCTGCAGAAGCTTCCGTCCCGCTGGCTGCGTGAGGTGTTGCAGGAGGTCAAGTCCAGTGATCCCTCGTCCAAACTGTGCGCCACCCGACGCAGCGCAGGAATCCCCTTCTACATTCAGGTCCGGACTCTGTGTACGCTATGCTAGTTTACATGAATAAAATGCTCATAACTATTATTATGCTGGTTTGCTACGCACATGCACACGCACACACACGCACACACACACACACACACACACACACACACACACACAGTCAATGGACCAAAACAGGGAAGTTGTTTTTAAAGCTTGATTATAGCTGTGCATGAGCTGTGTAAGCTGGCGTGAACCAACATAACATATTCACGCCCCTTCAATTCATATGCCGCTTTGCCTCGTGTTGCACTGAAGCAGAGTACGCTAACTGCTCATCCGAATCATGGATTGAAGCTTCAAATAATGTCTGGCATTTAGTTTCCTGTCTTTTCATTTTAGAGAATAGCGTCACGACATCATTTCTACAGTGTGGCCATTTGACTCCTGAGAAACCTCTTGTTTTTAAGCCTATTGCTCTTGATCACAATAATGCCCACTATATAAAAGAGGTATGAGAGGCCTTCACACACAAGCAGTGTCCTTTTGCTGACCCATAGCTGTTACGCTCCACATGATCAACACCACCCCCCGCCTTCCGCTTCTCCCCTTGTCTTCTTCACAGTTGACCGACTCAAACGTTAACCCCTCTGCTGCTCTTTGATTACAGTATACAACAGAGATGGGGTCATAGGTCACACCCTCACAAGGTTTAGTTCAGCATCACACGGACAGGTGCTTGGGTTTGTGTGTGTGTAAGGAAGCCAAATCTTGCATTCATTTTCGACCATTTGATTTTGCCTGTACATGATGATCTCTCTTAACACCTGTGATTGTCAAGACGGGCAACAGCACTACAGCCCAAAGGGTCATATTGTCAAAGAAGCAGATTGCAAAGCTTTAACTCTCAAGTTAGCTTGTCATTGACTCTCCACCCTGGTACCTCCCCCAGGCTCTGCTGTCGTCCGAGCCCAAGGCGTCCAGCTGCAGCCTGCTGAAGATGACCATGAGGGAGCTGACCTCCCTGGCCGCGCCCTCTGCCGCCCAGGACGACAAGAACTCCACCGTGTCACAGGTACGTGGCTCGCCTCGGGCCCGCGGTCACGCCCCCATGTTACTGTTGACGGTTCATCTGTGCATAAGGTCCACCATTCATCCGGACCTTTCATCCGGACCCTTCTTCTTCTGCAGCTATAATGTTGCATACACGTACAACGTGAGGTCATGTTTTGGGTGCATGTGCTCCCTTGTTCCCTTATCGTTATGATACATGTGGATTGACCGTTGAGGGGGGAAAGGGCTTTATTCAAGTTTAAATATATTTTGTGAACTTTCAGCCCTTGCATTGAAACGGCACTTCCCAGGAACTGTGTGTGTGTGTGTGTGTGTGTGTCTAGGTCCATGCGCTCAACATCCTGCGGGCCTTGTACCGGGACACTCGGCTGGGGGAGAACATCATCCCCTTCGTGTCTGAAGGCATGCAGGCGGCGGTGCTGGGATTCACCTCTCCCATTTGGGCTGTGAGCGCCTGCTTTTATCTTCCCCTTTGTGGAAAAAAAATAATGTGTGTGGGCTTGGAGGGGGTCAGTTTGAATTGGCTACAATGTAACCCTTAGGAACCATTGACCCGAGATTATCCATGAACAATTATATAAACAAACATTTACTATATGTACCTTTTTTTAACATTCTATTCTGTCTTTTATGCCCCGTGAAAGTTCTTGTGCCTGTACACTGCTCCTTTCCATCTGTCTTCATCGGTCTTGACATCTCGCTCGTGCTCTTGTCCCAGGTAAGGAACTCCTCCACCCTGCTGTTCAGCTCCTTGATCACTAGGATCTTCGGAGTGAAGAAAGGGAAGGACGAGCACTCAAAGAAGAACAGGTATGTTACCGCTCATCCAGTATTGTGTATGGTATGGCCGGACACTTTGTAATGGACAATTGTTTCTCATTAGAAATCCTTGAAGACGCAACCAAACTGAAAGTGTGTCGTTAGCTTGAAATAGGTTTGAAACTGAAAATCGTGCAAACATGAAACATGCCACTAGAGGGTGCTGTTGCAGCACCTCTTGTTCGGGATGCCTGCCAGTGGCTGTTGTCTGTGTATCTTTGAGGCAGCTTGGGCAAGCTTGCTGGAAGAGGTTAAGAAATCAGAGTTACGTCAAACCACCATTGCCTTCTCACCTTGTTGAGTGGGAACCACTGTTTTGAATGTGTCATCTCCCTTTTCACTGGCAAAGTCAAAACTGCCTACATAAAAAAATACCTTAAGAGAATTAAATAGCACATATGTATTGAGTTTGTTGGAACCACATTTAGACTACTTGGCTTGCCGTTCCTAAGAAACTACATGTGACCTCTGCGTAGACTTTTAACAGGTTGACAGCAGAGCTCTGTTCGTCTGGCATAGCTTTCATTCTCTTCTGCTCTCTTCTCTCTAGCTTTCACCGTGTGTGTGTGTGTGTGTGTGTGTGTGTGTGTGTGTGTGTGTGTGCTCATTCGTCTGTCCAGCCATAGTACTCCATTACATTATTATCTCACTTTCTGGCCTTTATTTATGGCCTGTGTTTTTGTGTGTGTGTGCCGGAGTTTGCAGTGTGTAACTGAAAGTTGGAGAGGAATGATGCCTTAACTGAATCCCATTGTGGATCAGCCTCTCTCAGCAGAGTTGTACTGATGTCTAATGAGCCTCATTCCCTGAATCACCCCGCTGCGGCCACTGGCCACTTTAACCGACAGATGCATCATGGGAAGGGACATTTAGGTCATCATGTCAGTAATGGGTGAAGAGTGATGGAGAGGACAGGGTGGAGGGGGTGGGTGTTATACACACACGCATGCGCACACACTTATCTAAACATAACCACGCACATCTAAAGATAGCAGAGCACACACACATGCCAACACACCAGCAAGCTGCAATTACCCATTACCTTATACTTATACTAAGGGTTACAGGGGCTTGACTACTTGTACATTCATTCACACAGGATGATGTTGGGCTGCAAGAGTTGTTAAATCTTGTACCCAAGTAATAAAAACAGTTCCTTTGCAACCATTTATTCCCGATGTCTAATGATTTGAAAGATTTGATGCCAGTGGAAAGTGGCACTTCTTAACTTTAAAGCTTCTGAACAATAACCGTATAGATCTACGCATACAATGATGACAATACATCACAATGACACCGCTGTAGTGCTTCAACTGTGCATGATTGCGTGTGTGGGATTTGTGTGTGTGTGTGTGTGGGATGTTTGAGTATGTGTCTGTGTGTTTGCGGTCTTTCCATGGTGTGCCTGATCCACTGGGTCTGTATTATTACTGGGATTATTTGGTCGTGTGCTCTTGCGGCAGTAAATGCAATATGACAGCTTGTCCACTCCAATATGCAGCTATTTGGTCAGCATACGTGTGTGTGTGTGTGTGTGTGTGTGTGTGTGTGTGTGTGTGTGTGTGTGTGTGTGTGTGTGTGTGTGTGTGTGTGTGTGTGTGTGTGTGTGTGTGTGTGTGTGTGTGTGTGTGTGTGTTATTTCTCCCAGGACGAACTGCAACTATAGTGCAGGCTGACATATACACCTGCACTCACAAATACAACATGGACACACCAGCAAGCCGGCTTATTATTAATATTATTACTTAAAACTCGATTTGTGCGAGTGGGAGTCCTGTGGCTGTTTAGGGTTGGCCGGTTGGCCTGGTTCCTTGGCTCACCCATCCTCGGCCCTGCGATGCAGTGGAGGCTGTTGCATTAAGGACACCTCAAAACAATGTTGACGGAGCGGCAGACTGCAGCTCTACATTCCCAGCAAAGCCTCTGGCTTTGAACCCCTTCCTCTTGCGGTCCCCGGCATGTCACCCCCTGCTGGCCCTTAAGGTGCCCTTTAGCAAGGCCTCCATTGGACATTGCTGTGATGTTTCTAATGTTTGTGTAGGAGAGTGAGTAAGGGAGTGAAGCATTCTAGTTAGGGACCAGGTTTCTGCCGGGACAGGGTTTCTTCACAACCACCTCCGCTCTGTTCTCGCTGACCCTTTGCTCAACTGCAGGTTCTAATCTACTCCCACACGACCTCTGACTTATCCTCTTCAAGGAGCCCTATAGCAAGTCGGCTCAGTTAAAATAAGAAGACACTTGTTAAGATATAGTCCCAGGAGGATTAGGGGCCCTTGCCCCTACCCCCATGCTTCCATGTGTGGAGACACACACATGGAAGCAGAGCGTAGAGCACTTGGCCTAGAAGTGCAACGTAATGAAGTGGGGTAAAGCCAAATTTCTCTGTCCAGCTGAGTCCAAAGAAATCTCAACACTGCCCATCCCCAATAGAACCTTATCCCAACAGTCAAGCCTCCCCTTCTGGGACCTGATCACATGAGTTCTGAGGGATTCCAGGAGATTCCTGAACGGAACATCTGACCCATCAGTCTAGGAGCGAAAGCTGGGCTGTTCGAACAACTGTTCGAGTCTTCGAACAACGCAACAACCCAAAGAATTCAAGCGAATCAACCAAATTATTCCTCTGGAGGCTTTGTGTTTTTGGATTTGCATAGTCTAAAGTCCTGACTTTCATCCGTGCTGTGGCAGGATGTAAAGTGGGCAGTCCATGCCAGAAACCCTTCCAACATTGCTCACTTAGTTGGCTGACGTCTGTTCTGAGTGGCTCAGGCCTCCTTACAGAGACTGATGGCGGTTTGAGTAGCTCCCTCAAAGTCGTCAGTGCTGATGGAGGCGCCACAAGCTGCTGACATTAGTTTAGTTTTTAGTTTTTTTTTGTTAACTTTATTATTAATAATAAAGTGAATGATGCCTTTTAGAAATAATAAATATGGGCATCCATGCGGGCAGGGTTGTACAATGTCAGCAGTCTTCTGGTCATGGGTTTGTCTAGTGTGCCCCCCTACCCCAGCCCAGTCTAGATTTAGAAAGAGAGGTTAAATATAACACTGTATTGGCCCCTGGGCCAAGGAGGGTCATGCCGTGGTACTCATGGGAGGGACCGTCAATGTTGTGATTCATTTCATTTCACAAGACAGCCATGCGTAAATCCTCAAGCATGCGCACAAGTTCATTGGCACACTCTTCTTCTGCCACACGCAAGCCTGGCATGTGCAAAAAACCTCACACATGCAACCATACTCACAAATGCGTTCAATATGTATCGATTAAGCAACCTATTGTCTTGAATGGGAACTTTTCAGAGTTTGTGTAAAACAGAAACAGATAACTTAATTGATCTCGGAGGAATTTATGTTTCAATAATAAATCCTATTCACTCAAATCCAAATGATACAAATAAATAGACCCACTCTGTCTCTCCCTGCTTGTCTCAGGATGACCGGCCGAGAGTTCTTCACAAGGTTTCCCGCCCTCTATCCCTTCCTGCTCAGCCAGCTCCAGGAGGCTGCAGCCACCGTTGACAGGTGAACACTCGCACAAAGCACACATACACACACGCACACTTTTTACCCTTTTCCTGTATTCCATTTCCTGTGATTGTTCTTGCACTTGCAGTCGCGACTTTCAGGATTGATTTTTCAAGATTGCAATTTTTGTTTGGAATTTTACTGACGAGTCGTTGAGGTAATGGATGCTATTAGCAAAGACTCTTAGACTTGATGTCTGTTTTGGCCTTCTAAGAAGTCATTTGGATTTCATCATATTGGCCTCCTAGGGACCATTCAGATGTGAAATGTATTCTTCCCAAAGGCGTGAAACATATCCTTTGATTGAGTCCTCTTTTGGCAAATAAACCTGATTGGTTGCAGATGGTGAGCAAACAAAGCAGTGTTTGTGTCTTAGCCGCTCCACTGTGTAGGCATTCCCAAATGTGACAACGATAGTGAGCAACACACTTCATACAATGAAGTGTCTTGCCACTGCCTTGTGCCATGAAAACCACCGCAAGCTAGTTCTGTTTAGATTTTTATCTTTAAATAGTGATATTGCACAGTCACACCGTCTTGTAAACCAGGCTTAAGGCAGTCATCTTTAAAATGTTTGTTATTAAAAAGACTACATTTCAGATCTGCTTTTTAAATTTTTTTATGTATAAATGCCATTGTTAGGGTTACACACGGCAAACTCTGACATAATTTGCACAATCATGTTGTACAAAAATCTTCACCTAAACAACACAGTATGAAAAAAATAAAACCATGAATGTATTGTTTCTTCCCTCACCCATCTTGAATGCCAGTAAGAGCATCCCGCATTTATGTCCCAATAGTTTTAAGACGTTTTTTCTTGAGTGTAACATTGGCATAACCTCACTGTTACCGTAGCAATTATGTCCAGTGTTTTCAAAAACAAACATCAAAATTTGAAACATTTGTTTTCCTTTGGTCTCATTTAGCCAAATGGCTCGTTGCAGCAGTTCGCTGTCCTCATCTGCACCTTGAACTGTAACCCCGTGGCCAAAAAACACCATGTGTGGAGTCTGTGCAACGGCTCCCTGGAGCCCCTCTTATCTTAATGGCCATCCAATTAATGGAGTTCATCAACCCCCCTCATCCTCTCAAACCCCTTGTTTAGAACATAAGCCCGCTTTTCCCACGGAACCAAGGACCCAGAATAACACATAACTGCAGTGTTGCCTTGAACCGTCGAGCTTCTAGACGTGCTGTTTTAGAAAACCACTTAGGACCTAGTGGACATGAGTTAAGCGACTGTTTG
Source organism: Micromesistius poutassou (assembly GCF_964030765.1). Classification (NCBI taxonomy): domain Eukaryota; kingdom Metazoa; phylum Chordata; class Actinopteri; order Gadiformes; family Gadidae; genus Micromesistius; species Micromesistius poutassou. Next base: position 11,934,828 of record NC_140277.1, read on the forward strand.
TTTACGTATTTTATTTGTCAAATAATGCCGGACGTTAGAGTCAGATGTGGGTTGTTGGGATGCGGTTACGACCTAGGGGCGGGTTGAAATCGTGTCCATCCTATTACAGATTATCAGGAGGTTCATCATCCTGTTGCCCTTGTCTTAATTGAGTGGTTTGATTATGTGCACATTACTCCGTCTGCGTGTCTAATGCTCAACTACAATGTCACTGACCGCTCTGCCGTTGTACAGGGCTACCATGGGCCCTCATTCCCACGGCACTAGCATCAGCACTGGGCTGCAGGTGCTGCTGCCCTACAGTATACACAGGCACAACAGAACCACCGCTTCCAGAGCTGGAGGCTTCATCTGTCCTCTTAGGAAGGAATAGTTGACTGCCACTTCTACGTCTTCCTGTTAATGCGGCTCTACAGGGTAAAGGTCACCTTGACTCAGGTCACCTTGTTATGCAGTGTCGTGAAGAGAGAAGTAGAAAATGCTTCTGGAACTGTAGTCACAACCATAGGTGTGTTTTTGAGGTATGGGTTGGAATTTTGAGCTCCTTGTAAAATACTTATCCATCCGCCAACCTCTTTGTGACTATCAGGATGTGCAAGTGTGGCCTGTAGAGGTTTGTTGACCCTGTACATTTACTGCGCAAAGTGAGAGGGTTGGTAATCCTCTTTTCTATTCCATTATTTCCAAATTTTCTATGACTTTTCTGCGTTCACTCTAGCCAAGTCAGAGTTTATGGATTTCTATATTATGTCATTGCTGCTGTTCTCATTTACACACAGAGACACGCACACACGCACACTTACCCACAAGTGCACACCATCTCCCTCTTTCCTCCTCTGGGATGATGATGTTGGCACGACATCCTACCCTGTGCTGTGCACAATTCAACGGAGAGACTAAACATTTTTGACGGACTAATCTGACCACTATTGCATTACAACATCACGTGTCTGTGTTTGTGTGTGTCAATCGAAATACTAATGGCAGAAATTGTTTATAGCAGGGGGTCTTCCCTTGTTTCTCTGTTTGGACCCGGCCCCATGACTACAGTGACGCCCTGAAGCATGTCACGCTCCCGTAGGACCCACACACTGACACACGCACACACACACACCCTCTCTCTCTCCGGTGGCAGATTAGCTCAAATCCGTTCCCTTCCATTCATCCAGTGGCGCATGTGTCAAAGTGAAACCGCTGGCAGAGACAGTGCGAGTTTGTTCGGTGAGTCAGGTGTCAGGGGACTTGGAGAGGAACAGCGATTTTAAAAAGAAAACTCAAAACATTCTGCAGTCCTGGGATGACTGGACCAGCGCGTGGGCAGTTTTAGAGGCATATAAATTCTGTGTCACGCTGTCAAGATTCAAGCCTGCAATTTTATTGTGGGAACAGATCTGAGTCTGTGTATGTGGCTCACGCACACACACACACACAAACGACTTTCCCTTATCTGCTTTGTAATATTTCAGTTTCTCTTTGTCTGGGGTAAGTGTAAACCACAGACTCGTGTTATTCGTAGACTAGATTAATATAGTGATTCTGATGGGACTATGTTTGCATAAGACTCATATTGCATTTATCTCACATTTGAATTTGCTATACAAGCCCGCCAGGATGCAGGAAACTACAATAGCAACGTGTAGGTGTTGAAACCACGGTGACAAGCTTGTATGTTTATATAAACTGGACAGATGTTTGTTTCTTTTACTTGGCTTGACCCTTATTGCCAAGCCAAGCAACACAAAGCCAAGTGAGTGAATAACACTTATACTCAAATGACAAAATTTGAGTTTTGAAGGTTGTATTCATTTAATTTTGCGATGCAAGGAAATCAGTGGAGTTGTGTACTCTATCAAGTTCATGTCACCCTATTATCTCCAAAGGATGTTGATCAATCCAAGGATCTTTTAAAATCCTTGGATAACAAAATATATATATATATATTTTTTTTTCATTGTGTATAGACTTACATTGATGTATCCACCTTATTCCGTGACCGTTCTATTTCCCATGATTCATAGTGGCCCTCCGGTTTTCCATTTCCGGTCAAGTGTTGTTTACATAGCGGCTAGCACATTTGCACCGCTAGCGCATATCTTGAAGGCTACGGCAATAGTTTTAAAAGTTATATATTACATTAGGTCAAAATGGCAAGTTGACGGTGGCTAACACACCTCACTAAAGTACTACCAGCTACGTATTCTCGCTTCTAACCGGAAATGGGAAACCAAACTGGTCGTCATGGCGGCGTGCATTGTGTAGCCTGGGACAAGGTGGATAATATATTAATATGTTCCTTCACTTTGTGTGTGTGTGTGTGTGTGTGTATTCAGTGACAGCGGTGAGGTGAAGCTGCACCCCAGTCTGTTCCTGCTGCTGCTGGTGCTGGGCAGGCTGTACCCCTCTCCCATGGACGGCTCCTCCTCTCCCCTGGGGCTGGCCCCCTTCATGCCCTTCATCATCAGGTGGCTGCCTCACATCCACACACATTCATATATGATAGTCATATGTTGAGTGTTACATGGATCGGACGTGGTGTTGGTCCTTGAGGTTTGGATCTAATGGTTTATTTACGTTTTATCCAATCCTTTACGTTTCACCTTCTGAAGGCCGCTTAAGTTGACATGCTATCGGCACGTCGGAAACATGAACGTACGTTTGAACATGGTCCATTCAAAGATCTATAGTGCAATGTCAATAGACGTTTCAAAGTCCACTTCCTTTGGATTATCAGAAGGGCCTATATGCATATGTATTTGCTGTACTGGTGTTTCCGCACATATTATTCACTGGTTTTTCATTACGCTGAACTGGACTGGGTTTCGGGTGAAGGGATAACATCTCTCACAGAAACTTCCCATACCTATAATAACATTTGCTATAGATATGGCATGACAATATCTACAGAAATGACATATAACTCACGGACCGCTACTGTGCCCATACGCACGACTCAGACGAGCACACCCACACCGAGGACAGAACCCTGACGTGCCTCCCTCCCTCCAGCCCGGACATTTAGAGACCCGTTCCTCGTTCCAGGAAACGGGCTGCTCAAGGACACCGAGGCCTTGACATCCCCCCTTCCACAACCGTGGTGTCCAAATGTGTCCTCTCCCAACAGTATTGGCAGTTCCCACCGCTCATCAAACACGTCATTAGTTTGTCTGGTCACGTTAAGGCCAGACTTGGAGATACAAAACCCAGAATGCACCAAATCTGTGCTTTCGGGAACTCTTCAGCTCAGTCTCGTCCAGCCGTCTGAATGTGTTGCCAAACAAATGGTTTCCCTGAACTCGGACTGCAATCTAAGAATAGAGCTGCTTCACCCTGGCCAAGACAAAACACCTGTAGTCTAAGCACTGGGGGTGGGGTGGGTGGGTGGGTGGGTGTGTGTGTGTGTGTGTGTGTGTGTGTGTGTGTGTGTGGGTGGGTGTGGGTGTGTGTGTGTGTGTGAACCCTGATGATCCGGACGTTTCCGTCTTGTTATTGCCGTTTCACCTTGTTGTCTTATGTGTCAGCTAGTTCACAGGCGTCCTCTCAGGGCCAACTGTCATTAACCCATAGAGGAAAACCAGGGCTGGAACCTGTGTCGTCGTCCCCCCCCCCCCTCCCCACATACACACACATTTTTTAAATTGCTGGGATGATAACAACACACAAATATTATTGGAACGTGTTCCCCCAAAAGCACCTGCGGGAGACTGCCACTGACCCTGGAGGTTGTGTATCTACCGCCCGTAGAGCCCATACAAGATTAGGCACACTATGGCCACTCCTAAGGTTAGGGGTGTACAATGTGGCCGGGCAATATCACAAAAATGTATTATCATGATAATGGATTGTAAAGCACAAAGGATACAGTAGTGTGTGTTTGGGTATTAAATGTATATAGTATAGTAGTACATCTAAAAATAGTATTGAAAATAAGTATATAAAAGTGTAAAAAACATCTAGTGCAAAAATCAAATAAAAACAATTGTAAGTGAGCCCCCTGTTTCAGCTTGAATTCGAGCACTGGGTTGACAAGGAGGGGGATGGGTTATCCACATGGTTACTACCCATGCCATCTTTGCGTGACTTCTTTCTATGCTAGTACCGTTAGATGAGCGTTATAATGTAAGATTTGTACACAAAATGCTCCTCACATAATGCAGTTATACTTAAAGTGTATGAGAAGCTTAACCACATCCACTCACATATCCACAGACACACATACACACGCACGCACGCACGCACGCACGCACGCACGCACGCACGCACGCACGCACGCACGCACGCACGCACGCACGCACACACACACACACACACACACACACACACACACACACACACACACACACACACACACACACACACACAAACATCCACACACACATACACACACATCCACACACAAACATCCACACACACACACACACACACACACACATCCACATACACACACACACACACAACTACTCACACATCCATGCACGCATCCACTCACACATCCACACACATCCACTCACACATCCACACACACAACGTGGCGTTGGTGTACCCTCTCACTGTTAGTGTCCCTTCGTCTTGAAGAGAGCACGACTTGAGTTTGGAGCCAAGTAAAGCGTTTACAAGTGCTTCCTGTACCTACCCACACGCATTCTGTTCCGTGGCTATGGAGACTGGCTGGAGCAGACTACTATGAGTGGAGTATCGGGGGTATAGCCATTTGTCAGTAATATCATTTAGTATGGTTGACATGTGTTGATGTGTTGTGTATATATATATATATATATAATTAGCGCCGTAATTGCACCCACTAGTGGCTAACCGCTTCTATACAACTGCAGTACTTTTTTCAAAAATATTTAGTGTAGTAAATATATAATATGTAGTTACTTGGTCATATAAAAAAATGAATATTTCCCAAATATTTAATCCTAAACGTGTTCTTTATTACATATTTGTATTAGCAACTATAATACAGATGGCGAATGTGTTGCCTCTATATTTTCAAGAAAGCCAACCAAAACATATAGCATTCGAATACAAACCGGGTGTACCAGGGCATGTCAGCGCTGTGTCTGTTTCTCGCTTTGTTTTGTCGAGAATGTCAGACCACCTCACCCTCGACTCCCTCCACCATATCTTTTGTTTTGGGAGGTGTTCCAGCACGGTACAACTCGCTACTATTATTCTCTTGCTACGCTGTCCTGCATCCCACCTCTCTCGCCACCCTCCCCTCCCATCCCACCCCACCCCACACCTACGAAGCCATCAAATCCCATTCACACACACTCCCAAGGGCTCGGTCAACAAACGGACACAACGGCACGTTGTTGAGACTGCCCTCATGCGTGGTGCTTGTCTTCTGACGAATATTTCAGTGTTTTTATCAAGAGAGAGAGAGAGAGAGAGAGAGAGAGAGATAGGCAGGCATGCCATCTTTCCGTGTCAGTATGTGCGTAAGCCGTATTTCTGGTAAAGAATTTATTATGGAAATAGGATTCCTGTCCCATGTGCACACAACTGTGTCTATGAGAGGGCACATCTGCGCTGTGGTCTGTTTCTATATTCTGCGTGTGTGGATCAGCATCTTATGCCTGGTGTGTCTTTCCATCTCTTTGACCTTTATAACAAATCTGTCAGGCTTCTTGCTCGCTGCCTAACATGAACCTTACGGACACCCGGGGCTGCATCTCCACCTCTCCACCATCACCCTCCTGCTGCTCCGGCCCCACCAGGAAGACGAAGCTTCCCAGGCTGGTTAGACAGGCCACCATATGGTTCAATTAAAAATACCCTTTTCTTTTTTTACGAGATGTTATCCATCATCGCTGCTGTGGTCTAAACTCTTTTTTTTCGCTCTTTCTTTTTTTCTTTTCGTCTTGCATTTTGTGTAGCCAAAAGTTAAGCTTTCCTCTGTACGGCCATTGTTGCAATGTAATAAGCATCTGTATTTTATTACCAGTTGGGGGGTGTGTGTGTGTGTGTGTGTGTGTGTGTGTGTGTGTGTGTGTGTGTGTGTGTGTGTGTGTGTGTGTGTGTGTGTGTGTGTGTGTGTGTGTGTGTGTGTGTGTGTGTGTGAGTGAGATGCCAATATGGGTGATATTGGTGTTGTAGGTTAGTCAAGGGATAACAAGGATCAATGAGAGGATCAATGTGATTCACACGGTTTTATCTTGATGTAGAAATGCATCCAGTTTTAAGACAGCCTAACTCAGTATTCCAATATATTAGCGTGATCTATTGAATCATTTTTCCAGTCTCGTCATATCGGCAGATTCTGGCCTCAAGTGAGCCAGCTGCTTCCTGTGAATGAAGGAATGTGCCACTAATGCACCCCCTCCCCCCTGCAAAATGGAGTCCACATGTTTGAGAGGTGTTTTCAACTTAGCATATGGGCCCCTTCTATCGTCCGCAGCGCTAACCCAGGTGCCTTATCTCCCATCCATCATCTCGATCACTTTCATCCCTTCCTGCAGCTCTTTTTCACCCTTTTCCATCCTCTTTTTCTCCCCTTCACTACTTTTCTGCTGTGTGTGTGTGTGTGTGTGTGTGTGTGTGTGTGGTAAAAGAGACAGTGTGTTTAGATATACAGTATGATGATGATGATGATTCACTGATAAAGGCAGCAGAGTAAGGTGAAGGAGCGATGGAACTCAGGAGGATACGCTGCTATGCTGTATGTGGAGATGAACTCCCTGCCATCAATCTGGAGATTGCATGACAATATCATCAGCCACACGCACACACACACACCTGTGTTCGGTTCGTAACGTTTTTCTACGGGGCCAAGCATGCATCTGCGTCACAATGGCCTGGAGGATAATTATGATGATGATGGTGGTGATGATGATGGTGGTGAAAGCAGAGGAAGGGAGGAGGAGGGTGACTAGACATGTTCGTCATGTTTGGAAGAGGCGCATCCTTTTTGTCCTCCCCCGGGCCCCCGCTACATCTGTAAATCTGGTTGAGGCTTGTTTTCTGACTCTCCCTCTTTCTTAGTCAATCTCTTTCTCTCTCTCTGTTGTCCTGTGTGCAGTGATTAAGTTACTTTATGTAAGTTACAGTAAGTAACTTACTAACTGAAACATATCTATTATCTCAATTCTAGGAGAGAACTCGCGTTGGGTTTGTGAATGCTATGCACATCGTTTTGAATTTGAGGCAGGACTTTTCCCTTGTCCTTTTTCCTGAATAATATTCATTTTGCTTCAGCAATAGTTTTCCACGACTTTAGAGCAACGGTTCATTCTTTTTCAAAAATAATTATTCTTTTTGTACTTTGTCTTGGCCTGTCCACTGTGTTAGAACACTGTTGAAGTGTGGCTGGCTGCCAACGTTGCTCTTACGTTGCTCTTATGTGGCTCTCTGCTGGGTGTGTTTTGCCAACACTCTACGTCGTTTTAGCTTAACAAGCCCAGGGTGGGGGGGGATAGTCCTCCAAATGAGGCCCATATGAAGCCCCCCCCTCACTACCAGTCAACAGTCTGCCACCTGACCCTGGGGGACAGCGCTGTTTCTAAAATTACACCCTTCCAAACTGTCATTTCCTCCGCAAAAGAGTTTTAATGGGACAAATTAGCACTGATAGTTAACATGTGGGTCCCAAATGGTGGTGGGGGGTAGGAGAGAGCAGACGTACGTACGTACGTACGTGTGTGTGTGTGTGTGTGTGTGTGTGTGTGTGTGTGTGTGTGTGTGTGTGTGTGTGTGTGTGTGTGTGTGTGTGTGTGTGTGTGTGTGTGTGTGTGTGTGTGTGTGTGTTGGGTGGGGGTGTGTGAGAGGATCTGGTATATACTTTGCCTGAGCACATGCTAGTGCATATGGACGGTCTACCGACTGTTTGATGCAAGGCATTTGTCTGTCTGTCGTGTCTTTTTTGAGTATGGTGTGAGGCGGCCTGCTCACAGCAGATGGAGAAGCATTTGTTGACAGTTGACTTGTCGATCCAAACCGTTCCCCCTCTCCTGGCTCTCCTTGTAAATAAACATTCTTCATGGTTGAAAATGATCTCCTTGCTCTCTTCCTCCTTCTGGAGCGCCCTTGATTAACATTGTTAAGACACGCACAATGCACTCAGTTTTTCCTTTTCTTGGGATTCTTTTATCAAAATAAATTATATTTTGCTCATTGTGTGAGTAGGTGGCCTCCTTGCAGCCCAGGCTCCAAGCAGAGGAAACCCACAGCATGCGTGCTGTTGGAGTTCCTTCTCGCTGTTCTGGGGTCTGCTCTCTGAACTTGAATGGAGACCCAGCCAAGTCCTCGTTCGTCTGGCCGCATCCCAGCCTCCTGTTGCTTCTGTTATTACAAACTCTTATTTGAAGCCCCATCTGCCAGGAAAATGCGTCTGATATTTTGCTATGATCTTACAAGTGCTAGCTCCCTCTCTCTCACTCTCAGATTTTATTTACCTCTTTTATTTACCTCTCTCTTTCAACCACCCAGTCTCCCATTCAATAATTGATCAGAGTCTCGGCCCGTCCTTGCATATGACACTAAAGAAGGAGAGACTTGTAAACCAGACTAATTTTAGCTTGCTCTCGGAGTGACCCATGCAATCTCCACTGCATACCGAATGACCTTGTGTGTGTTTGTCCATCATTCTCTGTATGTGCCCGCCTGTCAGAAGAAAAAATTATAAATAGTTGTTATGCCAATAGATAGTGCGTGAACGCACAAATGTCTTTGTGTGTGGTTTGCCTAAATGTTTACACCAGCATGTCTTGGCTTCCTCCAGGTGTGGCCGTTCTGCAGTGTACTGGACCCGGGAGATGGCAGCTCGTGCCCTGGTCCCGTTCGTGCTCGTGACCCAGATCCCTGCCACCGTCCAGACCCTCCTGCAGGATCTCCCTTCAGAACCAAGAACCAAAACCCAGCAGAACCACATCCACGGCACGCTGCTGCAGGTCCATAACCCAGCCCCTCATACACGCACCACTTCTCATTCATTCATTGTCGTTTACTTTTCCATGAGAATACTTGAAGATAGCACAAAGGAAAAAAATCTGGTTATTCAAATTCCAATGACTCTGTTTCTGATTGTTTTAAATGTGTGCTGGTTTCAATGGCGAGTGAAGATAATGATACCTGTATGTTTTTTGAGATTCAAAGGAATCACTGTCGCTGAGCCTTCTCACAAGTGTCATTTTTTAAACCAAGTCATGTTTTAATTTGTTGCATCTGTAACCATAGCTTATTGTAGTGTGCAAAGAACAAACTATGACATTGAAAACAGACATAATTCCACATAACTCAACACACACACACGCACACACACCTCCCACACAGAGAGTGACACACTTTCAATCATATATAAAGACACATAACCACAACAGTCTGGACAAGTGCAGTCTGTCGGAGCAGGGCGGCTCTGCTAGTGTGACCGACAGGCAAATTAAATACTGTTTAGCTCCGACGCGGTGTGCTGGCAATGCAACTAAACAGTCCCTGGGTCAAGTCACTGGGGGGAACTGCAGGGGTGGTACGGTCACGGAGCTGGGGCCCGTCTTCCATGGCTCAGGGGTAGGTGGGGTGTGCTGCTGCCATACTCATCATTGGAGTATGGCATCCAGTTGAGGGTTTTGTTATTCTTCGAAAGCAGGGCGGTTTGGCGAGGGGCTTGGCCCAAGGGGTATATGACTGTTTCATGTCTTTCGTTTGCTTCCCTCGTCTGGCTGCCACCGTGGATGGAACCTCCCCCTCCTTCCCCTCTCCTATGCCTCACCTCCTGCCCCGTCCCCCCGTCCCAGTCCCCTATTCTCTCTCCCTTTTCATTCCTTTCTTTATTGCATTATATTCTACACCCTATTTTTGTGGTTTTCTTCTCCATTTTCCTTTTTTATTACAACAAAATATCAAACTTTTTTTCACATTTATTTTTATTATAGTTCTCTCTTGCTCTCTCCCCTCCATCTCTATCTCTCTTGTGTTTGAAGACTGAAGATGTATTTGCCCGTGGCAGCTATAAGAGGTGTTCTCATGTGGCATGATGGATGAGGTAGAAGAAATGGGTGTTCCCACACACATGTTTGGGATCTAGCAAGGATTTACTTCTGCAATCCTTTCTCAACCGTTTCATTTCCTTGTTTTCTTTCCGTTCAAGAGCACACATTTCTGTTAATCTAGTGTCACACACACACACACACACACACACACACACACACACACACACACACACACACACACACACACACACACACACACACTAGACATTTTTTGGAGAGGTGTGTTGTAATGGCAGCTTCCTTTTTCCACTGTCATTTTATCCACTGAAATCACTTGGTCCAATTTGCCAGGATGTGGTTGGTCATGAATGGGGGCTTTCTTTGAATTTGCATTGGAACAGTTCCAGCCCCAGTCAGCAGACTATAGAGGGGTGTGTAGTCAATAACTTCACCATGTGCATTGATGTCATATCAGGCCCTAACTACTGCTTCAAATATTGATATGAATCAATTGTTTGGTTGTGGACTTCGTGGAAGGATTCAGCTCTTTGGCTGGGGTCAACCTTGTGCCTCCCGATTCTATTTCAAGTATTTCCTTTGTTAGGCTGAACGCCGCTAACCATCTCAAATCCCGCATGCTCGTCCATCAGCAGGCTGCTAATGAGGCCCGAGTTAGGCGGTAACACTAGCAGGCACTCACAGTCGGTGCTGTGTTGGCTGTCCACCGAGAGGTGCTGTGGAGGCCGCTGGGGGGTCTGGCTGGAAGGGGTGGGGCACAGCAGGAGCCCCCCCTGCTTGGCAGGACGGACACCATGGTGGGGCGGTGTGACTGTAGAAATACCTCCTCGCAACGTTTGTAGGCGCTCTGGCAACTTAAGAAGCCAGTCAATAGCGCTGCCATTGTGCGGTTTGTTGTTGATCTTGGCATAGAAAGTTGTGTTTGCCTTTGGTTATTTAGCTGATGCTTTTAACTACAGTGCCTTGCATGTGATGCTGAGAACAAAATCGGCATTGTAGTAGTAGTTATAAGAATTGGTACACAATCATACATTTTTATAAATACATATAATTCATACATATATATATATAATATGGAGGTCTGCAACTGGATGTAATCAGGGTAAAATCTGTTATTGCTCATGACAGGAGACCTGCCTGTGTGTGAACTTGTTGTTGCTAAGATGTGAGTAAGACAGGGTCCTTTTATTTGAGTTGGCTGGATGTAAGGGTGTGTCTGCATGTGTTTAGTCACCCTATAAAGCCTGTTTATGCTGTGATGATTTGGACAGTGTGTTCAGCAGACGGGCAGGACTTAAGTGGCTGATGTATGCTCTGCCTTGTGTGTCTGTGTGTGTGTGTGTGTGTGTGTGTGTGTGTTTGCGCATGAGTTGGTACTTGGCATCCACGTGCGTATGACCCATCCTTGTTTTTTTCCGTTGCTTCTATTATTAGCTTTTTGATTAGATCCTTAGTGTGGTCCTCGTGGCGTGACTGTAATTATGTGTAAATAACTATAAGGAAGTTGAGTAATAAATCTGAAGCAGTACTCCACCACAGACACGCCGGAGAGTATGAATTTCCAGTGCTCCGTCAACCTATAATGCTATGGTGCATCCACCCAACAGCACGCCAAGATGTGTGTGTGTGTGTGTGTGTGTTTGTGTGTCTGTGTTTTTGTGTGTGCGTGCGTCACACGGGCATGCACCACCACCAGTGCCTTGCTCTGCACCTGTTGAGCAGGGCAGTAGTGGCTAGTTGCCGCTGGACTACCGCGCATCGGCAGCCTTTGATGCCAGATCTTCCTGTGTGATAGCATACCTGCCCCCGACCCGGGCCCCCACGGAGCCCGGGCCCTGTCCTCCCTCAAAGAACCCTCTGTTGACACAACCGCCCAAACCGGGCCCTAACGAGCCCAGCGGGTGGGCCGACACTAACTGGACGCGACGCCTGACCCATCTTCACGCGAGGAACCTGTGACCCCTGGGCGATCCGCGAGGGGGCCGTGTGGTCGGTTGGATGTAAGCCCTAGTCTATTTCCACAACATGGCCTAAGTGATTCTCTCGGTTAGGAGCTGGGTTGTCTGCTTGTGCTTTCAGTTTACCTTTCTCTCTCATCCCCATGTGGGAGCTGGACTCTTTTTGCACAAGGTTGGAACAATGCGCTTCTTTTCCTTGGTGCTGCTGATGCAACACCCACTGGATGTGTTCAGTGGTCGGGCCGGGCGCTTTCACAACTGCTCTCTAGAGTCGAACCAACCCAGGAATGCGTTGGCCTGGCAACCCAGCTGGCCCGGCCAGGACCTGACATCACCTCGGATCAGATACTGGAGTTGTACTTTTAGATTTCCACTGAAAGTACTTTTTACCCAGAAATTCTGAAAGTGATTGTCTCGCTCTCTACTTAAAATTCTGCTGTCCTGTTCCCTTTAGCTAAATCTATCTATCTATCTATCTATCTATCTATCTATCTATCTATCTATCTATCTATCTATCTATCTATCTATCTATCTATCTATCTATCTATCTATCTATCTATCTATCTCTCTCTCTCTCTCTCTCTCTCTCTCTCTCTCTCTCTCTCTCTCTCTCTCTCTCTCTCTCTCTCTCTCTCTCTCTCTCTCTCGCTCTATATATATCCAAGAGTGCAGTTAGCCATAATAAATTTATGTCATTTATTTATAAATAGGCTACCAGACAGCAATCAAATCCCAGTCTCAAAGCTTCCTGCTTTATTTAGGAAAACCTTGTTTAGGGTTAAATGTTGTTTTTATTTAACTTTTTTTTAAAGCCCATATTGGATTTCTTGCTTGGAAGGGAGATCAGAGATTAGGGGTGAATCTGGGAGGTTCCCAGGCCATCCGGAAATGCTGGCAACGCCACATATAATTTAGCATGGCTCAGTGGAGGAGATACCATCGAGAGCTTTGCAGTGACTTTATCTACACCAGCAGCATGCTCCTTACTTCACTTGAGCTTTGCTCTTACTTGGAGACGTGGAGTTTGTAAGCCAACTGTACTCCGTTTGAGTTTTGAACATGCTGCCATTTAGTATCAATAAACAATCAATTCACCGTCTTAATGCTAGTTTACATTAGTGGTGACAGTCACTCAATTGTGCCAAATAGTCAAATAAATAACATTCCCTACAGGTATTGATGGTTGGGTAAGATATGAACATTATGAATAACTGAAAAACTGAAAATATGGGTCCTTTCAAGAACAGTTTGTCCTATGTTTCCCTTCAAAGGAACACTGGGTTTAAAAATACAATATACTTGCCCCAGATCCACTCTTGCCACCAGCATTCAGGACTTTCCCACACACTCGATATTGAAAGCGGCACAAACTCTCCTGATGGCGCACAGAAGACTTGGCAGAGTCGTTTTTTTACATCCTTGATTGCATGTCTTTTAACAGTGTGGTTTGTTGTGGAAGTTGCAAAGAGTTATTTTAAATAGGGGTAAGGCAGAATATAGCCGATATCTGCGGTTGACCATAAAGTGAAGCTTTTCTCCGTTTCCTTCTGTAGAACATAGGTCTGGTCCCTTCTTGACTCCTATTAACACACGCCAGTGGTTTTGTTTGCTACTATTAGCTCGGAGGTGTGATCGTTTTGAATGTTATTCAACCTCGCGCTCCCACGGTCATTTCAAGGTCTGCCTCAGAAGAGAAATGTACATCAGGCTGCTCCAGCGCTGCTTTAACGACCAGAGCTCCGCACTGGATGGCAACATTCCCTTTTAGAATGTTGTACAAATGTAGGGATGGGGAGACTGAAGATAATAAATGCTGAAGCCAGTGTGGGTCATTTCAGAATGGCACAGTTGTCTATAGAATGGGGGAATTCCCAGGGATAAAATAAAAAAAACATATGTAATCCCTCTGAATGCTTCAAGCCAACGCTTCCTTGGAGGTAACAGTCATCAATATGGATTAGCCAATCACGAGAGGACTGAATTATTCTTCATTAGTTTGTAGATTATTCAGATATTGGAATCATTTTTTAATCAGGTGTCGCACTTTGACGCTGTCAGGTCACGGTGTGATTGACAACAATACCAACAGACTTTAAACTAACTGGTTTAAATTTTAAGAATATTTATTTAATGTTCCAGGAGTATGCAATGTACTAGGGGTACTACTCATTTGTGGCCATAGAAATCTCTATCTGTATATGTATTTATATATATATCGTACACATCCTCCTCGGCACATGAAAATAACTAACAGAACTAAAGGGTAGCAGCTTGGACCAACAATCGTCACTAAATTGACTGCTTGTCACGTTGCGTAAATTAGATAGTTTATCTTTCTGTCTGGAGTGTGTATTATTTTTGTGTGTTTGACTATATATACAGGGTCGTTTGTGTTTATTTACCCTGGTCTTTACTGGGTTCTTTTTTTGCCTAATTGGGCTGTTCCTCTGAATGTCCACACGCTGCCCAGCCTAGCTCTGGGCTTTATGTGACTGCTGACTTATGTGTGTTTTTACTAGACCAAGCAATGAAATTGTGAGTTTCTTTTATATATAATTGACAATTTCACTGTGTGTGTGTGTGTTGTGTGTGTATGTGCACAAGCGCATGAGTGTGTGTGTGTACGTGTACAATTGTCTGGTACTGTGCACGGGTCAATATGCAAATGTGTACCTATTTGTGTTAATATTAAGGTGGCTGTGTTTTGCATTCAAGGGCGATCCTATTTGTCGATGTATTTAAAGCCCTGTGTGGGTCTTGTTCAAGCGTTTGTATACGCATCTACAAATTACTGTCTGGGTGTGCTTCTGTCTACGTATGCACCGTCGTGTTCGCGCGGCCTGAACCGAGCGCTGGTGTGTGCCTGCACGCGGCCGCCGCTGCGTGCGCGTGTGAGCGTGTGGTCGGCGGCGTGGTGGTGGCAGTGGGCGGACTGGCAGGCCGGGCTGATAACAGAGTCTGAGCGCCCCCGCGCTTCCACCACCACTATTTTTACCGTGCTCAAACGGAGCAGTGCTCGTTACGCAAACACGTACACGCACACGCACACAGAGCAAGGCGTTTCAGTTAGAAACAAGATGTATGAATTTGGTCGTGATTCTGCGTGGTAATTCGTCGTGCCGTCGTGTGCCACGGCATCATGAGCAACAGGGTTGTTTTTGTGCCCGCTTTTCTATTACCATTGAAGGACAAACTGCCTGCATTTCTGTTTTTGCGTTTTTCCTTCATTGTCTTGGATGCATTGGCTGAAGGCGTGAATGAATCCTTCACATAGTTCAGAGCTTATTTTGTCTGGAGTATAATCAGAGCAAGTGAACAACAGAACAATTTAATACAGATGCCGGTACACGTGGACAGAGACATGGCCACCTACACCTGCAGCGATCATCATACCACATGTCTGGATTCAACTCTGAGGAGCTTTCACCATGGGAACACAGCTTAAGTGTTCTACTATAACAGAAACAAAAAAACGAGGCCTGACGGAGACCGCCCGGCCCCTCCGGACCTCATCTTCTGCACCCGGGAACGCTGTCCCCTCCCGGCCTCCCACACAGGGGCGTAGCTCCTGGAGCTCTATAAATACTCCCGCATCCCCCGTGCACGGCCAGCTTGGGCCAGCTCTCCAACAGGGACTTCCCAACCCCTGGAGCGCCCAGGGGAGGGTGGCAGAGATGGATGTTGTTTTATGCGCGCTAGCGGGTGTTGCCTAAGCCTGGAGGCTGCATGGGGGGGGGGGGGGGGGTGGGGGTAGGGCCGTGTCCAGACCTCGGTGGCCAGGGTTGGTGCTGCGTGGTCTGGCTGGTTTTCCCCCACCGTGCCTTCCCCGTACGGCGTAATGAATGGCTTCCTGCTGGCCTGCGGCCGTGGCCCCGGGCTTAAAGAGTATACTTAGTTAGACTCAGAATACACACACACACACACACACACACACACACACACAAAACACACACACTCACACAAAAACACACACACACACACACACACACCAGACAGCAGCCAGTCAGCCTGCTTGCCCGTGTCCCTGCCTCTAAATGTTCCCAGCCAACCGCTGCTCCACCTGCTCCTGGCTGGCGCTGGAGCGGGCTCTCACACTGCCACATCAACAAGGCTGAATAATGGCCCAGCTGCTAACCTCCGTTCAGACATGCTTCTCATTGTGGTGGTCTAGCGCTTTGGTAGACATTGGACGAGATGTATTGTTAGGTTATTTATGGCAGTGATTCTTGGTGATTTAGTGACGATCTTTGTGTGTGTTGTTCCCCGCAGGTGCTCTTCCTGTTGCACTCCTACCAAGCGGAGGCTCACAGACCGCTGCAAACAGGAAGCGGCATCGGCCACGCCCTCCTCCAGCGCATGTGGCTGGCCTCAAGGTAAGCCTAGACACACACACACACGTGTGAGATGTCCGTGCGTGCGTTAGATAAGCATTCTTCCCTCTCATCCAAGACCTTCTGTTGAAGAATGGTTGCCTTGTCCCGTCATCCCTCACTCCCTTTCATGTTGGATTCCCGTACTTCCATCTCAAAGGGAACGTCTGTCTGTACCCCTCCCCCCCCGCCCCCCTCCAAAATCTCATGAAGATGCAGCGTAGATTACGCCGATACACCTTACCCCCCTCCCCTCTCTGTACACGACCACCACCCAAGAATAAATCGAGCAACACAGCCCCACACACAAACACACAGAGTAGGGGTCACTCTCTGGCCCCAGCCTTTCGCTTGGTCAGCCACAGGAGACGCAGTCCGGGACATGAGGAGACGTGCGTGCCCCTCGTGTTGACTCCTATATCCCCTCCCATCGCAGATGCTGCAGGCAGGATGAATTGCTGTTTTGTCTCGGAAAAAATTGCCCTGTAAACTGCTAACTGAAACCCTTCTGGTATTGTTGCCATTCTTGTGAATGGCTATCTTGATCCATCAATATTCAATATGCCACTTTGTATTGCCTCAACAGATTCCTTTCATATTGAAAATCGCTAGTGGAAACCCCCCCAAGATATTATACTCGGTTATTCCTGGAACAGATTGTTATTCTATTATAGCGCTTGGCCGACAACGCAGTGTTCACTGACAGGACATTAGTAACAGGATGTGAGCCGGCTCACGGTAGGTAGGTCCCGGTGGGCGACGGTGCCGTCTGGCCCTCGTTCGATCTCTTCCCCTGGGGTTCCTCTGCCCGGTCCTGTAGCCACATAGCTGACCCCCGGTCCCGTGGCCGCGCAGCGCTCCGCCGACGAGCCTTTTAATAAGATGACCAGGTGGATTCCTGGTCGGCCGAGCGGGACCACTGATTACAGAGTGCGGTGACAGCCTCCGTCACAGCGTTCCAGCTCTGAGGACATCACGAGTCAACAGGGGGCGGGAGACAAAGAAACACCCCCCACCCCCCCTCCGGCCCTCTCCTTTTTATACAAAAAAAAAAAGTAAATGAAGGCAAGAGGTTTGGGCCACTCATTTGGAGCGGCCACCTTCCAGGGCTCAGGAATGCATTGTTCCTCTGCTGTGAGTCAGAGCTGGAGCTCGCGGGCCACGGTGGTTCTGTTCTGTTTCAAGCGGGTCCTTCCTGCTTGTGATGAGTCAGCGGTGGGTGGGTGGGTGGGACGGTGGGAGGGGGGCCGGCCGGCCAGCGGCCGCCCGCCTGCACTGCTCACCGCCGGTGACTTGTGGCCAAGGTACTGACCCCTTAGGGCCCCCTCCCTCCCTCCCTCCCCCGCATGAGGTGAGTCCGGACCCGGTAGACCTCCCTCCCTCCCTCTCTCCCCCCCTCCCACATGAGGTGAGTCCGGACCCAGTAGACCTCCCTCCCTCTCTCCCCCCCCTCCCACATGAGGTGAGTCCGGACCCAGTAGACCTCCCTCCCTCTCTCCCTCCCCCACATGAGGTGAGTCCTGACCCGGTAGACCTCCCTCCCTCCCCATATGACCCTGACCCATTATTCCCCTCCCTCCCCAAATGAAGATTCATTGTTTGGATAGGGATCTGATGATTCCTGACTTATCGTTGCTGTTTTACTTTTTTTTTATGCAGTACAGGCATATGCACTGAAAATGCAGAAACACACACACAGGTTGAAATGGTTTATGTCTGACCCTAAATCAATCTGTCTTCACCTGTGTGTGTGTGTGTGTGTGTGTGTGTGTGTGTGTGTGTGTGTGTGCGTGCGCGCGCACGTGGTGGGCTCACGGGCAAGGTGTACATTTGTCCCTGTGTGTTATTAATAAAGCGAGTGATGAAAACGCTGATGTCAGCCCCACACACTGTTCCTCTTGTTCTTACACACACACGCCTGTGGGATTTCACCGCGCTGCGGTCACGCACAGTGAACGCATATAAATAATAACCTATGTAAATAATATACACACACATACTGGCCCGTGCCCACACACAGTCAGCCCAGCCGCCCCCCCCCCCCCCCCCCCCGTACGCACAGATAAAAGAAGCAGGGAAAATAGACCTATACATGTGTTTATTGAGACACGCTGAAATCTAAAATGATGTCACACACGCTTGCGGTGCATAAACACAGATACACTGCTATACACTCATCCATTCAGCACGTGGCCACACATTGTGTACAGTGTACAGTATAACGTATAAGTGTATAGTTGCCCTTGTATCTAGCTTATGGAAGTGTTTGGCGTTATTGTGAATCACCAGCAGCCTAAATGTTTGGAAACAATGCAAAAGGAACATCGTCTACTAGCGTCAGTCATGCTTTTGTTTACTCTGTGTGTGTGTGTTTCCCATGAGTAAAATATGAAACAGCCAAAAAGCTGCCGGCATCTCATGTGTCTCTAACCTCAATACGTTTATTACAGTAGGATTCATTACAAACAAAATGCACACAGATAAATGTAATCAGCCTCCCACCCTTATTATCCGATCTGAGATCTAAGCCTTGGGGCCGTGCACACATCCATTCAAGCAGTGTCTGTAGCCACCTCCCATTAATGTGGCTCAGAAGCGGCAGCTACTGCTGCTTGGTTCACTGTGGTCTTTCTCATCTGATCACAACTGCATTTGCTAGAAGGGCCTTGAAGAGACTAATTTTGCCTTCATTGGTATCAGCAAACAGTCTATTCTGGTACTGTCTTTTTAATAGCCATAAATACACTGCACACACACACACACACACACACACACACATACACACACATCAAACAAAGATGCAGGAAATGGAGAGACAAGACAGTGCTGACACGCATGGGAGACAGACGGAAGCCATTCAACAATTTAAGGGACATTTAACCTTTTAACTAACTTTTAACTTTTAACTAAGTTTGATAAGTGTGTTATGAATTCAGTTCATGTTGTACCAAATATTCCATGGTTTATTTTTAAAGATGCTGTAGTTAAACCTTTGACAGAACGAGGACTTCATAAAGCTGTTTTTTTTTCTGTGTATCTATGACATTTCTAATTGGGGTAATCCATCAAGAGCTTGGTTGTTAGGCTTGGAAGAACCTCTGCTCATTCATGGAGATCCAGCATGGGTGCTTTAGTGAGGACTTCTATACATGAGACAATCTGTGTTGTCTACGTCATGCTATCAAGGTTAACGCGAAGGGTATGAGAAGGGATGATATTATTTCTTGGAGAAAAGGCAGTCACAGACCATTATACCATTTGTGTATACACTCACAAATATACACGCACAAACAGCGCCATTTCAGTTACTCAGAGTACACGGCTCGAGTCCTCTGGTGTCTTGGAGCACAGCCAGTGTAATCAAACCGCAAACTTTGGAGAAAGCATGTTGTTTTGATTTCACACAGCCAATCCTGCCGTTGTAAACAACCGAACCGTTCAACGGCAAAAAAAAAAGAACAACAATGAACTTGCTGAAATCTTTGCGGTGAGAAAGTAGCTTCTCCAATAGTCTGATGATGTAGAGATGGGAGGCGGGCGGCGGTCTGGGCTGTGATCTTTGTGGTTCATAGCCAGATGGTCTGCCTCAGTCTCCTGGGCTCTTGATAATGCGCTGCTATTAAAAGTTGGTCCCACTCATCTAACTCTAAAACAATACAGATGGTATATAACATGCGTTGATGCAGTATGAAATATGGTTCAATGAATGAGATTGTGGATCTGATCTTTGTTTATCCTTGCCCCCATCAGACAGAACTGCTGCGTGGTGACCAGGGGGGCCTACCTGGATGTCCTGCAGTGTCTGTGTGGACCCTTAGCCATCATTCTCCCAGGTGAGACTCTCTTTACTACCGGTCTTATGGATGGATTGGCCGATGGACTGATGGATGGATGGAGTAACAGAGGGATAATAGACACTCATAGTGTCAACCATTTGATTTGAATTAATCATCCAAGGTGTATCCCAAATTAAACTTTTGTGCACATTGAATTGAAACTCTTTTTCTGGCAACAAGGCACACAAAGAAATGTAGTCTAGACGTTTCCAAAATGTGTCGGTTTTTCCAAATTAACCTGTCTATTCATGTTGAGTACAAACCGGCGACTTATCCATCAGTGCCATCCCATAGGCTGTGTGTTAGGAGTAGGATCACTGAAGAGTGCCTATATGCATCACTGCTAGCCGCTTTCCATCAACGGCTGCTAAGTTTATCTTGTCACCAGACACAAGGGACTGTTGTTTCCACCACTTGCTGGGAAGCTCCCTGTTGCGGCGCACAGTTTAGGCCGGCCTGTGAGTGCGCACTGGCTGTTCTGCTCCAACTAATGCCTGACACAAGTCGGTCATTTGTATGGCAAAGTGCAGACGCGTGTGTCTGTGAGTGTGTGTGTGTGTGTTGCGCACATGCGTGTCTGTGTGTGTCTGTTTCTCTGTGTGTATGACTTGCACACATGCATATGTGTGTCTGTGTTTGTGTTGCACACATGCGTGTGTGCGTGTGTGTGTGTGTGTGTGTGTGCGTGTATGTGTGTGTGTTGAGGGAGGCGACTGCACAGTGCAAGAATGTGAAACCAAATGTGAGCGCTCTTGGACAGATGGTCAGAATGTGCCTTTGACCCAGTTAAACAAGGAGTGTACCACACACACACACACACACACACACACACACACACACACACACACACACACACACACACACACACACACACACACACACACACACACATATGCATATGCATACACACAGAAACAATTGGGTTTGGTTGGGTTGCCATGTGCTCAACACATGCTATAGTTGACGTTGGAAATCGCACACATTTTCCCATGACATGTCTCTCAGACATTTACCATTACCTTTCTCTTCCACATTTAATGGTCACAATCATGACTCTCTGTGCCTTTTGCAGATTGACATTATTATTTGTTCTGTTTAGATATATATTCAGGTTAAAACCACAGGCTGTAGGAGGCCATATCCAAGCAGGACTGTGGGCACTGAAGATGGTACATTTTTACACTTAACACTGATGATGTAGCTTTCAACCTATTGGTGGAATGTTGATTCACTGTAAAACAGCAGCAGTAATGTAAAATAATTTATTCTTCTTCATGTTGCTCCAAGCTGTTAAATTCAAACATTAACTTAACTATTGCTGACTTCTCAAAGCCGAACCAATCTCAGTCCAAGTTACTGAGTTAAACTGATTTGTTGAAGTAGTATCAGGTTGTAGATGTGTCTCGTGAACCTCAAATGACCTTGCCTTCCTCACTATGCTCCCTCGAGTGATCAGGGACAAAGCAGTCGATTTCTATTGTTGAACGGCCGAGGCAGCTTTTCAACAAACAAGCTAGCCATGTCCCGTGACAGCATCCTTCCTAGCAAGGGGCTCAAATCACCCAACCCTAGCATTGACGCTTCCTCTGATCACGGATAAGCCCCTTCATGTGGACCTGTACACCACACTTTGTGCCCCACATCATGTGTGTTTGGAGGTATTTAAGTCCACGTTCACACTGACCATTGGTGGGCGCTCTGGCCTGGTCACTCACTGACCGCTGCAAGCAAGGTTGTCCTCCTGAGTCACTGGTCAGGTAACCGGTCATTTTGTCCTCCACCAGGTCATTTGGAGCCAGTAAACCAGTTTAATGTGGCTAGCAAATTTTTGGAACGCTCCAGCCATTATGGCTGCCAGGGAAAGAGGTTTTGTTGCCTACTGGTATTTATATCACCAAAGGAGGGCTGTGAAGACACATGAAGAACAGACAGAGGGACACACACACACATGAACACACACACAGACTCCTAGTCAGACACATAAACATACATGGACACATGGCCTGAAAGGTAATTAGAGGGAGGGACCCGAGCAAATTGTGAAGCTACGTGATTATGGGAAGGAGGACACTCAACGCATAACACACACACACACACACACACACACACACACACACACACACACACACACACACACACACACACACACACACACACACACACACAGAGTGTGTCTGGGGTTTGTTTTTCACAGTTTGGGTAATTCAGACCGAGTCTGATGTGAAACCCAGCTGTGTGTGCGTGTGCACTGGGGTCGCGCGCACACGTCTCTCCTCTGGCCTCTGTTGACATGGTGGAGCACGTGTCTACCACCGCCACATTTATTTTATGATTTAACTGCACACTTGGTTGGTGTGCTGGCGATGCCCTGTCTTGTGATGCCAACGTAGCACAAGCTCCAGCGCTAGACCTGGCATCCGATCTGGTCAACACCAGACCTGCATGAGAGGTTAGAGTCGTTGTTGGAAAGGCTCTGGGCAAACATTTAGTTTCACTGTTTTTCTTGGTCTTTTCAAACCACGACATTATTCAAACGTGATGACTAAAATACTCCCGTACAGATGCGTCTTTGTCATAAGTATTCAGGCTCTAAAGATTGTGAATTTGGCTCTGGTTGAGTCTGCATTCTGAATGGAAAAATCCCATTTATTTTCCTGTTGACGTAAGGGCTGGATGGACTATTGGAAACACCTCCAGTTCTCCTGCTTAAACCATTGGTGCAATCAAGAATGATGATAGCGCTGAGGAAATTGGGATAGATTATAAAAAACGAGATAGATATACTAATAGATTGTGACTTCAAGATATACCGTGAATTTAATTTAGTTTCCAAAACTAATTTGGCGATGGTATTATTTCCTACAATCAGAAGCAATTCCTTTTGTGTTTTTTGCAATGATGTAATTGCTAGCTTGTTTGTGCTACGACAGTACTCACCTGAACTAGCATTGCGTCGTAACGTTAAGGGTAAATCATGTTTTATTAGTACTGTGGATAGCATTTGGAGAACTGAAGTTGAATCTGGAGACTGCTAAGCTCCTGGGCCAGAAACCAGTAAGTGTTAGGATCTGATCTCGAATTGTATCCTGTTTTGTTAGCGTATACACCTATCTGTGGAGGAAAACGGTTTCAGAAGATTTCAACAAATATTTTTCTACAGGGGCCAGTATACAACACAGGTTTGATTTTGTTCAGACACTTTGTCTGAGGATGCTGGTGTCCTCACAGGACGTTTTTTGCTTGTCTTACCACCGGCCACGGGAAAAGTGTATTTTACCAGGGCTGGCTGAGTTTGCGTTCACTGTTCACTGGCCAAGGAGGGATACTGACAATGGGAAGACGATGCTATCGTTGTAGTTAAGCATGGTTTCATTTAAGAGTGAAGACAATAATTCCTGTTATGTCGTGACGCACTTGCGTATTCCTTTCGTTTTCTCGGGGGAAGGGTCCTCTTGGACGCGTGTGCATGCGGGTTTGACATAGACGCACAAATACCTGAACCATCTGTTCTGATTTTGCATGTGTAGGACCATGGCACAATGCAGAAATGTATGGCACAGTGTTTTTACGAGTTGAAACACACACACACACACACACACACACACACAGTCATTACCAACCCCTCCCCATTATGTCCACTCTTGCTGTGGTCGCCCAGCGGACCCCCCTTTGAGGATCAGGTTCCATAGTAACCTGGCCCATCTCCACGGTAACCTGGACCTGTCTCCGGAGGAATGCATCATTTTTTTGCCGCTCTTTTGACGGGGCCCATGTTGAGTTCGGCTAGATTGAGTTCCTTATGTGTGTGTGTGCCGTATGTGTTTGTATGTGCCTGCACAAATGTGTTTGTGTGCATGCATCCGTGTGTGTATGAACATGTGTGTGTTTGATAAACTAATTGACTTTGGCCGGATTTCATTTGTGTGTGTGTGTGTGTGTGTGTGTGTGTGTGTGTGTGTGTGTGTGTGTGTGTGTGTGTGTGTGTGTGTGTGTGTGTGTGTGTGTGTGTGTGTGTGTGTGTGTGTGTGTGATAAACTAATTGAGTTAGCTGTCAAAGCGGGCTCTGTGCAGCCTCCAGGAGGGCTGCGAGGGGAGCAGCTTTAGAAGGGCATCGGGTTACCCAATAACCGCTACTACCGGATTACACTTAGATTTCAGAGGAAATCTGTGTGTGTGCGCGTGCGGGCACGTGCACACATGTGTGCGTGCATGTCTGCGTGTTTATTTGCTGGTCCTTCATTCACTTAAGGGTGTAAATTCCCAGGGGGCTGAGTCGGTGCAGGCAGGCCTGGCCAATAAAAAGGTCAGACGAGAAAAGGGCTTCTCCCCCCCGTGCATCGGCTTTCTGCTCCCCCTGGACCAGCAATCTGTTTATTGGTGTTGTTTGTACTCTTTGGCACCAATTTGATCCTTGTTTTTTCCTGTTTTATCCCGGTTTGTTGTTTTATGGGGAAGATTAGCGCTGTGTCTCTCGTAGCTCTCAAAAGACCCCATACCGATATCCTAAAGTTGCAGGATCCTGCTGGGGGAGGATAGTGAAATGGTTAGGATGGTTGACTTTCAGTCAAAAAGTTGTCGGTTCAAAGCCCATTGCCGAAGTCTACCTGTAGGCACCAGCCTTACCCTCAACTCACTTTGTATAAAACCATCTGCTAAGTGACTAGTAAATAGAAGCCTTTTTCTACCATGATTCATGCACCATCACAAAGGAAAGTGGGACCATTTCTGTGGCTTCAGAGTTGCGGTTTCAGATGAAGATGGAATGTACTCTCCACTGCCAGCTTTGTTGTAAACAGATAATACTGTCTGGACTTCATTTGTTAAAGTACCCGCCATGAAGAAAGACCAAGGGGGGTATTATGCACTGGGCCCTGGGAACTGAACCATACATCATCCTCTGCTGAGGATATGCCCTTGAACCAGGCACTAATCGCTCCCTTGCCTTCTCCCTAAAGTTATCCCAGAAAATAAACCAGTTGTCCCAGTAAGGTGATAAATGTCTCCTCTCATATTCTTTTTGTTCCAGACTCTGAGGTCCTTGAGCTCCGCAGGGAGACCCTGGCCGTGTTGACGGCCTCTGAACTGCTGGGCCCCTGTGGACCCGCAACAGACGCCGACGCCTCCCTTCTCACCTCTCTGGGACCCGGGGCGGTGAAGTACCTGCTGAGCCTCACCCACGTGGCCCTCAGCGCCAGCCTCGAGAGGCCCTGGAGACATCTGTGGGCAGGGGCCCGGCTGCTGGAGAGAGTGTTGCAGGGCCCCTTGTACGAGGTGAGGGAGCTGGTGCTGGACGGGCTCCTGAAGAAGCTTGATGAGGAGGATGAGGAGGATGAGGAGGAGGAGGAGCAAGAGGAGCAGGAGCAGGAGTTGGCACAGGAAAAACGCAGCTGGTTGGACAAGTCTACTCTGTTCTCCCTGAGCAGCTTGGCTCTGAATGAGACCCACCCGCAGTGTCTGGCCAAGGTGGGACCACACACGCATGCACACGCACACGCACACACACATGCACACGCACGCACACGCACACACACACACACACAGATGAATGTGCACTGGTTGGATGTGTTGCAATTAGCCTGCGTAATAGTGTTATCCACGTGTCGTCTTCCCTTTCTCCCATGTGTGTGTGTATTTGACTCGTACGTTCTCCCAGATGAAACGATCATAACAACTGGGGCTTAGTGAGCTTTTGGCAAGATGAAGGGGCCAGGGCAGAATGAACACATCTCCTCTCATTTTACACTCGTTCCTGATGACAATTTCTTGCAAATTGATTACACGTCCGAATCCATATTCCAGAGGCTTGCGTGAGAGGCTAATTGGTGGCAGGAACCCATGCCAAGCATCTTCACTCAAGGGCTGTCCCCCATCCACCCTCCATCGCGCTCTTTCCCTTAACCTTTGTCTCTTTCTCCCTCTGTCTTTTCTCTCCTTGATTATACAACATCTCTCGCCCACTCATTCTCTCTCCCAAGATCTCACACAGTGATTCTTTCTTTCTCACACACCGCACACACACACACACACACACACACACACCACACGCACACACACATACTACGTTTTGTAAGGCTCTGCTCTTTTCCAGCTTTTGTTCTGGTCAATGCAGGTCTTTACATCCTCCTGTTTCAGAGTTCTGTGTTCAGAAAGTCTCACTCAATCCCCGCCTGGGCCCTGCCCTGCCCTGTCACTCCCATCCCTCCTCGTCATCAACCCATTCCCAGAACTCAAACCCAGTCACTTGCACTGCGTGCATGTGTGTGTGTGTGTGTGTTTGTGTGTGTTTTGTGTGTTATTTTGAAACCGATGCGTGTCTGTGCGCTTCGAAGACGTCTGGTGTTAATGCTACACACGGCTATCTTCACAAGCGGAGCGCTGTTGTGCCGCTTTACAGCCCAGCCGTTTGTGCTTAAGCGCGGACCCGCTAAGCCGCACACGCCGCGCTCCGAGGCCATGCCAGCCAACGAAAAGCCGCTTGCCATTTGTTTGGTGGGGTCGGGGTGAGGGGAGGACTGGCAGCTAAGTGGAGCGGTGGTGTGGGTCCGTTTAAAAAAGATACAAACATGCCTTGAGGTGAAATGATTTTGACAGGACTTTATGTGTCGATATTTACAGATGTAACTATTACAAGCATTTACAGAGTGTTCAATTATGTTTATCAATGTCAGTGTCTCCCAGCTCTATGCAAGGTGTTGGACTCTTGAGATGTTAGGGTCTTGGAAGTTTAAGGTTTTTTTTGTGTGTCTCCGGCCGGGGTTTTTTGTGTGTTGCTGCACGTGACTGAGCCCTATTTATTTGTGTGGGTGTGTGTGTGTGTGTGTTTCTGTCTGTGTAGCAGCAGTCAGGAGTGGAGAGGGGCAGGCCAGCTGGATTCACAGATCCCACTTTACTATAGCAGGGCTGAATCACAGAGAGAGAGAGAGAGAGAGAGAGAGAGAGAGCGAGAGAGAGAGAGGCAGGCCCTGGCCAGTCCCAGACAGACCCACGTGTTTAACAAATAGAAATCCAGGGACAGAGAGGGAGAGAGTAGGAGCCAGACTGGCGAGAGAGAGAGAGAAAGGAAGGCAGATGCTAGTGCCATCGATTCTGGTAGCAGCCTCAATTTCCTTTACTCCTCACATGCATGAATGTATTGCGTGCGGACATCCAGCCATATTGTTTGTTCACATTGAATTATCTTTGACAGCAGGCACACAGTTGCAGCAGCTTAGTGCCCCTGCTTGTTGATTATTGCTGAAATTGAGAATCCTTTTGACCGTGAACATAATGGACCGAATAACAGACATTTTGTTGCATGGGTCTGCATGCTACCACCACCACCACCACCACCACCACCACCACCACCACTGTTGTCCATACCCGATATACATGGTTGGATGGATGGATGGACAGAAGTGTTGCCAAACCTAGTGGGGTGGCAAAAGTAGAGAAAACATTAGGAGACAGACACAAATTGAGAAATGCAGGAAGTAAGCTTACAGCTCACGCCAGGAGATGTACAATGGAGGTCAGCGTGCGTGCGTGTGTGTGTGTGTGCGTGCGTGAGTGTGTGAGGGGGCTGGCAGCTGTGTGCCTCGTGGTTAAGGGTGTGCATAGGGAGGATCTGCCCGGCGTGGCGCTCTGGTAAAAATACTCCAGGGCTCCCGGCCAGCCAGGCAGTAAAGACCAGAGGACACCAAAGCTGTGTTGAGAGATCGGCAGAAGCAGCCCCCCAGTTAGCCCTACCAAACGTGTGTGTGTGTGTGTGTGTGTGTGTGTGTGTGTGTGTGTGTGTGTGTGTGTGTGTGTGTGTGTGTGTGTGTGTGTGTGTGTGTGTGTGTGTGTGTGTGTGTGTGTGTGTGCGCACGCGCCATATGGAGATCTACATATGTGTGTATGTAGGTATATATATATTTGATGATCTATTTTGGATGGGGGTTGTAAATCTTGTTCAGTTGCCCCATCATTTCTGTGCGATGGCTGCACTGATGTGACCAGATTAAGTTGCGTCTCTCCTGCTGAATTCCTCATTGCTGACCTTTACTCTCCGGTTACTCTCGGGTCTTGGGGTGAGACAATATTGAGTGAGACAATATTGAAAAACCCTCACGACTGTTCACTGCCACACTGAAGCCATTAGGAATTTTTATTTTACAATATAGATAACCCTTTTTTTTTGCAAAATACATATATTTAAGCAATAGATCACGACAGGCTGTGGAATGTTCTCATTATACCACAGTTAAGGGGCGTCGTCCGTCCTGACACGCAGCGGAGGGACGGACAACGCCCCTTAACTGTGGCTTTTAAAAAACGGTTACGTAAGTATGGCAAAATTAAAGTCAGACACTCTCAATTTTGAAAAAACGAGAAAGTCGGAAAAGCATTTTTTTAACGAATACAAAAATGTAATCCCTCCTGGCTGCCTACAAAGTGTGCGGTGGTTGCTATGCAACACACTGTAGCGTCCTTCAGAGAGAAGGCTAGAGACGGTAGCTTGGTTCGCCAAGCAGTTCACTCACCGTGTGCCTATTGCTTTACAACATTTCCACCCTCTCCATCAATCAACATATTTTTAGGCTTCAGTGAACAATGCTATTGCTTTTATATATAAATAAACAAAGTTAGGCGCGGAGTGATACGGAACTCCGTAAACTGAATGGGTGTCATAGCTGTGTGTATACGCTCATTATACAACAGTTGGGAACCAATCAGATCGCTTCCAGATTTAAGCCACCCGTTTTATAATTATCAATACCGACATCACAATAATATCAGTGAAATATATATCTTTAATTGCTGGCTGGCAATTAAATATTGCTGCCTCCAATTTGTCTGAATTATTCCATGCTTTCATCACAATATGCCTTACTTACGTAATTATGCACAGCACTTTTCCAATGAAATACTACACAACACGCACCATGGAGTGGCACCCCTGTGTGGTAAATGTCAAGCAACTGGAGGGAAATTACTTTGCCCTTTGTCCCAATTACTGGGTCAAAACATAACAAGCGCCCAGCAAACCCTTGACCCTCTGCTAATTAATCTAGAAATATGCAAATCTTGGGCACGACAGATCATGTCATACTTTTCTCATTATAACCTGGGTAATGCTCCTTAGATTTGGAAAACTTGGGTCAAAGTTAACTCACTATTTTGCCAACATCTACTGTCAGCATATGATTAATATGGCTACAAGCGATTCTATGTTTGTGTCTCTCTTGCCTTCTGTGTGTACGATACATTCTTCACTACTCTAAGTACTCTAACTGCCTCTCTGTCTCTCACACATTAACTACCATCTTTCCTCTTTCTTGTGGCCCGCTCCTCTCATTCTCCGCCCCTCGTCCTCTTATCCCCAGAGCCTGCGGGTTTTGTGCAGACTCAGCTCCCATGGTGAGGAGATCCTCTGGAGGGAAGGCGACCGGCAGCTGTCTCACATCGACGTTCTGGCTCGCCTACTGTCCCTGGTCCAAAGTTCAGCTCATAGGTAAGTACGGAGCCCAACACGTCCCTCCCCTTCGTCCACAATGATCGGCCCCACCTGCCCATTTTCTTCAAGAAGAATTCACAAATTTCATTCATGACCCTTTTAACATGTGTTCTGGCCGGCCGCTTTTTCTGCACGGTTTCTTAAAAGCAATGCAACGGCAAACTTGATAGCTAGTACCAGGTCCTTTGACCGGAAAATACTTAGAGTAACAGCTTTTACTGTTACCTTTACACCTGATCAAGTGACAGGTAAAGCAGCCCCCCCCCCCCCCCCCAGCACCTGGATGCCCGGGCCTTTTAGCTGTGATGGATGAACTTAGAAATGGATGTCTTGGGAAGGCGCATGCCCCCCCCCCCCCATGATCATAATGTTCCCTCCTCCCCCCTCCCTTTGTCTGTGAATGGGCCCTCAGGAGGCAGTGGCAGGCCTGCTGACATGCTCGTATTCAGAGCCACAGTCCGTGGAGCAACATATAGGTTTCCACACTGAACCTTAACCCTACACCTGGACACAGGTGCGCGCCACTAGGATGTGTGTGGGTGTGTGTGCGGATTAATTTCACAACTAAACATGACGAAACACGCACGTCTCTTGGGCTAAAGACAATATGAGCGCATAGAGGCAGGCACACAAAAACAAACGCCCCAATTTCTCTCTCCCAAACCACTGTGTGTGTAATGTAAGCGCTCCAGAACCCACATTAAAAAGCCGTTTGAAAACCCACCGCTGTGCTGTTCTCACCCTGGACAAGTGAATAGGAGGAGTTCAAATGTTTTGGATTACAAAGCATATCGGCACACTGTAAAGGCCCTCCCTCCGTCTCCGAGCACACAGCTATCCCCCCCCCCCCCCCCCCCCCCCACTGCGGATCCGCTTTCCCTTTGGAGGGGCTGGAGGGTTATGATTAAAGTGAGGAGGGGTCCTATTGGGTTGCTGCGTGTTCTTGTCCCCCCTGTGATTGAATGGCACTTGGAACCATTGTGTTGCTTAAAGTAGTGGTAGAGTACCAGCACACGTCCATTGTGGACGTGTAACTCAATACAGTGGAGGGGATGTGTGTGCTGGTGGTATTGAGGTGGGTGGGGGAATGTTTTTCCTTGTGTGTGTGTAGTTGTGTGTAGAAATCAAAGGCCCGTCCTTATTTAAAGACTATGTCCTGGCATAATTTAACCAGAAAAGTTACAATATTATAAGGTGTGCTTATAATACTGCTGCTGTTCTCCTGGTCTGGCGTGGATGTGTCTGTAGTGTGGAGCTGCTCTGCGATGCCCTGACGCTGGCCTCACGACTGCTGGTTCAACTGGTGACCTCTGACGCCCAGGTAAGCCCCCTGCCTGAATGCATGGCTCCATGGCACTACGGTGAAGGCTGATAAAGAGGCTGGGCCGGCAGATGAAAAGCAAAGGGACCTTGGAGTGGAAATGTTCCGGGCGTGGCCGATGTCAGGGAAATCACCTCCCGCAGGCGGCCAAATGCTGCGCAGTATTTTTAGCCCGGGTTGGTTTTTAAGCAGTGACAACGCAGCTTCACTGCTACTGAACAACCCTGCCTTCTCATGTTCCCTTCTGCCTCCATAGTCTGTGTGTAATGATGGTATTTTAAAGCCAAAATGATAAAATAAGGGACTGCCAAGGCCCTCCTATGCACATTATCCTTTCTGGCACATTATCCTCTCTTGCACATTCTCCCTTCTTGGACGTTGTCTTTTAGCAAGGTCTCTTTTGTTTTTCACGCCGTTTTGTGTGTTTGCGTATTGCGTCACACAGACCTTGTGCGCTAGTGATCTCCCGACCCAGTGGGGGAGGCTGGTGTGTGGCTGCTGTGGCGACGACCATCCAGCAGAGGTGAAACTGGCGGTCACCGAGGTGCTGGTGGACTCCACCGCGCCCCTGCTGGCCTGCCCCTCCCTGCCTCTGGGTGAGTCCCGACCACACACCCCTTTGTCTATCAGAAAGTGGAGGCACCCTGGCATAGGGTTTATCTTTATTGTTTGGATTTTTATCAATTCAGTTTATTGTCCTTTAACTTTGACCTTTTTTCATTGTCCGCCACAAATTATTTGCTGAAACTTCTAAATTCAAGATGCTTTTGTAATACAATGTTGTTGTTTTTTATGTGTGTGTCTGTGTGTGTCAGGCCTCTCTACCACGCTGTCTTTGTGGCGGAGCCTGCTGACACTGCTACAGGATGAGGATCAGGAAGTGCGCGACTCTGCTTCGGACTTCATTTCCCATGTTGCACCACACCTACTCCATTCAGGTACAAACCAACAGCCAGCATTAGCCTTTTGTACCAGTTGTGTTTTTATCATACCAACTACTATCCAGGAAGGAGGGGTCACAATGAGTAGGTTTGCACAAGCCAAAATGTATATTTGAAACAGAACTGACTATTCTCTGGCGTTCTTTCTCTGGTCTGTCTCCCGTGAAGGAGATACTTTTGATCAGGCATCGCAAGGGATTGCTAACTGCATCATTAATTCCAACCTATTAATCAATGGACCTATTTCACCCGCGGGATCAATAAAGTATTTCTGATTCTGACTCTGAAACGCTGGCCTTGCTTGCAAACATCAAGCTTGCAAGCATTGCAGTCGCATCTATTGTATCTATACAAGCATGGTACGTCGTTTGCTCACCTAGAGAGAACACATGGCGCGAGAGTAACATGTTGACTTTACTGCTGACAAACACATGTTGACGTTTTTTGGAGCACTGATGACGTCGTTTCTCGCAATGGTTGCTTCTTCTGGAATGTTCCTAGAACAAAGAGCATTAATTCCCGCTCGGCTTTGGGTCTTCTATGTCCCTGGCTTGTGTTTTTCCGTGTGCGTCTCTGCGGTTATTTGTCATTGTGCAGAAATGTGTGATGTTTGTTTTTTGGAAGACAAAGATTGGCTTGAGAACACAAACACTGAACAACACATTGGCAGCTATCAGATCTCCCCCCACATCCATCACGTCGTAAAGTTCTCCCACACCGTTTTGTCACTCAGACAAACCCATTCCACCGGAGGAGCGGCATCTGTCAGCCCCGCAGTCCCGCCGTCGTCACAACAACCCCGAGTGTGACTTCCTGTAAACTCTGTCATGCATGTGTCCTGAGACCCTGCCCAGGCTTGTCCCTATTTTGTCTTTCCCGCATCACTAGAATCTGCCAAGGCGTCTTGCCCAACTCCCACTCTCTGGAATTCTGTTATTCTATGCTCATGCCCTTATCCTTATCTAATCCTATCTTATCTGGTGTTATTCTACACTGACAGGGACTGAGAAGGCTGGCTATCAGTCAGAGCCTAGACACCATGACAAAGGGTTCAGACCTTCTCGCTCTAAACACACACAAAACACAATAGGCATAATTACACAGCGTGTGCGCGCCTGTGCGTGCGTGATCTTTGCGGGAAACTGCCTGGGAGATCCCCGTTTGTTCGTGTGTGTGTGTGTGTGTGTGTGTGTGTGTGTGTGTGTGTGTGTGTGTGTGTGTGTGTGTGTGTGTGTGTGTGTGTGTGTGTGTGTCCACCCAAATGTAGTCGTGATCAAGTAAAGCTTCCTTATTTAATAAAATAATCCAAATGGGCCTTGGTTGCCTGGTGGGACCCAGGCCCCAGGCGAGACAGCTCGTCTAGCGGCAGTAATGCGTCAATAGGAGAGAGGTGGCTGTGTTTGGGGAGGGGGGAGGGCTGCGTTTTACAACCTGCCACTGAAGTCAAGTAGGTGAGGTGTGAGTTGGCCGGGACGGAGGCGACAGCTCCCCGTCTTTGATATGGAGGGGCAGCCAGGGATGTGAGAGCAGGGAGCTGGCGGCAGGGATGGGGGAGGAGGATCAGACCAAAACGGGTTATTGTGGGTAAATTCAGTCCAAGTTCTATCCTATTTTGTTACCGTTCTCTCAAAAAGTAGCAATTAACATACAGACATGCAGTTTCTCTTTCTCCAACAAGCGTTGCACAAGCTTTGTGGCCATACTAGGAGTATATGGGCAACAGACACTAGTTGAGAACATGGAGTGTCTGTGCACACTCGGTTTAGAAAGTCCACACTACAATTCCACCAACAAAATATCCTCGGTACGGTTTGGGGTTTTAAGTGCATGTGTGTGCATGTGGGCAAGTGCACATTCAAGTGTGCCCGTGCATTATCACGGTAAGCAGGGCTCAAGCTTCTCCTGCCAGGGCTGTGAACCACAGTGGACCTATTGTCCCCACGGCCCAGAAGAGCAAATCTAATTTAGCCCCCCAGCCCGACACTCACACAGCCAACATGGCCACCACTTCACTTTCCCTCACTAATTGCATCTGAAATCAAACTCTACTGTGCATTTCCCAGGTTTGTACTAACTTGAGAGGAGGGATGAAAAGCCAACGCTGCCAGGGACTTTGGTGTTTGTGTGTGTGCACTGTGGAGGTGGATTTTGTGTGTGTGTGCGTGTGCACGCGTGTGTGTGTGTGTGGTTTAACTGAGGCAGACCAACAGGCCGTCGGCACACTGTTGTTGACAAAGCACAGTAGTGGTCACCGCCAGTATTTATTCAAGCCTATCCTTCCTCCACCCTGCTTCAGGCCTTTCATAATGACCTCCAGGCCCAGTAGTTCATAACCTAACCATAACCCCAGTCCACCGTCTCAGCCCAGTGTATGGACGGACCCGCAGCATCAACATGCAGACCAATTTCCTGGCGTGGAAGAAAGCCTTTGTAGTGCTAAACACGGACATGTTTTGTTTATTTCCCAACAGGAGACATGCAGCCCAGAGCCTACAGGCAAAGAATATCAAGCATGCATTCACAGATTTACAAATCAATGGGGACAGACGTGCTGCGGGGGCCCCTCCCATCCCATAGGGAAGGGCCCATTGACTTGCATGAGAACCATTGAAAAATTAAACAAGCCCTTTCTGAGGCCAGTGGCTGAACGATCAGCTTGTTTGAAACTATTATATTCATGGTAATGTCAACTGTTGCTGCTGAAATTCAGGATATGGGTTTACGTCTGGCTGCAGTCTTCATGGAAATAGTATCTATTGTGTCGTCGTTGTGGTTGTGGTGGTGGTTGTTGTTGTTGTTGAACTGTGATAGTGTTTCTGGCCTGGATGTTCCCGGCCACCGTGAGAGGAAGTCACTGTTGTCAGGTTTGTTTTGATTTCGCACCTTCCCTGCACATAAACACTACCACACACACAGGCCCTTCTTATTTTTCCTTTCACACCTCACCCCTCGTAAGGCCCTGTCACCAGGGCCTGTTGCCGGTAGGATCCAGGTTATCCCAACCGGCAATCCTCATAGACACACCTGGGGCCTCATGCATAGAATGCAGCATAGGTGTCTGCACAAACGAATGATCAGCGAGAAGGTTGGGAATCTGTGTATGCAGAGATTTTCGGAGAAGTTGAAACAGTGCGTAGCACAACGGTACAGCGTTTTTGGTTTATAGCTGCCGATTGTCCTGAGATTGTGTGCACGTGAATGAGCTTAGAGTTAACTCTGCGTCAATTCCCATAATTAACTAAACAGGGGTCAAGGAACACACATAATTAACCTGGATTTCTCAACAAACGGATTGCTCATTCGGTATCATGGGTGTTTGTTTCATTCATTTATAATGGCGAAAAGATTGATTGCGCCAATTTTGAAAACCGGTTACATCTACAATAGAAATAGGCCTCTGCGGCGTATGGGAAACTAATGCAGCAAATAATGCAATCCCAAACCCCGGATACCACACAGCCAGGGGGACTGGCCTATCCCCATCTCTGGTCATTTAAAGTATGTTTATCATAACCAGTGCATTGCACTGCCTTGGCCCCATAGCAAATGTGAAGTCATCGGATTACCTGTTCCAAGAAATCCAGACATACAAAGACTCCTTCCTGTGCATTCCTCTACACAGCATCATATATTCTTCCGGCACCTGGCATCGACATGTCGCTTAACTTGCCGGGTGAAATGTTTAGCTGTGGAAACCATTTTCTGGTGCACCAACTTAGATATTCACTGGTTAACAAAATAAATAACACATTTTCAGTGACAGGAAAATATTAGTGTAGCCTAAGTCCCCCATGGCGGTCGAATCACCTCCTATGACTCTACACCCTCACGCAGCCAAGGCAGACGCCAGCGATGACTTCTCTGGGATTTCGTCTCCGTTCTCCTGGCCCCTTTCCGACTGAACAGCCCTCCCCCCCACACCCTATCTTGTCTCCATCCCTCTCCCTTTATCCCTGCTCAATAAGACACGCGATACCCCCAGTGCTGTAACGCGCCCTCCCCCACACTTTACCACTGACGTAATGTCACCCTTGATGTCTCCTGCTTAAAATAATGTCTTAGATCAGTGTCAGGCTGAGTGGTTTTAGTGGGAAAATGTCTGTGGTTTCGTTTTTTCCATCTTACACCATAGCCATCCATGTTGGTGCAGCGGAGGGGCCCGGGGCTCATTAAGATGACTGTATACAGTAGGAAACTCAAAGTGGCTCATGTCGGTGCTTTGCTGTGCTATTGCAGCGTACGGTGTAACCGATTGAAACGTGTCGCACATCTCAAATTGTGTTTTTTTTTTTTACTAAATTGATTTCTTTGTGATCTCTGTGCCGTCCTCATTCGCTAATAGAAAAGTTATCGTGAGCCCCAATGTGCTGTGAACAAACTACCCCGCCGTTGTACCATGTCGACAAGCAACACTGCCAAGGTTAAGCTTTCACTCGCTCACAGACACACACACATAGACAGACACACACATAGACACACAGAGGCAGAGAAACACACACACACACACACACCACGGTGTGTGTGTGTGTGTGTGTGTGTGTGTATTGGCCGTGCCCAGTTGCGGTGTAACCAGAGAGTGCCAGTGGGCGCAGTGCTACACCCAGTGTATTCACACCTGCTGCCCTGCCCCAACCTCCAGCCATTCAACTGAAACCCTTTTGTACTACCGGGAGATAAGTTTGTCAAATACATGCACAGTTATTCGGTGTAAAACAATACTGACTTACAGCGACCCACATGCCCCCACACGCACACGCACACACTATTTTCTCCACACGCACTCACACCGAATACACACACTAAACCCACGCGCCGATATGGGCGTGTAAGACTATCCCCTTGAGAAAATAGAGTGGTGTCCTGCTGAAAGCCGTGGGGGGAGATTGCATTAAGCGATGTGTAAAAACCACAGCTTAAAGAAAAGAACTTGAGGATGAATTGAACACAGCTAAGATTTCCTATTGTGAGGGTTGATAGGAGAAGGAGGAGGAGGTTGTGGTGGTGCGGTTATGAGGCTGCTGCCCTGGTCCTGCTTACATCAAGGCCTTCTGAGAAACCTAAACAGAGCAGGGGGTGGAGGGCAGCTTTTTGCTAAAGAAAGGAATTTGTCACTCAAACCTGACCACCTGTCAGAGCCCTGTAATACAGTGCAATCAGCATCTCTGAATGTCTTCTTAACTGGCCGTCCCAGCCTCCACATCCAAGACCCCGTCCCCACCCTCCAAGAATCAAGACATACACCTCCTCTATGAAGTGAAAAAAGTGTGTGTGTGTGTGTGTGTGTGTGTGTGTGTGTGTGTGTGTGTGTGTGTGTGTGTGTGTGTGTGTGTGTGTGTGTGTGTGTGTGTGTGTGTGTGTGTGTGTGTGTGTGAGTGAATTTATTTCTGTGTGTGTACACAAGCTCCCGAAATCCACGCTACACACACTTTCTCTCACTCTTCCCATGGTGTGTCTTGGCTGGTGGCTCCAAATGTCTTTTGATGTCTCTGGTGTTACCATCTGACTGACAGTGTGACAGGTAGTTGCTGCATGGACAACTGGAGCCATTAGCCGCAGTGATGATGTTAGACAGACACACACAACCCCCGGCACCGCCTGCGTTAAAGGTGTTTGTCCTGGCACCTCCACTTTCCCTCCTCTTTTTACAAGCCCAGCAGATATCTACCTGAACCAGGGGCTCTGCTAAAGGAGAGCGGCATACCGTCTGTCACATGGAGGCCTGCAGGCCCTGATGTAAATTCAAGGTTTTGGATTAGACGCTGCACATTCTTTTTTCTTATTAAGAGACGTTGGATTTGATAGGTGATAGCAGGAATGCCAACGCCCTACTGCATACTGCCTGTGTCTATCAGGCTCCAGCTGTGTTTTTATTGGCTGGAATGTAATGGTTGCCTTTCTGTTTCAGTGGATCGTCTCTGGTCATCGCTTTTGTGGACCAATTCAAACGTTCTGTCGTGCCATTGAGACCAATTACAAGAAGCCTGTTATTTACCAATGTTCTGAACAGCCAGGTCAAATTTGGCGTCTGTGCTGTTCCCTTTGCCTCTTGGCATGTTCCTTTTGTTACATGCAGCGAAGTCAACCATCAGGACACGTCGGTTCTGTTAAGCCTGTGTGTTTAGCTTTCAATGTGTATTGGTAAAGGGAACAGTTTAGATCTCACTCTGTCTCACTCTCTTGACTATCTCTCACTCTCAATCAGTTTGAATAGCTCTCTCTCGCTCGCGCTCTCTGACTCACACATATCATGCACACTCATCCCCTGATGGTGGTTAGATTACTGATTTATAGTCTTGTTTCCCAGAAGAGCTTCCAAACCCAGAGGAAACAGACACACACACACACAGAGACAGACAGACACAGAGAGACAGACAGACAGACAGACAGACAGAGAGAGACAGACAGACAGAGACGCACGCGCGCGTACACACACACACACACACACACACACACACACACACACACACACACACACACACACACACACACACACACACACACACACACACACACACACAGTCCGCCTCATCGCACAGCTGTGCATCAATAACCCCTGTAAATCGTCCATTGATCCAGGCCCTAGATAACATATTGGCTGCAGGTTTACCCCAGGCACCATGACTGGATACCCCCAATGTCCCCGATGTTTAGTTTGTGATCCTCTGTGCCAAAGCAAAGTGTTGAAGTGTGGGAGTATGGTGTGTTGTGCATGTTCCTTCCCTGCTCCGGTCCAGGGCCCAGAGACAAAAGCCCTGGAATCAGCAGGGGGGGAGGGTTTGCCAGATTTTTAATGAGTACAGTCAAACCCCCCCACCTCACCCCGCCCCTTACTAAGCAGTAACTGTCAGACAAGCCCTTGTGGTTGGTTTACCACGCCGCCCATCAAAGGCACATAGACATTCCTGTGTGCTGCTTCATCTCCCTGGTGACCTGAGCTAGTGCTCAAGTGCCCTCAAAGAAATTGACAAAATATAATAAAATAGACATGTATTTCAACGTTTTCATAAACTGTGCAGATGTGGCCGGTGTGAGCGTGTCCCCCTCGGTGGCACTGGACCAGGGCGTGGGGGCGCTGTGTGGGCTCCTGGTGGTGTGGGGACAGGAGCGGGCCGGCCTGCTGACCCTGGCAGAGTGGCTGCTGGGAGATGAGAGCACACCGGAAACCGGCGATGAAATACCTTCAAGTCTGGTAAGATCTGGTTTTGTTTTTGTTTAGTTTTAAGTTTTTCTGGTTTTTTTTGTCTGTATAAAAGACAATATAAAAAAACGTAGAAGAACTTGCCTCCTTGTGAAGTAAAATAGAATGGACACGGTGGGAGTTTGAAGAACATGATTACACGGAGGGATGTCTTTTCATACTTCTAAAACTACAATGCACAAGGCTGGGGTTCTCATTGCTAAAGATTGGACATTTAATTGTACATTCAGTCCCAGTGAGGGACACTCTTATCGACTGACTCCTGCCCGTCCACATTCAGGATGAGGAGGACGAGTTCCTCTTCGAGAAGGGTGAGCTCAACCTGTGGGCGGAGCCTGTGCAGTGGGCGAGGCTGCTTCACAGACACCTGATCACCCTGACCGCCACCCTAGGCCCAGAGTCCCCAGGGCCGCGCCGGGACCGGATCCACACTCTGCGGCTACAGGTGCAGGCCCTCACC
Source organism: Micromesistius poutassou (assembly GCF_964030765.1). Lineage (NCBI taxonomy): Eukaryota > Metazoa > Chordata > Actinopteri > Gadiformes > Gadidae > Micromesistius > Micromesistius poutassou. The sequence goes on from NC_140277.1 coordinate 11,974,334, forward strand.
CTGGAGTCCAAGCAGGCTCTGGAAGCCCTGCCGGGCCCACTGCCCCAGTTCTCTTGCGCGGTGGAGCACGCACGGCTGGTGCTGAGGCAGGAGAGGGCCACGCTGGCCCTGGATGTACTGGAGAGGCTGATGTAGGAGAAGAGACGATGCCTTGTGAAGGAGGCCCAACGGGTTCTAGCCTAAAAACAGGAGGTTATGTTTCTAGCCTATCAGGAACATGAACTGACCCCTTACACTTTACAGAATCAAGATGGAAATAAAAAAAAAGCCAGTAAGAATGTTGGTGAATCATGAAACTCGGCTCTCATTTGGAATTATTTTGTAATTGATCTTTCATAACGGAAATGTACTGTTATCTGCATGTTATGTTGTGTACTTGTCTCTTTTTACATAATAAAGACTTTCTGAAGTTGTCTGGCTTAGACGCAACAAAAACTGTGTGTGTGCGTGTGCGTGGGTGCGTGTGTGTGTCCAGAGACCATTCTTCTCTCTGTATTCAGCATTGCTCGTACACTGTTGCCTTGTGCTTTGCTTCCGCACAGCACCTGGGCCACTGTCCTTCTGTATAAACACGTACTGCTTGCAGGGCTTTAGCCTTCAGCCAACTGCCTGAAGCACTACTCTAAGTATGCTTAGAGAGAGGCTGTTATGAGGAACAAAGGGGGGGGTCGTTTCAGGTGAAGGTATAATTGTATACGTTTCCAACTGTTGTGAGCGTGTGGCTGAATTTCACTGTATATTTATGTGAGACGTTATTGTCTGGTTATGTTTAATTTGCGCGCAGTGCTTCCCGGAGAGGGCAGGCTTCTCTTTATGATCCCCTCTAGTCTTCCTGCTTACATAATTAGGAGGACCGGACAATGGACCAGTGTCCTGTGTGTGTTTGTGTATGCACAAGGCCACATTTCCCGCCTGTGTAGATCGACACAACTGTACTTTTTTTTCCCTCTCTCATCCTCTCAGAGCAGTGTTGAGTGGGGAAGGAAAAAAAGGAACGTCAAGGTTTTGAATGCCTGGAGCTTCCATTGCCAATTCTCCTAATGATGGAGCAAGTGGCCGGTGTGTGTGATGGGGGAAGAGAGATACCGTTTCCTTTGGGAGTTTAACGTGTTTTAAGGATCTCTCTCGCTCCACGTGTCTGGTCCTATAGCATGAAAAGTCATTCATCACGAGTGGGCTGAAAGCTGAAATAGGCTGAGGGCTGTTCCAACACTAATTTTAGGGTTGCTCGTAGTAGGATTCCAAGCTGTTATGTCATTTGTTTTTCACTCGTTGCTATTTTTCCTGTTTTCCATTTCCCTCTCTGACTCCTTTCTCTCGCCATAAGAGCGTTAACTGTTAACTGTGTATGACCACGCTGTCACTGAAGGTTCTGTGTGGAAGATGCTTTGCTCACTTTGGGGGTTACCAAACTGATTGTTGGAAATACATGACATCACCAGAATGCATGTAGTTTGCTGAAGTGCTTGTTTGTCCGCTACATCCTTAACTGATTGCTGATTTTTAGATAAACAATTATGCTTTTCCATAGAAAAAGTAAAAGGTCGCTGTTTTCATAAAACGAGACAACTTGTTTTGACTTAATACCACTCTCTGGGTTAAGATATATTTTTTATTTAAATGCTTCTACAAAGCCCTCCGCTCAGCAGGGGGCGCCCTTGACTATCTAAATAAATGCAGAGTGCGCTCTGAGGGGGGCAGTCTTGCTCCGCTCAGATATATTCCAGTGGAAACGCGCATTCCTTCATTGTGCTGCCTGGAGTTTAGGTGGTTCCAAGTTAAGACTTTAGAAGTGGTTTGAAAGGATCCAAAATTGTATAAATGTTTTCACGTTTCATGTTGATACATGAAGACTATATAACTTATCTATTCCCCCTCATTATTTGAATGTTTGACCTTAAAATCAAATAAAAATAGGTAATGAGTCGAGAAACGTATTGGTCCCTGCATATTTGGCCTAAGTGGTTACTGAGTCTGAGAGTTGATTACGCAACCACGGACTTCTAAATATTCTCCTGCACTCTGTCTGTACACTTTACCCTTCATACTTGTGGTCTCACAGAATCCACTGGCGGGGGGTTTGTGTGTGTGTGGTGGCGAACGGGCGAGAGTGAGCGCAAACTCTTCGTCCACAATAAATGTTTTTCTTGTGAAATGAGAGTCCATTCAATTTAACAACATTCTTTCTTTGAGTGACTCATTTAACCGCTTACTCGAAATCAGACCCAACTTCCACACAAATCCGTTTGGAGATATGAGGGGGGGAAAAACAACTGAAAAAGGGAGAGCTGGCATAGGGTTTCCACAAAGGCGTGGTGTAAAAATAGGCGGCCCGCCACCAGTGAATGGAAGACTTCGGGGAGGTGGCGTGTTCAGAAAAGCCTACATAAAGTTTAACTACAACTCCACAAGGCCCCTCCCACTCTGTGTTTATATACATGTGCAGGCGGAGAGCGGTCAGTGAAGCACTCTGGTTCAGCGCTTCTCAAAGGGGACAAGCGACTCGATCATAACAACCTGAAACTACTTCTCCCCGTCTGTACTTTTTTTTTCACTCGCTGCCAGTACTGGACTTGCACATCAATATTTAAGACTTCAACTACACCAGTCGTGGCACATTCTGCGCCAGTCGCGTTTAAGGATCCTGGTCGATCCTCCATGAACGAGAGAACACGACAGTAAACTTTTGGAGATGTCTTCTATCTTGTCCACGTTCTACGACATTGAGATGCTTTACAAGGTATGCATTACAAACCATTCATTCCACCACTTAAAATCGCGGTGCTGGTTAACAGATATAAGTTTGAATGCATGTTTATTTTCTGCATCGCAGCCCTTGTGCTGATCATTAAATTCAGCCAACCTGTGGATTTTTGCAATGTCACGTGAAGCTTAGCTACACACTAGTTCACTTTCAGGGGAAGGTGGCAAATATTGTAACTAACTTTCACGTTTTCTCCTTTCTTTCCAGCAACAGGAAAAGGGCATGAACATGAACGCCATCCACATCAACAGCCTCCTGGACAAGAAGGCGGTCGGCGCTCCGGTCACCACCTCGAACTCCAGTCACTCCTTCTCGCCGGGATTTTTCCGCAGAAACTCGATGAGCAACATGGACTTGATGAACAACGGCAACAAGTTCCCCGTGAGCGCGTACAACAGCCTAAAGGAGAATATGGCAGGCAGCAACTGTGCCACGGCCCTCATGAACAAGGAAAACAAGTTCCGCGACCGCGCTTTCAGCGAGGAGAGCGTGGATCGCAGCCTGGAACGCAGTCAGCAGCTGCACAATTTGCAGCAGCAGAAGACGGGCTCACAGATCAACTCGACCCGCTACAAGACCGAGCTGTGCAGGCCCTTCGAGGAGAACGGCGCCTGCAAATACGGCGAAAAGTGCCAGTTCGCCCACGGCTACCACGAGCTACGGAGCTTGTCTCGCCATCCGAAGTACAAAACCGAGCCCTGCCGCACCTTCCACACAATCGGCTTCTGTCCGTACGGTCCCCGGTGCCATTTTATCCACAACGCCGACGAGCGTAGACCGGCCCCGGCCAACGCAAACGTGCAAGGGGAGCCCAACAACAAGTCTGCTCGGGAGATGTGCGGCTACGGCCAGCGGGACACCATGCCACACCAGTCCAGCTATAACCAGAGGGACAGACCAAAGCTCCACCACAGCCTCAGCTTCTCTGGATTCTCCTCCCACCATGGCCTCGACTCTCAAATGCTCGACGGCCCCATGTCGCGCACCCCACCACCGCCTTCATCTACGTCCTCGTGCTCTCCGAGCTTCTACGAGGACGTGTTGTCGCCGAACTCCATGTCCTGCGTCAACAGTGCCTTCAACTTCCAGGGGCAGGACCTAAAAGCCCTACTGGCACCCTTGACCGTGCACAACCCAAACGCCTTTGCCAACCACTCCAACGGCGCCTTCTATGGGAACATCCAGAGCAACATGTGCCCGCCTTCACCCACCTTCAACATGAGCCACTTGCAGTCCATGCGCCGCCTGAACGAGTCGCCGGTGTTCGAACCTCCCTCCAGCCCGCCCGACTCCCTCTCTGACCGGGAGAGCTATGCGAGCGGGTCCCTCAGCTCCTCTGGGAGTCTCAGTGGCTCCGAGTCACCGAGTTTGGACGCTGGGAGGCGGTTGCCAATCTTCAGCAGGCTGTCGATTTCCGATGACTAAATCATTCTATCTTTTGTTCGTGTTATCGGCAACGGATGAGAGCTATCCATATTCTGGCATTAGTTTTGTTTTCTATGTAACATGATAGCTGTATAAAGTAGATAGCAACAGAAGGCATTCCACCAGTGCCTTGCCTAAGGGCTGTGATTTAGAAACAGCCCCCTTGCTCTATCAGGCAAGACACACTTTTCCTTGGATAGATGTGTAAAATGACTTGACAAGTTGAGACTGTAAGCGGTTTCAGATTTCTTCCATCCTGCCAAGAATATGCCTTGACTCAAAGTAAAAAAGATTCTTAGACTTTTTTTTTTACCTGAAAGCTTCAATTTCCATTCCAGAACTGCATTGTCTCATAGCGCCACCCAGTGGTTTGTTTGGTTAGTCTAATTTGTTGCTTGGTTTAAAAAGCACTCGAGTTTGGTCGGTTTGGGGGAAATCACTGCTGATGGTTGAATCTATATTTTTTTTTTTTAGCTGTTCGAGTGATTACATAGCGGTGCTGACTTGCTATGGACTATTTAACTTATTTATTATCTTGTGAAAAAGTATAGGCTACATTGGTAATTTGTGACCATACTGTATTTATCAAGTATGATGAAGCAATAGATCTATATTCTTTTATGTTTAAATTATGATCGCCATTATTAATCTGCATAAAGTGGAGTGTATGTTTCTTTCACAGTAATATATATATATTTTGGTTGTTTTTCCTCTTTTTTTTTGTAACTTCACCTAGTTATTTTTTATTGTAAATGAGTAAAAAAAAAAAAGATCTTAATTTAAGAGAACGTATGTGATATTTATTTCATTATGTTTCCTTGTTTACGTTAAAGTTTTTTGTGATTGCTGTTTACTCTGGAGGTTGCATGACAGTGCTGTTGGAGGATCCATTTTTTTCTAAAGATATTTTTCTCTTCTGTAGAATGTATACAGTGTGTTTGTACAGACCGTCCAAACCCTACATCTTTACCTTTTTTTTTTTCTTCTTGCGTTTAGACCAGACTTCAATAACCAAGAACCCAATTCAATAAATCAACCAAAATGTATTTAAAAAAATAATAATTTCTCGTTTTTGTACGGGGGTGACACTGTGATTCTAGCCATGTGCTGAAGAATGTAGCAATCCCTTGTGCCCAAGTATTATTGTTTTTTTTTTCCAGTGCCTGGGGTTCACCATCTTGACCTGCCTTAAGATTAACCAAATAAAGTATTTTCCTATATATGAAATCCTTATTTTTACACGAGTTGTATTGAATGTAGATTACTTTGGGCATCTTTTTTGTCATTTATTTGAAGGTTGTTACCACTCAAAGAAACTCTGGAGTGACAACAGTAAACTTTTCTCCCCATTCCTCAACACTTATCTTTTAGTTTTGTTTTGACATGAAATGTAGTCTTGAGTTTTTTTGCTACAGGATCGGCGGGGGGGGGGTTAAGACATGTTTGGTTTGTACATAGTAGGTACATGGCGATGCGCACTATCTACTTTTGACTACTTTATCAGAAGTAAAGCTTTTTGAATGTGACGAAATGGACATAAATGACAACACAAGTTCTATTCGGGGGACGGTTCACTACAAACTGAGTGTGAGACTCTTTGTGCTGTACATTTTATTTTGTAGTTTTGTCCCAATAAAATCATTTTGAAAGTTAAAACACATCTCCATATTCTTTAAAGCGTGCTTTTGAGGTTTCATCATGCATCAAATGGCACATTGTGTTTCTGAAACTGTTCTTGTATTCATATTATATACTCTAACCAATCTACCCCCCATGAACATCCAAACTATCAAAACGACGATCTTCAAACATAAGACTGAAGGTGTGGTGTGGCTGCGGCCAGCGGGCTGTTACGGAGCACCAACCCCACTGCTTGTTGCTGTGTCACGGCCTGTTTAAGCCCATGTCCCGGGTCGTTTCACCGAACAAGAAACACTCCCGGCGCTGCACGCTTCAGAAAGGAAACCGCAATGCATGTGGTCATCTTTATTGAACAGCTCCTAATGAGCCCATCCAAAGTATGAAACATTGCATGCCAGACTTGACATCATGCCACACAGAAAGCTTGTGTAACAGCATATCAAGTGCAATTTAATGAATCCCATACCATGAGGCAATTGCAACAGCCTCAGTTCCCTGCTTCAGTGTAATCAGGCAAAGGTTTTGTGATAAGTTATGTTTTTACTGGGGTGATCCTGCCTTCCCCATCCTCTGACCTAGTGAACAATGGCATCTATTTAAAGAAAAAAACACAGACAGCTATTGCCATTATGCCTTAGGGTGGAGGAACGCACACACCCAACAACTTTAGATGCCATGAGGTGGTCTTTTTGTCTCTCATAGTCTGTGGACTCAAGCAGATCTGCTCTTTAAGAGACGGACCATACTATCAGGATTGTGGTGGTATGTTTGTGTGTGAGCGGTTTCCATAGCATTACCTGGCAGATTGTATAACTCCCTTCTTCCTAACTTCAAACATTGCTGGGTGAGATATAGTATTCGGCCAATGCGGAAGAGGGCCCTATGCCAGCATTCTGTGGTTTCAGCATGTCCAGAAGAGATTAAGGGACCCAGACTTAAAGATAGGAGGTGATGACGACAGGGGAAGCTCATCCCGTGTCCATGGCTTGCTGACATGCGACATTACTAACTCTGAACACAACCAGCTGCACTAGACATCTGTGTGGGTGAAATGTGAAAAATTTGTATGGGGCTGTTACTGCCTTTTATTTTTTTTTCCTGGGAGCCTCTTTACACTCACGTTTCTTAGCTTTTTCATGATTCTTTCCCCAGAGTTATCAGCGACTGCAAAGTCATTAAGAAAATAAGAGTCCAGAAAGCAAGCGGTGCCAGAAGTTCACAGTGAGATAAGGGCCCGCCGATAAGGGCCCCTGGCAAACACTCACCGTGCTGTCAGGATTTCATAATAAGATGTTTATCAGGGCCAGGCCAAAGTGGCCCCACAATGCACTGGGGCTGCGCAGTGAGAAGAAGACGCAACACATATCTGCGGCCGTGTGTGAGAAGAGATGTGTTGGTCTGATTAGTGTTCCTTATTAGATGGTTTAAAGCTGGATGGAGCATATGAAAGTACCCTGTTATGTCTAAGAAGTGGTTTGTTTGTGTGTGTGTGTGTGTGTGTGTGTGTGTGTGTGTGTGTGTGTGTAGGTCTGTGTGCAGGGTTGTGTGCGTGCGTGCCTGCTCATGTGTGTGTGTGTGTGTGTGTGTGTGTGTTGTTGTGTACGTGCATGTATGTGTGTTCAGGAGGCTGGTCTGGTGAATGGCTCGGCGGCTCCTACAATCAGAGGAAGTACTTTGCGTTGTGATTAGCGCAGGAAGTGCTGCGGTTCCTGGCCACTACCCATTTCCACCGCGCTCCTGCTATTTTTCTCCCCTCCCCTTCCTCTTCCAGCTTCACCCTCCCCTCTGTTTTTATTGAGGTGGAGGTGCTTGTTGTGTTGTGTTGTGTTGCGTTGTGTTGCGGACGCTCCTACACAGTGCTATTTGTGTTCTGCTGGGCTGCCTTGGGAAGCCCGGCTCGTCCTGGTATTGTTTTGCGGTGCTGTCGTCACAGGCCAGAGTCCAGCCGTGTGGGGGGAACTTTCTTTTCAAACTCATATTTTTGCCAAAAGGATGCCATGTGAGAGAACTCTGTGTGTGTGTGTGTGTGTGTGTGTGTGCGCGTGTGTGTGTGTGTGTGTCTGTGAGTGTGTCTGTGTGTCTGTTTGTAAGTTGATGAATGATGGATGATGCAATGGGGGGCGGGGGGGGAAGGGGGGGGGGGGGGGGGTTACAGCCCACAAGGGAGCACTTACGGAGCCTTCCCAAATTCCTTATCATATGCAAAAATCACTTGCACTGTTATTATTGTTGGTTTTACCAATAGTCTTTCGGAAATACCATTCTGACTGCCATCGGCATGAAACCATATATACTGTGGTGAGAGTTTTCGTGGAGCCTATTAAAATTAGGGCATTACATCTGCAAAATGTTTGGCAGTAAAACATTGGAGAAGAGAGAGAGAGAGAGAGAGAGGGAGGGTAGGGAGCCTCCAACTACCAACCCTCCACCAGCCTGTTTTCACAGCCTGATCTGGGACACACTCAGTGCTTTTACGTTCAGGGAAGTGATCCTGTCCGTGGGCTTGGAGGAAAGGCCGCCTTGAATCAACAATGCATGGATGCTGAATGACCTGTTGGCCCCCGTCTGGGGCGCGGACGTCCAGCGGAGGTCCTCTGGCTGCTCGGGAGGATGGGGGCGGGGGGGGGGTTGCAGCGAGAGAGAGAGAGCGAGGTCGGGGGGGGGGGGCGGGTGTCAAGCCGTGCTCGATCCTGTTCCTGTCCTGGCGCTCATCTGTCTTAGCGGTAAATATTTACAGAGCATCTTTTCAGAGGCCCGAGTGTTTACCGCTTCTCTCCGATGGAGACCACGCGCACTACGGCCAGAGTAAACCAAGAGCTCCGGTGTGTGTGTGCGTGTGTGTGTGCGTGTAGGTGTGTGTGTGTGTGTGTGTGTGTGTGCGTGTGGTTTTCGGATGAAGTACTTCCCTTAGTTCCTCCGCAGTTTACTAACATTGGTCCCTGGCTGCCGTTCAGGCCCAAACTCTGAGCGCTGGCCTGGTTCTTAATCCACTGACGTTGGAATGATGAGAGAGAGAGTATATGCAAGACAGAAAGGGAGAGACAGTAAGAGAGAGAGAGAGAGAGAGCATCTCATTGCAGTGTCGTCATACCTCACCCTCTTTCTATTGCCTCTCTACATCGCTCGTTTACTCCTTCTCTCTCTTTGTCTTGCGCGTTGTTTGGTGATGTCTCCTGTATGACAGCCAAGCAGAGAGGGAGAGAGCGAGAGAGAGAGAGAGAGAGAGAGAGAGAGAGAGAGAGAGAGAGAGAGAGAGAGAGAGAGAGAGAAGGAAGTAGAGCAGTCTGGTGTATGTGTTTACCTGGACCATCCCTGTACACAGACTATGGCCAGTGATGACATTATCAGCGTTTGCGTTCAAAACATTGAGATAAAGTGTGTTTATTATCTTTCTTTCATAAACATCACAGACATCACATAAGGAGATAGATATCATTAATGGCTGGATGTTTATTGGATCAATGCAAGATTGCTGTATAAGAATATTTCTAAAAGTGCTTTGGTGAACTTGGTCAGGTGAAAAGGCCAATGTCAATGCTTCAGATAGCAGTCCCTGAGACATACCTTCTACCAGCCAGCGTGGAGGGCCTTCTGGAGCTCACACAGAGCCCCCAGGCAGAGAGGGCCACGGGGAGGGGCGAGGGAGGGGGTTATGAGGTGAATGGTCAGAATGAAGGGGTCAGTAGTGGAACAGAAATTCCAGAAAGTAAAAAACAAAAAATCCATTCCAGGGTTTCGTTCCACCCCTTCCCCCGGGCTCCGGTGGTTTTCAGAGATCGGTGGTTTTCTCCGGGTTAGTGGAGGCTCGTTAAGTCATTCCAAATCGTTCGACCCCACAAAAAGTCTGGTTCGGACTCTCCACTCGGCGAACCCGGAATGTCCACCTCTGGGAGAAGTGGGCCTTGGAGATGCAGCTGTAAAATGTGACACGGCCATGTCTAGGACTTTACTTAGTCTGGGTGTGGTCTCACACATGATTGGCAACCAAGCTCAATGTGAAGGGGTTGGAGGGTTGTGTGTGTGTGTGTGGGGGGGGGGGGGGGGTGGTGGCGGGGGCGGGGGGGGCATCCACCCGGCCCCCGTAGCTTGTCAGGGCCCCGTGTGAAAGCGCGGCGCAGCGTGAAAGGCTGGGAGTGTGGCTTTGGGCAGCAGTAGAGAGCGCCTACGGTTACCGGCCCCCGACCCACAGTGCTTCAACAGAGCCAGCCACACATGAGATTTGGGTAATGAATGCGGTTGCGGTGAATGAGCGTTCGCGATGAGCCCTGCGGTCGATGAGCGAGCACGCTCGATTGAGAGAGAGAGAGAGAGAGAGAGAGAGAGAGAGAGAGATTATGGAGTATGCTAAGTTATACATTTGGAGAGCGGAGTAGAAAATATTTAATGGGAGTGTTTATTTGGAGAAGTTCTTGGCAAGCACGCACATCCCTGACTTCTCTCATTTGCCGTTTTACTCAGTAAACACTCTGCAGCATGGAAGCATGGATCATTGAGGTCAGTTAGCATGGCGATGGAGCGTGCATCACCGTGTGTGTGTGTGTGTGTGTGTGCGTTTGTTTGTGTGTGCGTTTGTGCATGCGGGATGGACCATTTTCCACCCATACATTTGTGTGTGTGTGTGTGTGTGTGTGTGTGAGCAGGAGCGGGAGAATGTGTGAGTGTGTCCTGGTGAACCGGTGATCCGCGGTGTAATTACATATAATCATCCAAAATGTTTATGCTGTACCAAAAACATAGCTAGGATGAGTGAGTGGCTACTCAGGCTAGCCTATAGCTGCCTCGTGAGGCCAAGCTGGACCGCCCAGTCATTAGCCAGCCCCAGCAGCAGCCTACTTGGCTCCACACACCCGGGGTCTAGGGATCTGGGGGGTCTGGGGGGTCTGGGGGTCCGGGGGTCTGGGTGGAGATTTGGAGCTTAGCGCACCTTTGAGGTTTGACCTTCATCTGGAAGGAAATTTAAAATGGGTCAAAGGTCAGTGGGACGCGGAAATGACACAGGTTACTGAGTGTGTGTGTGTCTGTGTGTCTGTGTGTCTGTGCTTTTCAGCATGCAGTGTGTGTGTGTGTGTGTGTGTGTGTGTGTGTATGGGTGTGTGAGAGTGCGTGTGTTTTAGAAAGTATAATAGAATGTGTGTGTTTGTATTTGTGAGTATGTTTGTATTAATGTGTGTGTGTGTGTGTGTGTGTGAATTACCATGTCTGTACTAAAGAAGGGAGGGAGGGAGGGAGGGAGAGAGGGAGGGAGGGTGTGGTGGGGGGGGTTCTGGTCCGGCTTTAGTCCTCTGACTCATGTCCATATTTCATATCTCAGCGGCTTTCAAACAAAGCTGTGCGATGTTGATACAATCTCCCGGCACATTGACTGGGAGCTGGAGGATGTGTGTGTGGGAGGGGCTGGTTGTTGCTTGGGTAGCAGTGGTTGGGGTGGGGGGTGGGGGGGGGGGCTGCTTACTTAAAAGGTTTCCCATTCTCCGTTTGGATTTACATCTATGTCTGCATTCCCTTGAGCTCATTTGGTTGGTGTGTTGTTCAATGAATATGAATATGATAGCAAGATGATGACAAACAGATGATCATATCAATGACTCTTTAGTGTGTTAGGGCTAGGGTGTGAGATGGTGTGTATGTGTGTGTGTGTGTGTGTGTGTGTGTGTGTGTGTGTGTGTGTGTTCACCTGTGCTCACTTAATCTTAAAGCGAAATTACATATTAACACTGATATGAGAACAGAAACAGAAACTGCTCCTAACTGTTGGCAGAACAGCTGGGTGAAATCATTTGAGCATATCAGTCTGAGATATTTGCATTATTGTCAAATGTGTGTGTGTGTGTTTAGTTTTTTTGGATGGTTAAGAGAAATGAAGCTATATGCATGTTTTGGAGTAGCTCCCATGAGTCGGCTAGCTAGCATCCTCTATCCATCAATGCCCTCTTTAAGGGCAGTAGGCCGGAGCAGTAGCACAGACCACCTTTATCCCTGGTTCTCAGGACACCCATTCATACTACTAAGCAGGGGAGCTATCTATGCCATGTGCACTGGACACACACACACACACACACACACACACACACACACACACACACACACACACACACATTCTGCATACCCCATCGCCAACACACACAGAAGCACATATCCACACATTGCCCACACATACACACACCTACATGCATAACTTTGTGTGCTTGCCTATTGCTATGACTGTGTGGTGCGTGCTTTGTGTGTGTATGTGTTTCAGCGTGGGCACACTGCTTTGCATCTGCATAAACAAACAACTCTGTTTACTGTCAATGAAGATAGATTTCCTTTTACAAACAGCCCATATTTATTTGAATGATTGATCTGAAAAAATGAACGCCTTTCATCAGTTGTGTGTTTACCTTGTGTATTCTTTTGCTGTGTTTACTTGTGTTTTGCTAGCCGTGTTTATGTGGTGCGTTACTTGGTGTGTTACATGGTGTGTAACTTGATGTGTTTAATGATTGTGTCAATTGGTGCGTTTCATTAGTGTGTGACGGGTGTGTTACTTTTGTGTTACCGGTGAGGTAATTGATGTTTTACCTGGTTTGGTAACTGATGTTTGTTAATTAATCTGTAACTTGGGCCCTGCTTTCAACTACCGCAGGTTAGTTAACTTTGACTGAATGGAGCGCTTCCTTAGACCTTTGGTATTTTTGGTTTCAGAACAGTGGATTTCCAACCAGAGGAACAAGTTCACTCAAGCTCTGTTGAACCTGAAAATGTGCAGGGACAGCCTTCGAAGGCCATTATCTATCGCACCCTGAAAATGTGATCGGTCAGGGATCCCATGGATAGCTGTCATTGCTATGTGGGTGCTTTAATGGGTTGAAGCCTAGTTGGTTAATTTGCGTTTATTTGCACTAATATGCCAACTTCACCAATGGGAAAATGGTAACTGCAAGACTAGTTGAAGCCATCTAACATTCTGCAAGTATGCTTGAGTATCTATTGTTTTGAAAGAAAGATTAAGCTGTACTTTGCTATAATCCTACAGTTCACTGTAGTGACATACTTTGAACAAGCATCAATTTGCAAAGTTTATTAATCTAATTAGTCTAATCTTTGTATCTGAAACTTCTGGCATTCCATATATTCTGATTTAACATATCCGGTTAACCAGGTTAATCCAGCTTCTTGGAACAGAAATATTGGTTGAATGTTAATGTCATGTTAATTCCAATGATTAATTGGTGTGTGTGTGCTCCTCGCTGTGCTGAAGAGTAGACCTCTGGTTGTTTGTTACCCGGCCTGGCTGGAGGTCAGGTACTGCCTGTCAGAGCTTTCCACCGGGCCAGAGCAAGCAGACCGGTCTTCAGGTAAAGAATCCATGTATTCACACTGACCCCAATGCCACACGTGGTTGTTTTTGTTGTTGTTGTTGTTGTTGTTGTTGTTTTTTTTTTGTGGTACTGCGGGCCCTACCGCAGGCCTGTAGGAATGTGAGCACACACACACACACACACACACACACACATACACACACACACACACACACACACAAACTCACAAACACATACACTCACCTCCACGTCGGTTGCTATTTAGCTAACCTCAAAAGTCTCCTTGTTTGGATTGTTGTCAACTTGTTAAAAAGTCCTATTCAGGAACTCATCAAAGTCCTAACGCATTACAAATAACAGGCCAGGATACGCTAGAATGGGCTAGAATAGGATCAGATAGAAGCAAAGAGAATCGCCAGCTCACCATGTGGAACTCCTTGTAACAATAAACAGAATTTTCAACAGATGACTCACGTTCACAAGACTCACAAGTTCTCCTCCCCCTGTCACTCACTCTCTCTTTCGTCCTCTCTTCCTCCTCCTGATGCAACCTGTTGCCAACACATGACGCATTAGCCGTAGTTTCTGTGTAACCTAGTCAAGGCAGAGGAGAATGTTGTGGGAGGCTCCTTTAATTATTAATCCCGCGTTGCAGCCCTGACTCTATGTGGTGACTGTCTATGATGTGTCAGGGAGAACACCGCCTAAGCCAACACAATATGGAGGATATGTACCACATGGATGCTATACACTTCCCTCCCCTGACCTTCCAACGGTCTCCCCGTACATGCTTGGCCTTCTCTCTCTACGCCTCTGGCCCCCAGTCAACCCTGCCACCACTCCGGCCAACATAGGCCTGTGATGTACCATTCCCCCATTCACACACACACACACACACACACACACACACACCATACACACACAAGCATGCGCGCACACATGGATGCCCGCACACATACACGCACGCACGTCACTGTGCTGGATCTTCTCGCTCGCTACAGGAAGTGGAAGGTTGAGATGTCTCCGTCGATAAGCGTCAAAGCTGTCATCTTGTGTTTGTAAAGCGACACGTTACCCGGACTACCCACCAGGCCCTCATACTACCATTTCCAAGCCTCTTTCTCTCTTACCTCTCTCTCTCTCTCTCTCTCTCTCTCTCTCTCTCTCTCTCTCTCTCTCTCTCTCTCTCTTTCTCTCAGTCACTGCCTCTCTCTCTCTGTCTCTTTCTCTCCCCTCTCTCTCTCTCTCTCTCTCTCTCTCTGTCTCTTTCTCTCTGTCTCTTTCTCTCCCCCCTCTCTCTCTCTCTCTCTCTCTCTCTCTCTCTCTCTCTCTCTCTCTCTCTCTCAGTCACTCTCTCTCCCTTGCTGTTTGCTGTTTACTTGCAAGGTATTAGATAAACTGTTTACGAGTGGGTCTTCATGAAGTCATTCCTTTTACTGGCCTGCTCGGTCTGGGGTCCACCATTAATTCCCTGTGTGATGTTTCCTCATGTTTAAATCTGTGGATCGTGCACTGTGTGGCTTCTTCCAGAGCTGCGGTTGGGAGGTCAGCAGCAATCCAGGAAATGGCTGTGGGAGGTTGAGTATGAGAGGCGCAGCAATGGCAGTGGAAAAAAAGAGCCAGACTGAGATTGAGTTGTTGTGAATATTTCTCAGTTTTAGTGGTCTTAACATCATCTCCTCGATCATCTTGAATCAAGATAGAAACCTCTGCCAGTGTATTGCTGCAGCATGAACCGGGAAGACAGGATATGCCCTTTCTGTCTCCCCTTCTAGTTCTTTCTGTTGGAGATGGCCTTGTACCACCAGTCACCATGACTGATGGTAACCTGGTGACCACGTGGGATTTGCTTGTGTGTCCTCAGTCCTCTTCTTATTCTGTTTTTTCTTTTTTCTTCTCCATCTTCTTCTTGTTCTGTGTCAATATTTGTTCACAGCCCTGTGTGTCACTGATTGTTACAACACTGACCTAGATTCTTACTGAAAGATAACAGCCCATGTGTTTCTCTGTGTGTGTGTGTGTGTGTGTGTGTGTGTGTGATGTGTGTGTGTGTGTGTATGTGTATGTGTATGTGTGTGTGTGTGTGTGTGTGTGTGTGTGTGTGTGTGTGTATGTGTGTGTGTGTGTGTGTGTGTGTGTGTGTGTGTGTGTGTGTGTGTGTCTATGCATGCAGACATGGGTGCATGCATGTGTGTGTACATGTGTTTCCCTGTGCGTGCGTGCGTGTGTATGTGCGCAGGTAATGCATTTCATTATACCAATAAAAAGGGGTGGTGCACACATCCACAAACAAACACACATTGACTCATGAGTCATACCTATCGACACACCAAAGCTGCATGTCTTTGGATTGCAAACAGATTGGCAATGCCTGTTCATGTGACCAGCAGAACTAGAGACAAACAGGGAATCTAGCCTGCTTATATTAGAGTAATCCCCACAGCAAACTCTGGAAAAATCATCAAGGAAAAGACGGAAAATGCAAACCAAAGCCAGGGTCTTTTACTAGCAGAGTTGTTACATCAACGAAGGGTTATGAAAGTTGACAAGGTTATGCAAACGTTCAAATGGTTCATTATGAAATTAGGATTCAGAGAATGAATAGATAATTTTTTTCATGTTTCGTATTAATAATAAATTCTGAGAAAAGCCTCCTTTGTAACCTTCTCTTGCATTTTAATGCTCTTAATCACAATTGAGGCCTTGGATGGAATGAAAACACTGTGGTTTCAGTTCATGTTCTGTGGTCTGTTTGTTCTGCTCGTTTGTCATGAATTATTTTATTCCTATGAAAACAATACTCAAAACTTCACAACGAGTTGCACCATTGAAATCAAGCATGACTGAATCATGCCATATTTACAGGTCAGATAAAATTGTACTAGTTAAAGCACCCTAGCATTTTGGATTGACTTGCATCACACTGGATCCCCAGCCGTTAGAGTGCATGTTAAAGCCATCGGGTTCTGCTCCTCAAGCCCCTGGGGTGTACCAGAGGAATCTCGGTCCATCCATTAAAACAGAGTGTGTTTGTACGCATCCCTCCCCCACCACCACCACCACTGAGTCTGCTTTTCACATCTAAATACTGTACATTCCACCAAATGGTAAACACACACCCCCAGCACCACCCCCCCCCCCCCCCCCCCCACACACACACACACACACACACACACACACACTCCCCTGGACTCTCCCCCCTCAACCCCCCCCCACACACACACACTCCTCTGGAGTCTCCCTCCTCAACACACACACCCCCCCCCCACACACACACACACACACACACACACACTCCTCTGGTCTCTCCCTCTATAACACAAACATGCAATTGCTGAAATGCACAGACACACGTAAACAAATACGGTAAGAGGTCTGGTTATATATACGTTATTTTTTTCTGTGTGTAGGAGTGGCGAACATAAAACTAGTGACTCAGGGATAAATGACTGGTCTGTGTGCGTGGAAATGTGTGTTCATACATACATGTGTGATTATTGCCTTTATTAGCACCCCTTACACTCACGTCAGGGGGCAGAAAACAGCTGTGCAGAGTGCAGCAACATCTGACAGAGTCAGACGCCTGTCTCTGCCTTGTTTCCGAGAAGTGGGTGGGTGTGTGTGTGTGTGTGTGTGTGTATGGATGCGTGTGTGCGTGTGTGTATGTGTGTGTGTATGGATGCGTGTGTGTGTATGTGTGTGTGTGTGTGTGTGTGTGTGTGTGTGTGTGTGTGTGTGTGTGTGTGTGTGTGTGTTCGTGTGTTTGTGTGTATGGGTGCGTGTGTGCGTGTGTGCTGGTGGGTGTTTGTATGGTGAGGAAAAGCTCTCAGTGAAGATGCCCTGTAGTAAACATATTCTTCTCTGACCACCTCCAGGGTGGGACAGAGGTCAAGACCATATCTGACCTTGCCTCACGTGTGACTATGGCCTCATTTTGTTTTGTGTGCTTTTGCCTCCTTTTTATCCCCCCTGTCCAGGATCAGGCAGACTGTGGCTCTCTCTTCCCTGCTCCTCTTTACCTGATATTCATACGTGTTATTTTTCTTTCTACATTTAAAGAACACTCTCACTCTCTGCGTCTGTTTCTATTGCATGCTCAGCGATGTACACTCGGAGGGGGATTGATGCACCCACTTCCTTGATCCTCAACAGGATCACCACAAACACCAGCACCAACACATACCTCTGCCCCCTCACTACCATGCTGCTGAAAATAACCATGACACTTTTAAAGACAACAGGCTGCCAATTGGCTTTCATTAACACTCGCTCAAATCTATATTTCTTTACTTTTGCACAATTTTTCAACGCCCTTTTGTGCTGGGATATACTTATGCCTATACTTATTTGCTCAGTGGATTTTTGTGTGTATCTATGAGTATTTTTATATGTGTGTGTGTATGTGGGTGGGTGGGTGCATGTCTGTGTGTTTGAGAATGGGTATGTGTGTATGAGTGTGCAGTGGCGTAACAAGCCAACGACGGGCCCGGGCCCTGTAGAATCTTATAATGCTTACATAACAGGGTCCGTGGGTGGAATTGTTGACGGGGGGGGGGGGTTGTTGGATTGCGGGCGGACGGAATTGTTTGTCGGGATGGGGGGGGGG